>NC_136521.1:26039188-26639188 GCF_053919585.1 Euprymna scolopes
AATGACAAAGTTCTCTTTGATTCTCTCTCTTCTGATCTTGAGCGCGTGGTACAGTGGGGGAAGATGTGGCTGGTTACCTTTTAATGCATCTAAAACCAAGCTCCTATCTTTACATCATCAACACTCTGATCTCCATCTGGCATTAATTGAAATGGATGACTCTCGTCTAGGAGAAGCCCCGTGTTTTGACAAGCTTCTGGGCTTGACCTTTACTCCTGATCTGAAATGGAACACGTACATCAAGGCCGTTGCTAAGGTCGCTGGAAAGATGGTGGGATCCTTCTATCGCTCCAGAAGATATCTCACTACTGATGCAATTCTCTATCTATATAAAAGCCAAGTACATCCAAGGATGGAATACTGCTGCCATATCTGAGCAGGAGTTACTAAAAACAGCCTATCCTGTCTTGACAGAGTACAAAATAGACTTCGTGGCTTAGTGGAGGATGCCCTTTTCTCTTCCCTGCAACCTCTCTCCCACAGAAGAGACATTGCGAGCCTATCTTTGTTTTATCATTATTTCCATGGCAGGTGCTCGTCTGAGCTCCAATCTCTGGTCCCCCCTCGCCAATTTTTCACAAAAAACACCCGTTTAGCGGAAACCACTGTCAAAAATTTTCCCCACTCTTTATCTGTGCCTAAATCAAAATGTAGATTCCATTAACAAAGCTTCTTTCTTAGAGCTGCACGCCTGTGGAACTCTGTTCCATCTCCCTGTTTCCCATCTGACTACAACCTGGATCTCTTCAAGTCCAACATAAACAAATTCCTGTTGAACCACCCCCTTAAGTAGACACTTTATTAAATCTCCACACTAACGTACTGTACATGCAATAACCCTTATCCCTGAGTGGCTTCCGGGCCTTGATAAGTAGTAACCATCTTGTAAAAAAAAAAAATAAATAAATAAAAAATAATGAACAATATCAACACATTACTCGAATATGCCCAGTGAAAATATACTCTGAAAGCTTCTAAAAATTTAAATTTTCTATGCAGCATTGAATGACCCAAAGAAGATCGATATGTTGGTTAAAAAAAACAAAAAAACTTTTTCTTCCTTTCTTTTTACGTTTTCCTTTCTTTTTACGTTTTCCTTTCTTTTTACGTTTTCCTTTCTTTTTACGTTTTCCTTTCTTTTTACGTTTTCCTTTCTTTTTACGTTTTCCTTTCTTTTTACGTTTTCCTTTCTTTTTACGTTTTCCTTTCTTTTTACGTTTTCCTTTCTTTTTACGTTTTCCTTTCTTTTTACGTTTTCCTTTCTTTTTACGTTTTCCTTTCTTTTTACGTTTTCCTTTCTTTTTACGTTTTCCTTTCTTTTTACGTTTTCCTTTCTTTTTTCATGCTGTCTTTACTTTTTCTTTCTTTCCATGCCTTTTCGTTTCTTTGCCTTCCTTTGCCTTTTCATTTCCTTTCTTTTCATCTATTTTATTCTTTACTTTCATTTTACCCATTTCTTTTTTGGTTAATACTGTAAAAAAGTTTTCTTTTCTAGATAAGATTACAATTATGAGTTTTAAAACAAGTAACAATATTTTTATCCTGTGAATTTAATCCTAAACAAGAAGCTTACAATTAGAATGACAGTTGCTTATAAACAGATCAGTCTGTTTAAATTCTTTGCTGTACACAGGCATTTGAAATAAACCACCAAGTCAACTCAATACAGACTTCAGTGTTATGCCTTAAAAGCCCATTGTATCCAACATATACCCAACTAACCTATTCTGCCTGTTTTGTCTATATACATATATATTAAGGCAATCATAAAGGGAAGACGTATTCCTTCAGAATTCATTTTATATTAAAAAAAAAAAAAAAAGACCGAGTAGAAAAGGAAAATGGATAACGACTAAAAAGTAAGGAAATAAAAAAAAAAAAATCAAAATGTGTCAATGGACATTTTTCGCCCTCACTCATCAAAATTGGAATCGAGAGATTTATTTTTTAGTAATTTGTTTTCCTTAATGATAAAATCTAAAAAAGACTGGAGCAAGAGCAATCGTATGGGGATGAATTTCAGAGGCTGATCACGTTAAACCCAACAAGCAGTACTTTTGCTTCCGTCTCTTTTTTTAGATTTTATCATCAAGGAAAACAAATTACTAAAAAATAAATCTCTAGATTCCCATTTTGATGAGTGAGGGTGAAACATGTCAATTGACTCGTTTTGATTTTTTTTTTTTTTTTTTCTGTTTCCCTACTTTTATTTTTTAGTCGCTATCCATTTTCCTTTTCTCCTCGGTCTTTTTTTTTTTTCTTTTTAATATAAAATGAATTTGGAAGGAATACGTCTTCCCTTAATGATTGCCTTAATAAAGTTTTGTACCCCCAAGAAAATCATGAAAAATATATATATATATATATATATATATATATATATATATCTCACTATCATTATTTTGTGTAGGCCACATTGGCAACCTACTTAAAAATGAACTGTTTAATCACTGGACATAAAAATTTACTGCCCAGGGTGCCTCTGACATTAATTCTATAGGATTTGAGCTGGTCTGATTTCTCAATATGAACTCTTGTTTCATTTCCAAGTGGAGAAATAAAATTTTTGTGGTCAAACCCTGAGCAAGATATTTTCCCCATCCCTGGCCTGTTGTCTGCATGGATTGCACTTGTGCAAAATACTGCATGTTTATATCTATAATTTTTTGTTTCAGTAATACTTATCCTTCTCAAGGGATTTACCAACCACAACCAACCCCTACTCCAGTGCCATCTCAACAAACAAATGTTTACAACTCCATGTCAACACCTGGTAAGATTTTTTTGTGCATATTAAAGTTGCTTAATATTTTAATTTTTCTGTTTGGAGTCTATATTTTTGTAAACACAATTTAAATATTTTATTTTCTGATAAAATTTTTTAATTTACGTTAGATTAATTTAATAAAACGCAAATATTTTTTACTTTTTTGTAATTGTTATTGATATTTTCATTTAACAATTCCATTATTGATATTTTCATTTAACAAATCCGTTATTGATATTTTCATTTAACAAATCCGTTATTGATATTTTCATTTAACAAATCCGTTATTGATATTTTCATTTAACAAATCCGTTATTGATATTTTCATTTAACAATTCCGTTATTGATATTTTCATTTAACAATTCCGTTATTGATATTTTCATTTAACAATTCCGTTATTGATATTTTCATTTAACAATTCCATTATTGATATTTTCATTTAACAAATCCGTTATTGATATTTTCATTTAACAAATCCGTTATTGATATTTTCATTTAACAAATCCGTTATTGATATTTTCATTTAACAAATCCGTTATTGATATTTTCATTTAACAATTCCGTTATTGATATTTTCATTTAACAATTCCGTTATTGATATTTTCATTTAACAATTCCGTTATTGATATTTTCATTTAACAAATCCGTTATTGATATTTTCATTTAACAATTCCGTTATTGATATTTTCATTTAACAATTCCGTTATTGATATTTTCATTTAACAATTCCGTTATTGATATTTTCATTTAACAATTCCGTTATTGATATTTTCATTTAACAAATCCGTTATTGATATTTTCATTTAACAATTCCGTTATTGATATTTTCATTTAACAATTCCGTTATTGATATTTTCATTTAACAAATCCGTTATTGATATTTTCATTTAACAATTCCGTTATTGATATTTTCATTTAACAAATCCGTTATTGATATTTTCATTTAACAATTCCGTTATTGATATTTTCATTTAACAATTCCGTTATTGATATTTTCATTTAACAATTCCGTTATTGATATTTTCATTTAACAATTCCGTTATTGATATTTTCATTTAACAATTCCGTTATTGATATTTTCATTTAACAATTCCGTTATTGATATTTTCATTTAACAATTCCGTTATTGATATTTTCATTTAACAATTCCGTTATTGATATTTTCATTTAACAATTCCGTTATTGATATTTTCATTTAACAAATCTGTTATTGATATTTTCATTTAACAATTCCGTTATTGATATTTTCGTTTACAAATCCGTTATTGATATTTTCGTTTACAAATCCGTTATTGATATTTTCGTTTACAAATCCGTTATTGATATTTTCGTTTACAAATCCGTTATTGATATTTTCATTTACAAATCCGTTATTGATATTTTCATTTAACAAATCCGTTATTGATATTTTCATTTAACAATTCCGTTATTGATATTTTCGTTTACAAATCCGTTATTGATATTTTCGTTTACAAATCCGTTATTGATATTTTCGTTTACAAATCCGTTATTGATATTTTCGTTTACAAATCCGTTATTGATATTTTCGTTTACAAATCCGTTATTGATATTTTCATTTAACAAATCCGTTATTGATATTTTCATTTAACAATTCCGTTATTGATATTTTCATTTAACAATTCCGTTATTGATATTTTCGTTTACAAATCCGTTATTGATATTTTCGTTTACAAATCCGTTATTGATATTTTCGTTTACAAATCCGTTATTGATATTTTCGTTTACAAATCCGTTATTGATATTTTCGTTTACAAATCCGTTATTGATATTTTCGTTTACAAATCCGTTATTGACATTTTCATTTACAAATCCGTTATTGACATTTTCGTTTACAAATCCGTTATTGACATTTTCATTTACAAATCCGTTATTGACATTTTCATTTACAAATCCGTTATTGACATTTTCGTTTACAAATCCGTTATTGACATTTTCGTTTACAAATCCGTTATTGACATTTTCATTTACAAATCTGTTATTGACATTTTCATTTACAAATCCGTTATTGACATTTTCATTTACAAATCCGTTATTGACATTTTCATTTACACATCCGTTATTGATATTTTCATTTACAAATCTAGGTGCTCCTCAACCGTCCCCTTTAATGGCTGACAGTCCTCTTGCCCCATCCTTCCAGGAAATGAAACCAAATACACCATGGAATGACCCACCTTTATTAAAAGATAAAATAGCTTCACAACAGGTAAAACATTGTTTCTGTTTCAGCCTATTACACTGCTTTACAAACAAACTGAGGCAAAGCTAAGAAATGGTCCAACATACATTTTCATTCATCTCTTCAAACCTTTCAGATATCTGCTTGTGCATGTATATACATAAAACCAAATGATTTTGTGATTTCAATACCAAACAACATAAAATTTCAGAATTTTTGAGATTAATAATTTTGAATTATTTTTCTCATCTTCAACCCTAATCTGGACCCATGGCATAGCAGATATAAGTGCTAAGTAATAATCAGTTCTACGTGACAATCTTCTAAGGGTTGAAGGTTCAATCTTTAATGCAGCCAATGCTAGTAATACAACTATGAATTACTTCAAACTTTTATCCGATCATGGCTAATAGAATGAAACTAAGCTACCCTCATGGATTAAGTTTAAAATTCTGTACAGATTTTAGAGTTTCACAAGATGGTCAGAGGTTGCATCAACCAAAACATTGTGAGAACAACACCCAATAATGTTGAATGGAATAAGGATTATATCAATGTAATATCTGCATTGGAATAAAAATGTGATTCTTAAAAAGAATCTGTATTATTTTGATTATTCAAATTGTTTTCACCTTGGATGTTATTCTCACATTTTGCTGATGTAACATTTAATTTTCAAGTGCATCTTGTTGAACTTTGGAATTTCGAATGCACCTGAACAAGATTGGAGATTACATTGAGCAAAACAATAGAATAACTTCCAAGATGAGAACGTTTAAATACAAATTATCAATCCTCAAAAACTCTGGAAATGTAGATCTAATTTGTTTGGAAATTTATATTTTTATCAAATTAAGTTAAAAAAAAAAAAAAAAAAAAAAAATTAGCTTTGACCCAAACAATATATTGTTTCTGTAAAGCAGTGTTTGTTTCTATTCTGTTTTTTTTTGTTTGTTTTTTAAAAAATGTTTGAATTTTTTTAAATTTTGGATTTATCATTTTTTTTTTTTTTTCACTTGCTGCTTACATTTTTTCTGCTAGAGTCTGATCAGCTTAACAACTGCATGCTTTATTTTAATGAAGACATTAACTTGCACTCTGCAGTATTTATGTGCATTTCATCACAGCTTTAAAAAACTATCAATATCAGTAGATGAATTTTCTATTAAAAACAATGGGATTTTAAATGAAATAGTCTTTTTATATGCTTCTTACCCCTTAGCTTGTTGAAGAAGAAAATGTTTAGCAGTTGTCTTCCCTTAAAATTGTTGCACACTCGACCTCATGTTCTGTAAACACAATTTAAATATTTTATTTTCTAATAAAACCAAGTTGCCATCATTGCAGTTTGCAATGGTTTTTCATACTTTGTTAGTCATTCTTCTTGCACGCACATTTGCTGTGATTTTCCCGGACTGATGAAATGTCTGTAATTAAAGTTTCTTATTTATACATTGACAAAAAGATGAACTAGATACAAATGGAAAAATCATTTATTCAACGTAATCTTCATTCCAAATCATTCACCAGTCGGGATGACAGAGAGTGGGATTGAAATTATTAATGAGTTGTATCTTATCAACCCATATCTTTATAGATCCAATGCCTTGTGTGTTTCCAAAAGGACTACTCATAAAAAGTAAAACAATGAAAGAATTCAAATAAATTAAATAGAAGCAATGAAAGATTTTTTTTTGCAGGAGGGTGGAACATAAGATTTAATTTTAAATTTAATACATTGCAAATAAATACATCCAAACATTTTAGAAATGAATTCCACAAGAAATTGTATCAAATCTACTTTCAGCACCCCAATTATTAGCTTAATAACTGAACACATAACAGCACCCCAATTATTAGCTTAATAATAACTGAAAGGAATGAGTTTAGCATGATTCTTTACAGTATCATGTGCATTTCATAACTTTTTCTTTAAATATGATGCAAGTGGATTAATTCAAATCCCAATAAAAAGGATTTTAAATTAAAAATTATTTTTATGCTTCTAGTTATTTATAGTGTTCGTATAATCATTGTATGACTAAGCCTTTAACAAAAAAGCAGTGGAACAATTCAAATTAATTCAATGAATGCAGTGATTTCTTTCTTTTTGATAAGATTTATTTTAATTTCATTATGAATTCTTCTCCAATTTCAGAAATCTATCATATAATATCAATCCAGTGTTATATATATGGTCACATCATTTAAAGGAAAGTGTACTAATTTGAGGGAGGTCATAGAACAATTCATTTACAAATGGATAAACACAAATAAAAAAATAGATTGCCTGATCAGCAAAGATAATTAATCTGATATTGCTAAAGTTCACAATTCTGATTTTGTCCATTTTTAAAAATAATTGTTCCAAAATTTAATCTCTATATTATATATGTGATTATTTGTATGTTTTGTTTCTCACATTTTGAAGTTTTCAGTCTGTGCTAACCAGCAAAATTATAGCGAGCCTATAAATATTATTTTGCCAGTTATTTTTCCTCAGAGGATAAGTGCCATTCTTTGATTTAAGTAAATTTCAATTTTCAACTTATATTCCTTGTGTCGAATAATAAATGTAAATTCTAATTTACAATTTTATAATTTTCCTTCCAATATCAATGCTCTGTCTCGAATATTGAGTATTTTCATCTGGTTAGTATTGTCCTGTAAATAATATTTATATACCCACTTTAAGTTTCCAAAATTATTAATTTTAATTTCGGATATGTGTGTGTGTGTATGTACACACATATAATTACAGGGTGTAAACGATAAATTGGTAGTTTGAGATCTTAAACTTTAAACCTTGATAAAGTAGGGTCAGTAAAATATGTTCATTTAACTGTTTTCTTAATTACAAATAAAAACATTTTATTCTATGCATTCACTTTTTGCATTCACAACTTGCTGAATGTGAACCCTAAAAACGCAACAGGCCTTGACAGCTGACTTTTTTGATAGCACAGAATACTCGCCTTATGAAGGTCTTCTGGGAGGCCACACTATTATGGAGGCTAGTATTAGACTTTCTCAACAGCGCCCCATAACTAATAGTCACAAGGGTCTAATTCTGGTGAGCTAGAGGGCTAGAACACAAAAAGTGGAAACTCTCTCTTCAAGAAGGTCTGAACTGTTTTTGACTTAGGAGCAGGTGTGGAGTCCTGGATGAATATCACTTTTTGGGGGTCATAGTTGTTCTTAATCCAGGGTAAGAGAACATCCTCCAGAATCTTCAGATATTCCCCCATATTGATCTTCAGGTTCACTTCAATGTAGTGAGGGGGCATGACTTTGCTATCACTGGCAACAACTCCAAACATCATGGTAGAGGCATGGTGCTTAATCTGCTTGGCTGGAGAAACCCCGGAAGGATCATTGTCGATAACACTCTAGTTTCTGCAGTTGGAGACTCCGTTTACCACAAATATTTTTCATTCACAAAAATGTGTATGGTACCATTATGGTGTTTCAAGTGATTAAGTAGCAAGGGGCTTCTCTCTACAAATGGTATTAGATTTCACTGTAAGAATGTTACGTCATCTGCAATATAACTTCCTCCCAAGATTTTTCTGTATATTGCATTAGAAATGGTCATTTTGCTTACATTCTGCTTTTCGCCAGTCCAGCCATTGACTGTGATGGACCGTTTCAAGCCACCAAGAAACCTGGTGCAAATTTTATCACTTCACGGACTGTGAACCTTCCTTTGGATATCTTTACTTTCCTTAAGTTCACTCCAACACAATAAAAATATAATATGTAGGAGCATAGCCATTCTATGATTAAATTCGGCACTAGCACTCATTTTTAAAATATTTTTGGGTGATTAATCTGAAATATCAGATTCTAAAGAATACAGCAAGTAACACTTCAGATGGATAATGCCACTTTAAAAAACCGAAATTGCAGATTGAAATTACTGCTAATTTATCGTTTACACCTTGTATGTATGTATATATATATATATATATATATATATATATACAAATACAAATATTTGTATATTTAGGCAACATTTTTTCATTATTGCAAGTTTAAATTGAATAGAAGTGAAAGCTTCTGTCTAGTCCTTTTCCTTTATTTCCTACTAGTGGACCAGCAATTCAATGCTATATTCCAGTGTGTACAGAAATTTTGAATTTATTATGAAAATTTGATTTTAAAAAATGTTTTAACATTTTATTTTAAACTGTAGGCTTTGCCTCCTCATCCTCCAAGCATTATTTCTCGAAGTGCATAAATTTACCATCAACCAGGCTCAGTACGAGAGTGTAGAAGAAATCTTTAAACGTTTTTAAAACATTTTTAATTGAACTTGCATAATAAAGTTATCATTTTTAATTTGTACCATGCCTAAGGATGACTTTCGCAATTCGAAAGTACTTGCAAGTATAACGAGTTTCTGTACACATTGGAACATAACATCAGTTTGCTGGTCCATCACTGGGAAAGAAGAGATCAGAAAAGGAATAGGTGTTTTGGCAAGAAAGATACAGACTGGTTCAGGAATGTTTTCTGGTTAGATGAATCAAGATTTTGTCTTGTTAGTGATGCTCCTGATGCTCCCAAACGGTGCAATCGAAGAACTGGAGAAAGATTTTTGCCAAGTTGCATAAAAATGACAAATACGGGAATGGAGGGATAATGGTATGGGGAACTTTTACTGCAGCTGGAGTTGGAGAACTTATTAGATGTGAGAAGTCAATCAATGCAAAGGAATACATTCAAATATTACAAACAGGACTGTTACGAAGTATCCAGAAGCTAGGAATATCCCAGAACATTATTTTTCAACATGGTAATGCCTCTGCACACACTGCTAAAGTCACAAAACAATTAATGTGATATTTTGACCAGGTCAAAGCCCTGATTTAAACCCAATCTAGAATATTTGGTCCATAATATTTTGTGCATTGGATGGAAGAACTTTTCGAACAATGACAAACTGTGGGAAGCTGTGCAAAGCGAATGGAATAGCATCTCCTTTTCAGTGTTGGTCAAGAGTATGTCTAAAAGGATTGATCTTTTAAAGAAATTAAAAGGAAATGCGATTCCATTCTAAGCATTTATTAAATGTCTTGTTCTGTGTTATTAGTCTCGTTTAAGCTCCTTGTTCATTATAGCTTTTGGTGCAATAAAATGTATAAAATTTGTTTGGCCCATTTTTTTTGTTCACGAGTGTGTGTGTGCGTGTGTATATCTCTATATAAATAAAATGAACTCATTTTTTCCCGTCTGATTTTGACATTAATAGGATTAAAAATCAAGATATTTCATGCAAATATAATATGCACAAACGGCAGAACAATATCTGAGGTGTGTTATAGGCTTATTATTTCTCAAATTCCTCGATAATCTTAGATTTCTATACTTTTTCTGCTGAGAAGTCACGGCCAAAATCGGTTAAAATCAATGGAAGTAGTAAAATATTTTCTCTCTAATAAATTCCTCCTCCCCCTGCCACCACTTAACACCGTTTGGGGATCGTTCACAAGGAACAGTTGAGAAGAGAACACCGGTTTGGCTTCGTAGTTCTTTCATGTGAAGTTATTTAAAATCACTAAACTAAGCTGCAGTGCTCTGTGGCGTAGTGGTTAGCGTGCTGGACAATTCACATATTTTCACGTTCGCGCCGACCTACCGTAGTCGTTTTTTTTTTTTTTTTCCTAAACAACTGGAATGGACTTTTCTTGGTGGCCGAACTGTTAACGTTGCAGATGTTTTTTTTTTTTGTTTTTTTTCACACTTTATTTTCCTACTTTTACTCATGACTCCGGGTTTGATCCTTCCTACTTACCTACCATAACATTTTTTAAAACTCCCCCCCCCCCCGTCCCGGAAACAAACACTCGGGCAACGCCGGGTACTCCCGCTAGTATATATATAAAGTTGTTATATTCATAGAAACAGTGCTCAATATCGGTGACAGAGCTTATATTGATGTAAGTTTGGAGAGTCATTGTTACTTACAAATTTTCACTTTGCATTCTTCAGACCATGTAGTTGGTCCCATGTAGTTGATAAACTTAAAAAAAAAAAAAAATACATGAGGTCAATCATTAGCAAGAAATTGCCAATCACTGTGCACTATTAATTCCATGTTTTCAAACTTGGACGTTTAGATAGATGCATATATGACGTGTATTTTTGTTAAAATTTGAAATTAAATTATTGACTAAGCTACAAGTTTCCAAAATGTCCCCAAAATAAACAGACGTCTGCCAGGAATTATTGATAAACACGGAATTTGTGTGACCAATCATGATTTGTCGGGTTTTCTTTTTCCATCTTGGTGTGTTGTCCGTGTGTGTACGTTGTGTGCTGTAAGTTGAAATACATTTTCGATACCCGTTTTCTTTCTCTAGCAGACGGGCTGGAATGATCCACCTTTGGTAGATTCCAAATTGAATCAGGTAAGGGGTTTTTCTGACCCTAGTAATCATCAGGCATGTCTCTCTGTTTATTTTACCATTGTTTTTTGAATGTCTTCAGTTACACTTTGTGTTTGTCATTACCTCCACCTCCCTCCTTTCTTTAGCGGATGATAAGGTGAATATATATATATGCATGCCTATCAACGTTTTTTGATATATGAATTGAAATTGAAAATTCATCACATTATTTGGCAATATTTGAGATAAGTTTTTTAATTTTTTTTTTTTTTTTTTTTTTTTTAAGATAGTTGTCCTCATCTTGGTTGTTATGGTCACAACGTTTCTCCCACTTGAACTAATTCATGTTACTGTAAAAGTATTCGGACATGTAAATAATCATATCAGATTCTTTTACATAATCTCACAGATAAATTCTACAGTGAAAGCTACCTTCAGTCAAAAAATATATATCACCCTCTCTTCTGTTTTATTATCTCTCTTCTAACCCTCTGTAAATATTTTGTCTACATAAGTTTGAGTATCTACTCTCCCCTCCACCTAGTCGTACCAACAAAAAGCAATTGAAGAAAGTCTGAAAACGTTTACAACAGATGATGTGAACATAACAATCAAGGAGGTATTATTTTAAAATCTGAATATTAATTTATTATTAATAATAAATGAATAAAATGTCTTTTGATGTGATTAATATTTTCTGCTGCTTAAAAATGCTTTCTACTTGCGCCCTTTCTTCCTTGCTGGCAACTCTGACAAATGCTTCTGTAATTACATCACATCTTTTCATGCTCTCTCTCTTATTTTTAAACTATCTCAAATTTTGATCATTTTAAATCTGACTTAAATATCCACCCTTTATTCACAAATATTTACTCGTAAATATTTGTGAATTTATAAATCTAAAAAATAGAAACTTATTTACATAAAATTCGAAAATTCAAGATATAAAAGATCTCAAGAAAAAGTATTCACTTGTGAAATACCTAAACATCTATTTGGTGATCGATCACCATTTTACATTAAACTTGTAAATTGAATGGTCAACTATAAAATGGTGAACAATTTTAGAATTTGAAAATTTGGTATTTTAATGACTGAAGAAGTAAAAAAATATTTTATTTGATGAGTACTTTAATTGATATATTTTAAGAATTAAGGAAAAATAAAAAAATAAAAAGTTTCAGATCTATCAAAAAACATTATGCTAAATTATCAATTTTTTTATTTGCATTAAAGTAAAATTTCACTGAAAATATAAATACTGAAAACTAATGAAGATATTATATTTGATCAAATTGTATAAAAAAATATGTGGATGATATTATCAGTGCAATAGAAGTGTGAACAGCATTTGACAGGTAAAAAATAGTGCTTTGCTTGAAAGCAACATAGCTTCAGGGTTAATGAGGCAAAGATGAAGCATATGATATCTGATGCTAAAGAGATGATACAAGGATCACATAAGAAAAATATGTATCCAACCTCTGTAAGTTTGTAAAACAAATTCATAACCTGGAATAAGTGGCATCACGAGAGGTGCACGAACACGTCACATATTGAGCTGATTTCATTTAGTAACACAATTCTAGTGGGTGAACCAACACAACGATAAGATAATGCGTATCTGCCACATGGCGTCCCCAGGCAGCTGATAACAATTCTACAAAATGCAGAGTTTCATTCTTTAGATGCAAGAATAGCGGCATATACTCTTGTGCGGCATATACTCTTGTGCGGCATATACTCTTGTGCAGCATATACTCTTGTGCAGCATATACTCTTGTGCTGCATATACTCTTGTGCTGCATATACTCTTGTGCTGCATATACTCTTGTGCGGCATATACTCTTGTGCTGCATATAATCTTGTGCGGCATATACTCTTGTGCGGCATATACTCTTGTGCGGCATATACTCTTGTGCGGCATATACTCTTGTGCGGCATATACTCTTGTGCGGCATATACTCTTGTGCGGCATATACTCTTGTGCTGCATATACTCTTGTGCGGCATATACTCTTGTGCGGCATATACTCTTGTGCGGCATATACTCTTGTGCGGCATATACTCTTGTGCGGCATATACTCTTGTGCGGCATATACTCTTGTGCGGCATATACTCTTGTGCGGAATATACTCTTGTGCTGCATATACTCTTGTGCGGCATATACTCTTGTGCGGCATATACTCTTGTGCGGCATATACTCTTGTGCGGCATATACTCTTGTACGGCTGAGAAACATGATCAGCAAGAAAATGTTAGAATTGCTGCAGAGCTTTGGATAGAATTGCCAGTTTCACTTTACCAGCCTCAATGAGAAAGCATGTTGCACAATTGTGTCCTGCATCGATGTTGATGGTGAAAGCTACGTGATGGGCCACTTATGACATGGAGGGAATCAGTTGATGACAACTTGGTGAGCGCCACAAACGAAATGATATGAACATGAATATTTTGAAGTTATTCACAAAACCTCTAACTTCAACATGAGACAAGAAGCTGAAAAATGAAAAACTAAAACTAAAAATAATGCTTCCAAATAACATTTTAGAGAATACAATAAATCTTTGAAATGAAATATTTTCAAATTTTCATTGTTATGGAATTTGTGTGTTTCACCTCTTTTTTAGAAGAATCACTTAAGGATTTTATTTTCATACAACCATCAATATCTTTGTTATTTTTGTCAAAATTGGGAATATTTTCAAATTCTCACCAGCTATGGGCAAAGCTTGTGGATGCTTTGGGAAAGGCTAAGGAAGTAAACCCTGACAAAAATCTGATTTGGAGTCCTGATAAGTGGATGGTGAAATACTTTTCTGGCAATAGCTACAGCTGTGCTAACTGACAAAAGTAGCTTACCTATCTGTTGAACTTTGTCTACAATGCCGAGAGGAAGACCCTGGTAACTGGGCAAACTCAGGTTTCCTTATCACCTGCCCAGGCCAGCATTCAGAGAGGCAACTCTAGCTTTGACTTTAACAGACACTGCAGTGTATCAGACTTAGTGCAGAATGCTATTCTCTCATGACAGAAGTTGCTATCATCACAATAGATCTTTTCTACAGCAATCATAGTAGTAATAACTGCAAAGCATATTTTGCAACAAAATGCAGAAATTTATCAAATTTACTCCACATCATTCTAGAATACAAACATGGAACAAATTTGTCCAAAATGACCATTAAAAAATCATTTAATTTTTATCCCTTTTATTAGTTCCATTTCTCTAGTTATCTTTTTCTTTTCTTTGTTTTTAAAATAGAAATGTAAAAATTACTAATTTATTTCTTGTGGATCTTCTGTAAATTCTCTTCACTTTTTGTTTTTTCAGAAAAGAAATTTCTTTTTCTGCAAATGTTTAATTTTATATATTTATATTTATCTAGACGATGCAAGATTTACAAAATCTGAATATTTTGTAAATCTTTCTTCATCCAGATTAAAAATTTAAATTTAAAAAGAAAAACATTTTTTAAATAATTTTCTTTTTTTCTTTTTCTTTTTTGCATTTTCTTTTTCTTTTTTGCATTTTCTTTTTTTCTTTTTCTTTTTTGCATTTTCTTTTTATCTTTTTTTTTTTTTTTAAAAATATTTTTCAAAGTTTTTTCTAGACTATTGTCTACATGAACGTTGATATTTTTTTCATGTGATATTTTAGCTGATGTGTTCTCCAGTCTTATTCAAATGTATTGTTTCTTTTCCTGATTTTAAATTTACTATAGGCTATGAGAGACCCCCTCCCCTGCGCCTGCCAACAGAAACTTCTTTTCTTGTCGACCATAGGTTCTTGTTGTTGCATGAATCAAATGTTAAATAGCAGTAAACTCATTCTCACTAAAGGCACATTTCTGTAATATCTAAATGAAGATATCTGGATTTTTAAGTCAATAATTTTTAGATTGTCAAATATTAATAATGTTGAGCTTGGGTTCTGATCATTTTACCCTAAAAGCAATTATAGTTTTACAAAAAATAATGAAAATAAAGATTTTGTTAAAAGCAGAAAAATCAAATCTATAGTATTTGATTATTCTTCATTCTAATTAAATTCGATCATCCTAGAGTGAATGACTATTCTAATTAAATCTAATGATATTCTGCAATAAAAAATTTGACTCCAAAATTGAATAAACAGATGACATTGAATTTTCAAACGAAAATACCTTTTATTGGTTTTGCTGAACAAAAGAAATAAAACAAGTCTTTATAAAGTATGACCTGCAATCCGCTCTGATATGTGTACTGATTCCAACTATTGCCAGCAGAAAACAAAATTGTGTGCAAACTGTAGTAAGAAGTCTGATTTGTATTCCAAGATGGTTCACCTGTTGATTTTATATAAAAAAAAAAGGTAGTACATAATGAAATTACAATATGTGATGGTTACAAATCAATGTAATTAAAAAATATCTAAAGTGCATTAAGAAAATGTTTATCATAAAACTTGATTGCTATTTTTTTTTTTTTTTTTGCATTCAGTTAAACTGAAATTAAATATTTTCATTTGATGACAAAAGCATCAGCTTTCAATACAACCTCTTAATAGTCTACATGATTAGGAGAGGAGAAAGTGGGTTTACTTTTTTGTAGCCTCATAACTTTGCTTATTTTGCCCTTTTATCCTCAACTTCCATGAGAGATCTTTCTGACAAATGGAGGAAGAATTGATGTTTTCTGGATCAGAATCTATATATCTAATACTTATCATTAGCTAATTTTTGACTTTGAACTGTTTTTATCTTACACCAAGTGGCTTGAGTGATTTCCTTAAAAAAAAAAATTGTGGATTCTTTTTTTTACCTTGGGGATATGTTGAATGCTGGAAGTGGTTGCAAGTTTAGCTCTAACATATGTTGAATCGGATCGGAATATGAGAGAAACATTGGTTTAATGGAAATAATCAACAATAATAATCCTATTTAAATGGAGAGAAAATTAAAAATTAAAGAAGAATGGAGAACATATCAACTGAAATGTAGAAATAAAACTATCAACGTTGATGAGAATAATCTGAAGAAAAACTAAAAAAAACAAAAAAACTGTGTAGAGCTTGCATAAACATTTTATCTACTAAATGTCATCTATATAATATTGAAACTCCCGCAATTTTTCTTGCTTGTCGTCATTGTTGTAGTGTATTATTTTGACATTGGTGTTTCTTTTAATGTTATACAAGTTCAAAATTAAAAACATGTAAATAATTTCACGATTTTCTTGTATAAAAATGATATAATCTATTTTATTATGACTTAAAAATGCCTATCTGATGTTATTCAGACAAATAATATAATTTATTAGATATATATATATTTTAAATTTAAAGTGAGTTATCCAATAATTCAAATTACCTCCCCTTGAAACTTAATGTTATATTTTGATAAGGATTTTTGTAATTTTTTTTTTTTTTTTTTTTTTTTTTGTAAATATTAAATCACAATGTTAATATTGATAAAACAGAACTCTAGTTATAGCATGGTATCAAGAAAAACTGTCTCAGTACTTATTAATTGTAATTAACTTTTAAGACAAATTTTCTTTTTAATCTATTTAAAATCATCAAGAATTGAAAACATTTTTTTTGTTTAATTACTTAACAGTTAAAGACTCAGATCAGGGTTGATTATTACATTGAAATGAGATTAATTACTATTATTACATTGAAATGAGATTAATTACTATTATTACATTGAAATGAGATTAATTACTATTATTACATTGAAATGAGATTAATTACTATTATTACATTGAAATGAGATTAATTACTATGATGAAAGAAAAATAAAGATTAAGTGAAATTAAATGTTATTTTAATTTAAATAAAACTGGGTGTTTAATTAATGTACATGATGAAAAATACGTAGAGCATGAATTTGAAATGTTTTTCAAGGTTTCCAGCATCACAAATTCACTTCTCAAAAGACCAACAATTTCATACATATGCTGTTACTAGAGACACACACACATGCATATACATATGTATAAAAACAGACAATAAAATTACTAAGTGAATTATAGCAAATATTAATTTATGATAGCTGTTAGAAAAATATAATACAAATTAGGCATACAAATAACTGTTTGAATCTTTCGTCACTACTATATCTTTCAAAATGTGGTTTATTAATTTAAATAACAGTGAGCCGTTTTGACAGAAATAGAAGTTTGATAAAGGGGAAAAAAATTGCATTCTTTTAAACAGATTGTGATGTTAAGCAATATTATAGTATTTTTTTCGATTTTCATACAAAATACTTGACCTTTAAATTTTTTCTGAATTTAGAATATATTTGAAAATTTTGAATATAACAAAAGTGTAAACAATTGAAAGCTGATCTGATAAGCATGATCAGTAAAATGTTAATATAAATTTTTTTGATAAGGAATTGTTTTTGTTGTTGTTAATTAAATTTTATTACTTTTTCAGCCTTTTGAAGTCCCAGGTCCAATCACCACTCCAATTTATGGAGTAGCAACTAACAATGAACAGCCTCCACCTGGTGCACCAGTTAATAATTACCCTAATATATATAACCCACAAGAACATCAGGCACCGGTACAAGTTAGTATGAATATCATTTTTTTTTTTCTCGCACTCGCACTAAAAGAGAGTTGGTATATAGCAGCTGTGTTAGGTGAATGAAGTTATGTGGAAGTGAATGCGAGCTTTTGACCGCTTAATATTCTAAGTGTGTAAGCGATTGTTTATATTTCAATGTTAGCAACATTACAGTGATAGGACAGTGGTTGGCACTTAGTTGACAGTGTGGGACCTATTAAATTTGAAATTCTTTTTTGGACCCTGTCTAAGAGGGAGAAAGTATCGGTAAATATACCAAGTCAGATGTGGCAACAATATTCCATGCATGGTGAAAAGTGGCTTTGCAAAGGTATAGTATACTTTCAGGCTAGAGTAATTTTCTAGCATGGTAGAGAGAATTCACCTTTGCAGCAGCCTTTGCAATGTCCTCAATGTATTCCAACTCATGTGGCCTGCAAATGTCAAGCCAAGGAGTTGGAATGATGAACTCTCAGATGGTTTATTATTAGTCATCGCAATCCCTGGTAGACAATGTTTTTTTCTAATTGTTAAAGGAAAGAAGTTTAGTCTTAGTAGCATTAAATGTTACCAAACATTTACGGTTCCATTCCACTAAGGCAGAAGGTTGTTTTCTAAAGTTTCTGCCATTACCATGTACATTTGTTTTTCCATCGTGTAATATATTATATATATATGTTTATAATATATATAAACAACCTGCCTGATAAAATAGTGTCTGAGAGTTGCATATTTGCTGATGACATGACTATATATACATACATATATATATATATATATATATATATATATATATATATATATATATATATATATATATATATATACACATAAACAGTCATGTCATCAGCAAATATGCAACTCTCAGACACTATTTTATTAGGCAGGTTGTTTATGAATATCAGAATAATAAAGTTCCAAAAATTAACCCAAGGCACACCTGCATTAATATCATGGTTTTTCAATGATGGAGGAATTGTTGATTCCCCATTATTTACCACACTATTATAAATTTTCTAGAAATTGCGAGTTGCTAATTTCTGTGACTCATTGTGTTTCCTGGTCATTTTAGTATGCCTTCTGTTGGCTGCGGCTATTTCACTCTAACAATGATTTCTAGTAGTTATTTATTTTTTATCTTTTTTGTACTTATGGTGGATGAATTGGTGGAATGCATGCTGCCTTTGTGCAATGGCAGCTGCACAAGTTGAAGTGAATGATTGGGAGAGTGGCCCTTGCTGTAGTACTTGCATGTGAAAACATGTGCTCCACTGCATGCTTTGCACTGTGCAGTTGTTTCATTGACATACTGTTCATCAGAAATAGAAAAGATATTATGAGGCATTTCAATGTGGTCTCCAATGGCTTCCGAATCAGCCTTTTTGCTTGTCATTTTCATCAACAACTCCTCAACTTGCGGTCAAGAATCAAGTGATGTCTATTGATATCACAAAGTGATTGACCTTTCCAGGTGGACTATGAACATTTGTCATACAATTCTTAGGTACTGTGATTAGAAGTGATTCTTGTTGATCTTCGTGATCTGGGAATATGACTATCCAAAAGAATGAACTATAGAGAAACTAAGCGCAGTGACCAGTTACGTTTGTAATTCGAGAAGCCAAGCCAATTAGTTTGGTGGGTATGAAAAACATCAAACATATGTACTTGGACGTTAGTATCTAAGGAGAGTGCTTCATTTATACTGTTAGAAACATGGTTGATTAGGGTATAAGTGAAGAGTGAAGAGAAAATGGTAGAGGAAATACAAGTAAACTGTTGAAAGGCTAGACTGATTATCCCATTCTAGATTATGCTCTTTGTAATCAAGGAGTAGGTGTTATGAATATAGATTCAAAGTTCATGTATCTATCAGAATCCTTATGGTAGACGGGAGTATATTCTGTTATGTTAAAACAGTTAAAGGTGATGAGTGTAGATTAGTTTCGTTTAATGTTAGGATGGCTGGGGAGAAAAATTTCTATGTCACTTACGCTACTTATTTGTGAATATTCACCTCAAGGAGGCAAATTAATTTTGTTTGGGTGAGTGTCCGGTTTGATTGTAATTTTTGTTTGAGATGTAATTTCATTTGATAGTTTCAGTTTGGGGTAGAGTGGTTTGGCAAATTGGGTCAGTTTAATGCTAAATATGCACACACAAATAGACTATTAGCCGAGTCTTCATTTAGATGATTGTGGCCTTGGAAAGCTTGCCGGGTCACTGTCCATGAGTGACACAGTACTGCAGCCATCTCAATATTATACAATTGATGATAGAGCAGTCGCTTTTAATGCTACTTGAGAATTAGAGCTCCTATACTGTCAATCGGAAACAGCAGCCAGGCAAACCTGTACCCTCAATCTATTGAACATGAGTGACCCAAACTAGTCACATGAAGCAAGCAAGAGTCTTCAAGTTAATCAGCATAAGATGGGAAAGATGCAATGGGAGCAAATGAAAGTAATGGGAGATGGCGTTCATTGTCAGGAAAAAAGGTCAAGTACTGAGTGTCTTGGTTGCGTCTCAGTAATGGTACCTCTGTGCTTGGATAATAGACAAAGGAATTTATAATTCAGGCAATAGGAAGAGCCTACCTACTCCTTAAGCAATTTAAATTTGTAGGTACCTCCAACGCACACCACACGGTGTAATCATAATTTAAGATTATCATCCTGACTTTTTTACCATTTAATAGAAAAAGCTTCAAATAAACTGCTAATATTTAAAAAGTTTTTTACAGCATACAAAAATAATGAAAATGCGAGACAAAAATCGTGTTTACATTATCGACGCTTTAAAACAACGTTCCTATGTAATGACGTTTTTTTAAGCCATTCACACACTCATGTTTTAAAAATCTAGTAAAAATCAAATAATAACCATATTTTCCTGACATTTTCGATATTCAATCATTATTGAATAAACTTACATATTAAAAGTAGGTTTCATTAAATATATTAGCGGAAATATATTTTTTTAGATGTTCTCCCCCCCCATATTTCATGATCCGAAAACTAAGTAAAATAAATGTGGGTTGATAAAAGTTTCACCATTTTTTAAAGCTGAAAAGATCAAATAATTAAAAAAATAGTAATTTATATATATATATATATATAAATAAAATCCTGTTATTTATTTCACTTACCTCAAAGTTGCAAATAAAATTGGACATAAATTCAATATTATGTTAAAAAACACAAAAAAAAAACAACACTTTCTGGATAATTTTTTTTCTCGGTAATATAATTATTCGAATTACAACAACAAAAAAAAACAATTCTAAAAAATAATTATTTTTAAAAAGCTTTAAATGATATTAAATTCAAATATTACGCAATATGAAGTTTAAATGGATTTTTTAATAACTGGTTTCCAATGATAAAAAATATATTCATATAAAAGAATATAAGACTATTGAGATAATAAAAATTGTAAATCCAAAATTAACCTTAAAAAAAATTTGTTTTGATTTTATTATTTAAATTGATAGAGGGTGGTTCTTATGTTTGGCGTTTTTTTTTCAAAAATGTACGGAGGTTTGTAAAGAACATTATTTTTAAATACATGCGTCAACAGAAGTCGTTAAAATTAATTTTATTTTATTAACTCTAGTCTGTGTAGTTCGTTAATAAAAATGTATTTGTTTTACAAAAGGTAAGTTTTATATTATTTTTTATCCATAGCAAAAAAAAAAAACTGTAACTCCATTAATAATTATAACGTGAACGCTTATCCAAAGAAATTAACACAAACACACGAAATGATGACGTCACTATTAAAATATGTACTATTGACGTTTTACACATCGCCATGGAGGTACCTATACATTTGCGAATCAAATGATTTATTCAGGTCATCAGCTCTAGGAAGGTTACCAACTAGGACTAAGGTTGTCTTCCTCCCCTAGTAGTCAGGTTTTATATCAGTTTTTCTTAGATGTATGACCTGACCTAGTCTGTAGATCTATTCTACCGAAAGCGGTAACCTAGCCTGTCGTCTAACGTAGTTATATTTTGATTCCACTTGGAAAATTATGTATAATAAGTATCTAAAAGATTTGCTCTCCATCAAAGAAATTAGGATTAGACTGAAGATAAGCATCGCTCTCATAAGTAAAAAAGGATACAAACGTGGAGAGCAAATTAAAAATGATTTAAACTAAGGTTACAGCGTACACCACAAAATGTGAGGAAAAGGCAAAGAGGAAGAATTGAAATTAGATTTGGATGGGATTTTAACTTAATGGTTCGTATGCAAAACATTTATTGTGCGAGTCAAGCAAACAACTCTTTATAAGTATAAAGAACTTCATTGTTTATGATGAGGAATTTGCAGATATTTAAAGTAGAAAAAAATGTAATTCATAAAAATGTCCTGATAATTATAAAACAAAATGCTTCAAAAAGAAAAAAGAATCTGATTAAATAAACAATTGCTGAGAACTAAGATAAAAAAATTACCAAAAATAACAGCATTGCTATATTTAGTAAAGAGGCAGAAAATAAGTTTATTATTTTTTATATTTTTTTATATTGCATTTTCACCCCAAACAAGGCACATTGCCACTTTGTTGTAGGGGGCTACTATCAGGGACATAAGAATCAGGGGTACTGTGTAGGAAGTTGGGCAGCAAGATGTCGGTTCACGTTACACTTGAACTTCTGCATGTCAGTACAGTCGGGGAAGCAGGGACCCGGAAGGGAATTCCAAAGTCTAGCTGTTCTGGGGAAGAAACTACTGGAGTAGAAGGCTCTCTTGCATCTAGGGATCTCTACTGTGAAGGGGTAGGATTTAGCTGCTTGTCGGGGATATTTACGTCGAGGGGGCACAAGTGCTTGCAGTTCGTCAGTGCATTCACTGTTAAAGTACTTGTAGTACAGACAGAGGGATGCAACATTTCGTCGATGGGACAGAAGCTGAAGTTTTGCTGACAGGTCAGGACCTATCAGACTCTTTTGAACCTCGTCTAGTAACGAGAGACTAGTGGCAGATGCACCAGCCCAAATATGACAACAGTACTCCATACATGGGCGAATGGTGGCCTTATAGAGGTATAGGATACTTTCAGGCGTTAATAGCTTTCTAGCACGGTAGAGAGAACCCACCTTCTTCGCAACGGTCCTGGCAATGTTCTCAATATAATTGTTCCAACTCATATTTCCTGTGAACGTTAGGCCAAGGAGTTTAAAAGATGTACTTTCAGATAAAGGGTTCTTGTAATTATTGAAGGAAACAAGTTTAGTCTTAAAGGTGACCATCCATTTTTGTCCTCATTACATTATGGATCGGAGGTCTTCCTCTAGTGTTTCTGCCACTTCTTTAGATATGTGTTCATTTGTTTTCCTGTCAGGTCTGTTATAGAGCGTTGTGTCGTCAGCATACATACCCATCTCACATACAATTTTGTCAGGGAGGTCATTTATGAATATTAGGAATAACAGAGGTCCAAGGATAGACCCCTGAGGCACTCCTGCATTTATATCATATTGTTTAGATGTACGACCGTCAAGGACAACCTGGATTTTTCTCTTATCTAAGAAGGATCTAATTATGTTATGTATTCTTCCAGTGATGCCGTATGATCTGATTTTCTTGAAGATCCTCATGCCATACCCTGTTAAAAGCCTTAGATATATCTAGAGCTACCACTCTATCCTCTACTGCTTTGTCCAGTGACTGGTATATACGTTCTGAGATTGTAGTTAGGATGTCTGCTGTGGAACGGGCTTGCTTAAATCCATATTGTTGGTCAGTCAGAAGTTTAGCATCTGTAAGGTGATGGACTAGAGCTTGGTTAATTATGGTCTCAAATATTTTGACGAAAAGTGAGAGGAGGCTAATGGGGCGATAATTTACTGGGTCAATTCTTTCACCAGAATTCTTGAAAACTGACACTATAGAAGCAGTTTTTCCAGCAGGCAGGAAAGCAAGATTCATTAAGGCATTTGTTGTAAAGTCTGGAGAGAACTGGAGCTACTTCGGCAACACACTTTTTTTAAGGCACAGCCGGGATGAGATCAGGTCCATATGCTTTTGCAGTGTCAAGCTTTCTTATGATAGCATGCACCTGAGCAGGAGTGATTTTCAGGTCGTCTAGTATGGTGTCTGTCCAGAAAGGAAAGTCAGGGAGGGGGTGGTTAGCAGTGTGGAGTTGGAGGCAAACCGTCTGGCAAGCATGTTAGCCTTCTCAGTTGCAGAGCAAACAACTTCAGAGGCGAATTTCATCTTGGTTTGCAAGACAAAAATAAACACGCAAATAAATATATATAACTAAAACAAATAGAAAGATAAAATTATAATGAGGCACCATGGTACATTTGTTAGGAGTTAAGATTAGTTTTTAAGAAAAAAAAAAAAAAATTAGTACTTAGCTCGTTCCAGTTTGCTTGGCCAAATGACAATGTTTTTTAGAGGAAGAAGATTTCTATATTTCCGGTTATTTTGTGCACATACTCCTAGCTATATTTATAGAATAGTCATTACGTTCATTTGTAAATGTTAGTTTTTTTTTGTTTTGTTTTTTTGTGTGGTTAAAATCCTAGCTTCTTATATAGGAGAAAATAATTCCTGGTTTTCATTTGTATTTGTTTTTTAGACTCACTTGGTTTCTCTTTTTGATCACTTCTTTCTCAGAGAATATCTATTAAACTAAAGTTCACCAGAAGAGAATTCTTTGATGTTGGATACTATATGTGTATTTCCTGTAAGGAGACAAAATTTCACATTGGCAGACATTTTGAATTCCAATTACGTGAAGGAAACTGAATGAATTTTACCATTGACAATGTTCCATTGCATTTTGGTTTGTTAAACAGCAAATTTTGTTATTATTGTAGTGATCATTACTATTTAAAAAGAAATAATGTTGGGAAATTATTCATAATTTTGATTATTTGTAACCAATTTATGTCAAAAAATTAATATTTACATGGTGAACAGAACAAGAATAACTACAAAAAAAATTCCTAAATTGTTTTCTTATAATTTAGATTTTAGGTTGCTGTGGTATAGTGATAACAAAGTTCTTGAGAAATAAAAATGTCTTTTTTTTTTTTTTTTTTTTTTTTTTCTGCAAATTTCAATAAAAATGCAAATATTTTAATATTTTTAATGTTTCTTCAACAGCCACCAGCTCCTGTTCCGGCGGCTGAACCTGTGCCCGAAGTGGTGAAAGGACCTATACCAAATGAGCATCAAGTCTTGCAAGATATTTTTGATGCTCTTGTCGGGAAGTGTTTAAAAGCTGCTAATAACGCGGTTAGTTTGAAAGACATTTACAGATTTTATTTTGGAATATAAACTCAATTTTTTTTTTTCCAAAATGAAATTATTAATAAAAAATTTTTTTGTAAAACTAATTGGTTCTAAAAATGATCGAGTTTATTCCTTGAAACAAGAGGACATGTTAAATATTTGTGTCATATCATAAGGAATATTAAAAACATTGTAACTGGAGAAAAATAAAATATTAGCGTTGATGGGGCATAAGGTGTCAAAATGTTGAGTTTGAAGGTTTAATCGTAAGTACAGATGATACTAAGAATAGAATTATTAAGACTTCTACTTAATCATGACTGAAGGAATGAGAGCAAACTATTTCTATAGATTTTCTTAAAGGGTTCAGTTAGAAGTTCTGTACAAATGCCTACATTCGACAAAATACACCTCTAGAAGGTGACATCACCGAAAACATTGTGAAAATAAAATCCAAGATAGGAACAGTAAAATAATTCAAATTATCCTCATTTTAACAATTTGAAACAAAAAATTTCTGTTATTAAATGTTAAATCGTTTTAATAATGTTGCCATTATTGGGTTTATTGGCTAATGCTTTATTTCTACATCAATCTGTATAATTTACTGTTAATAATATTCCTTCTGAAATAATACATGTTTGTCAGGGTCAATACTATTAAGAAAAACGTCTCTTCTGTAAAAATGTAAAAATTGTCAGCAGATATCTACTATATAATAAAATAATTGCAGGAATCCCCCTCTGGACCAAAGTACACTAGGTTTGCACCAACAGATGCCACATACAAATTTATTATATCTACACTATTAGCCACTACCTTATGTAACTTTTGAATGCTATTTTACACACATTTATTTGTTATAGTAAAATTCTACATTACATCCTAGGAGCAACATCATCACAGTCGCAACCATCTATTGTGGAAGTTGTTGCTGTTTTTCCCTCTAAATAAAAAGTACTCCTACCGCTCCCAGTCAACAGCAGGAGGTATTCTACATTTTGGACAGATATGGGGTTGCACCCTTATTATCTGGATCATATGCTTACAGATATAAGATAATCTTTCCTTTTCCTGTATACAAAAATAATTTCTCCCTTTTCACATTCCTCATATCTCATTGGCTGAGAACTTACTATTTGTTCACTCCAGAATGTAAATCTTCCTACAAAAACGAGCACTCCAGAGATTTACAAACATGGCTTCACTGAGGCAATCATTTAAAATAAAATACCCCAAATACAAACATATTACTACATCGAAACATGTTCATAAGCCAAGACTGCTTTTATTTTTACACTAAATATACCATACATGTTAACTTTTTTATACAGCTACGCTACTGTGCTACATCTTTTGTGTTTACCTGCATCATACACACTGTTTTCCGACACATCATCACATGCTGATAGCCATTATTTCTTTTTTTATTTAAAAACCGACTTAAATTCTTCATATATATGCTAAATAAAAAATTATGATTAATAGTCAAGACTCGAACTTTGTGTGATTTTGAAACCTTTACACTGTCTAAAGCGTTTGATTTATAAAAGCTTTTCCCTTATATACTATAATCAGCTTTCGACACACTTGGTGAACACTTACAAAGTCGGAATCGTTTTCTTTTACTGCTGGGCCGTCTTTTGCAAGAAGGGGTCAGTTTATGCGCTAACATTTTTGCAAAGTCATCATGCCTCGCGATACGTATGTTTTAAAGGCATTATTTCGAAGGCCCATAACATTGTAAGTTCGCCGTCGACTAAACAGTTTCTTTTTCTTCACCTCCTTTTCTTCTAAGCATTACATGTTTGAGTCTGTCCACTGCAGCTAATGTGTTTTTTTTCTTGCACTGGTAGTTGCTGCTATTTTCATTTTTTTTTTGGGGGGGGGGGTTCTTATGGATTGCACGGGTAATAACTATTATTAAATGTTTTGTTTGTAAAATATGTTGTAAAACAAAGTAAATTGTTTTTATCTAATTTCCCCCAATTTTCTTTTCTTTTTAGGTATATATATATCGAAA
This sequence comes from Euprymna scolopes, assembly GCF_053919585.1. NCBI lineage: Eukaryota > Metazoa > Mollusca > Cephalopoda > Sepiida > Sepiolidae > Euprymna > Euprymna scolopes. Next base: position 26,066,387 of record NC_136521.1, read on the forward strand.
AATGTGAACAATATTTCTTTCAAAATTATTAAATTTCTGTTTCTGTTGTCTAAAATCAATTTAAAACAGTTTACATTATTTCAATTTATAAAGTGTTCTATTTATATTATTTATAATATAAATAAAATTCTGTATATATTGTTTAAAATAAATAATTTATTATTTAAAGAAAACATTCTGTTTATATTGCTTCTTCTTCTGCTTATTTAAAACTGTCACTTTCTGAAATACCGTCTACATATTTACATGGTAACGTACAGTTGACTACAGGAATTTAGAGTGATAGAACATTCAATAGTATTTTGCCACTTAAACTCCATCTTGCCAACAAAAATCCCATATCCTGAACCGTACCCTGCCCGACAGATTAGTACGCACAGGACAACCGACACTGCAACCACTAAATTTTGTTGTTCATAGTATTTGCGTGTCGGAATCCTGACAGTGATAATCAAAGTTATATTTCGGGCAAATTTTTTTGACAACCTCACAAAATGGTGTGTCTATTCCAAAAGCCATTCTTAACATGTACTTTAATTTTTTATGTCGGAGGGAGGAGGGTCATGTTACCATCAGGCAATGCCGGTTAACGGGTCCTGCTAGTTGTTTAAATTGATAAATGTCACTTCTTTATTAGTTCAAAATTGGAATTTAATTTTTCAAACAAATATTTTTTCTTATTGTAAAAATTGTCAGCTAAATTTTTTGAAATTAATGAAATGTCACTTTTTAGATGTATTTAAAATTATTCTGTGTTAGTGAAGAGACATCATAATTTAATTGTGGAACAGTTCATTTTAAAGTGGAAAAAGTCAGAATTTTTTTACTTTAGCAAAATTAGATTAATTGCCATCTTTGTTAATTGGATAATCTGATTAATGTGAAAATTGATAATAAGCAAACATGGAATGGCTTAACAATTTTATATCGGTGAGAAAAAGCTTGTAATTGAATTTGCTAACCTCTTCCATGACTTTTGTTTTGATTAAAATTCTTTGCTTTAGATTTTAAATTCTTAGCTTTGAATATTGCTCTTGTGTGGCATGACTTTTGAGACATTTTTCAGGACAGAATTAATTTTTGCTAACTTTTTGATTAGCAATACTTATATTTTGTTTTCCAGCAAACAAAGAAAAAACTTGAGGATGTGGCAAGAAAACTTGAAGTTTTGTATGATAAACTACGAGACAATTCTGTAAGTTTTTCTACATTTTCTATTTTTGGAAATTGCTATTTTTCATCAAATATCTTGTGTCACATTTTAAAAGAAAAATATTCACAAAATATATCACTAACCTCATAGGGTGTTCTTTGATCCCCACGGTTATGTTGTTCTTAATCTTCCTGATATGTTCACTTCATCTGCAAAATCAGCTCGTCATATTTCTGTGCTCATGTAGCAAAATTTTCATCTCTGCTGCGGTATGTGTATCAGAATTTGGGGGGAATTTTTGACACCCCCTAACATGAAACTGCGAATAAAATATAAAAAACTCCTAATTTCTCTTTTAAAAGTGGGTTTATTTTCTTTATGGAATATATTTCCAAAATAAACTATTAAAGTTGTTTTAAAAAACAATAGAAATATTATTTTTAAAAAAGTTTTAACAAAGTGCCTGCACGCATTCATGCAGCCATTTTTTTTATGTAATGAAATCAATTGAATTTTACGAGTTAATTTTTTTTCAAGTTTTAAACTTTAAAAATCTATCAATTTTTCTATTGGTTATTTTTTTTAGTATATTTTTAGTGTCAATATGAATTTTATGCTCTTTCCAATAAACTGAATATAATATTTTAGACAAACGATTTTTTACCCCCCCCCCATTTTGAAATGTCTATTGAAATTTTAATAATTTATGTACCAAAGTTTTATATATCAGAAATTGAAGATAAAAGATCAATAAATAATATATTGTAAATTAAAACAAGAAAAAAAGGAAGTGTTTTTGGAAATTTCCCTGTAAAGTCCAAAATATAAAACCTTTTTTTTTTTTAAAAACCATTTTCATATTTTTTTTTTTGAATTGGAAGCCTATGTTCTGCTTATGTTGTCCAGTAAGTAATGGACAATGACGAAAAATTTTTCTATTTCATTAAATGTTTTCTTTTTTTTATATATTTTAAAAACAAATTTCACTTGAAAAAAGAATGAAAATATAATAAATCAGAACTTTATGTATTTCTTTGAGAAAAGAGAAAAAAAATTCCATGAGTGTCTTTTTAATAATCTTGCTACAAATATATGTAATCTTGCTACAAATAATATGAATAATCTTGCTACAAATAATATGAATAATCTTTCTACAAATAATATGAATAATCTTGCTACAAATAATATGAATAATCTTGCTACAAATAATATGAATAATCTTGCTACAAATATGAATAATCTTGCTACAAATAATATGAATAATCTTGCTACAAATCTATATGAATAATCTTGCTAAAAATATATAATATGAATAATCTTGCTAAAAATATATAATATGAATAATCTTGCTACAAATATATAATATGAATAATCTTGCTACAAATATATAATATGAATAATCTTGCTACAAATATAATATGAATAATCTTGCTACAAATATAATATGAATAATCTTGCTACAAATATATAATATGAATAATCTTGCTACAAATATATAATATGAATAATCTTGCTACAAATATAATATGAATAATCTTGCTACAAATATAATATGAATAATCTTGCTACAAATATATAATATGAATAATCTTGCTACAAATATATAATATGAATAATCTTGCTACAAATATATAATATGAATAATCTTGCTAAAAATATATAATATGAATAATCTTGCTACAAATATATAATATGAATAATCTTGCTACAAATATATAATATGAATAATCTTGCTACAAATATATAATATGAATAATCTTGCTACAAATATATAATATGAATAATCTTGCTACAAATATAATATGAATAATCTTGCTACAAATATAATATGAATAATCTTGCTACAAATATATAATATGAATAATCTTGCTACAAATATATAATATGAATAATCTTGCTACAAATATATAATATGAATAATCTTGCTACAAATATAATATGAATAATCTTGCTACAAATATATAATATGAATAATCTTGCTACAAATATATAATATGAATAATCTTGCTACAAATATATAATATGAATAATCTTGCTACAAATATATAATATGAATAATCTTGCTAAAAATATATAATATGAATAATCTTGCTACAAATATATAATATGAATAATCTTGCTACAAATATATAATATGAATAATCTTGCTACAAATATAATATGAATAATCTTGCTACAAATATAATATGAATAATCTTGCTACAAATATATAATATGAATAATCTTTCTACAAATATATAATATGAATAATCTTGCTACAAATATATAATATGAATAATCTTGCTACAAATATATAATATGAATAATCTTGCTACAAATATAATATGAATAATCTTGCTACAAATATATAATATGAATAATCTTTCTACAAAGATATAATATGAATAATCTTGCTACAAATATATAATATGAATAATCTTGCTACAAATATAATATGAATAATCTTGCTACAAATATATAATATGAATAATCTTGCTACAAATATATAATATGAATAATCTTGCTAAAAATATATAATATGAATAATCTTGCTACAAATATAATATGAATAATCTTGCTACAAATATATAATATGAATAATCTTGCTACAAATATAATATGAATAATCTTGCTACAAATATATAATATGAATAATCTTGCTACAAATATATAATATGAATAATCTTGCTACAAATATATAATATGAATAATCTTGCTACAAATATATAATATGAATAATCTTGCTACAAATATATAATATGAATAATCTTGCTACAAATATATAATATGAATAATCTTGCTACAAATATAATATGAATAATCTTGCTACAAATATATAATATGAATAATCTTGCTACAAATATATAATATGAATAATCTTGCTACAAATATATAATATGAATAATCTTGCTACAAATATATAATATGAATAATCTTGCTACAAATATATGATATGAATAATCTTGCTACAAATATATAATATGAATAATCTTGCTACAAATATATAATATGAATAATCTTGCTACAAATATATAATATGAATAATCTTGCTACAAATATATAATATGAATAATCTTGCTACAAATATATAATATGAATAATCTTGCTACAAATATATAATATGAATAATCTTGCTACAAATATATATGGATAACCTAGCTACAAATATATAATATGGATAACTTGCTACAAAGATATAGAATATTGCTTAAAATATATAATATGAATAATCTTGTTATAAATAATATAAATAATCTTGCTATGAATAATCTTTCTACATAATATGAATAATCTTTCTACAAATAATATGAATAATCTTTCTACAAATATGAATAATCTTGTTATAATTTTGAATAATCTTGCTACAAATATATAATATGAATAATTTTGCTACAAATGTATATGTATCATCTTTCTACAAATATATAATATGAATAATCTTGCTACAAATAATATGACTAAGCTTTCTACCAATAGGACTAATCTTTCTACTAATAGGACTAATCTTTCTACCAATAGGACTAATCTTTCTACCAATAGGACTTATCTTTCTGCCAATAGTACTAATCTTTCTACCAATAGGACTAATCTGGCTACAAATATGAATAATCTTTCTACCAATAGGACTGATCTTTCTACCGATGTGAATAATCTTTCTACCGATGTGAATAATCTTTCTACCGATGCGAATAATCTTTCTACCGATGCGAATAATCTTTCTACCGATGTGAATAATCTTTCTACCGATGTGAATAATCTTTCTACCGATGTGCATACTCTTTCTACCGATGCGCATACTCTTTCTACCGATGCGCATACTCTTTCTACCGATGCGAATACTTTCTACCAATGCGAATACTCTTTCTACCGATGCGAATACTCTTTCTACCGATGCGAATACTCTTTCTACCAATAATATGAATAATCTTTCTACCAATAATATGAATCTTTCTACCAATAATATGAATCTTTCTACCAATAATATGAATCTTTCTACCAATAATAGGAATCTTTCTACCAATAATAGGAATCTTTCTACCAATAATAGGAATCTTTCTACCAATAATATGAATAATCTTTCTACCAATAATAGGAATCTTTCTACCAATAATATGAATAATCTTTCTGCCAATAATATGGATAATCTTTCTACCAATAATATGGATAATCTTTCTACCAATAATATGGATAATCTTTCTACCAATAATGTGGATAATCTTTCTACCAATAATATGGATAATCTTTCTACCAATAATATGGATAATCTTTCTACCAATAATGTGGATAATCTTTCTACCAATAATATGGATAATCTTACTGCAAAAATTATTGATAATCTTACTACAAATAATATGGATAATCTTACTACAAATAATATGGATAATCTTACTACAAATAATATGGATAATCTTACTACAAATAATATGGATAATCTTACTACAAATAATATGGATAATCTTACTACAAATAATATGGATAATCTTTCTACCAATAATATGGATAATCTTTCTACCAATAATATGAATAATCTTTCTACCAATAATATGAATAATCTTTCTACCAATAATATGAATAATCTTTCTACCAATAATATGAATAATCTTTCTACCAATAATATGAATAATCTTTCCACCAATAATATGAATAATCTTTCTACCAATAATATGAATAATCTTACTGCAAATAATACGAATAATCTTACTGCAAATAATACAAATAATCTTACTGCAAATAATACGAATAATCTTACTGCAAATAATATGGATAATCTTACTGCAAATAATATGGATAATCTTACTGCAAATAATATGGATAATCTTAGTACAAATTATATGGATAATCTTAGTACAAATTATATGGATAATCTTAGTACAAATTATATGGATAATCTTAGTACAAATTATATGGATAATCTTAGTACAAATTATATGGATAATCTTAGTACAAATTATATGGATAATCTTAGTATCAATTATATGGATAATCTTAGTACAAATTATATGGATAATCTTAGTACAAATTATATGGATAATCTTAGTACAAATTATATGGATAATCTTAGTACAAATTATATGGATAATCTTAGTACAAATTATATGGATAATCTTAGTACAAATTATATGGATAATCTTAGTACAAATTATATGGATAATCTTAGTACAAATTATATGGATAATCTTAGTACAAATTATATGGATAATCTTAGTACAAATTATATGGATAATCTTAGTACAAATTATATGGATAATCTTAGTACAAATTATATGGATAATCTTAGTACAAATTATATGGATAATCTTAGTACAAATTATATGGATAATCTTAGTACAAATTATATGGATAATCTTAGTACAAATTATATGGATAATCTTAGTACAAATTATATGAATAATCTTACTACAAATTATATGGATAATCTTACTACAAAAATGGATAATCTAGCCACAATTACTATGAATAACCTTTCTACAAATAATGACTGATCTTTCTACCAATGTGACTAATCTTTCTACCGATGTGACTAATCTTTCTACCAATGTGACTAATCTTTCTACCAGTGTGACTAATATGATTAATGTTGCTACAAATAAATAATATGAATATTCTTGCTACAAATAAATAATGTGAATAATCTTGCTACAAATAAATAATGTGAATAATCTTGCTACAAATAAATAATGTGAATAATCTTGCTACAAATAAATAATGTGAATAATCTTTCCACAAATAAATATGAATAATCTTGCTACAAATAAATATGAATAATCTTGCTATAAATAAATATGAATAATCTTGCTACAAATAAATAATATGAATAATCTTGCTACAAATAAATAATGTGAATAATCTTGCCACAAATAAATATGAATAATCTTTCTACAAATAAATATGAATAATCTTGCCACAAATAAATATGAATAATCTTGTCACAAATAAATATGAATAATCTTGCCACAAATAAATATGAATAATCTTGCTACAAATAAATATGAATAATCTTGCCACGAATAAATATGAATAATCTTTCTACCAATAATATGAATAATCTTTCTACCAATAATATGAATAATCTTTCTACCAATAATATGAATAATCTTTCTACCAATAATATGAATAATCTTTCTACCAATAATACGAATAATCTTACTGCAAATAATACGAATAATCTTACTGCAAATAATACGAATAATCTTACTGCAAATAATATGGATAATCTTACTGCAAATAATATGGATAATCTTAGTACAAATTATATGGATAATCTTACTACAAATTATATGGATAATCTTAGTACAAATTATATGGATAATCTTAGTACAAATTATATGAATAATCTTACTACAAATTATATGGATAATCTTACTACAAAAATGGATAATCTAGCCACAATTACTATGAATAACCTTTCTACAAATAATGACTGATCTTTCTACCAATGTGACTAATCTTTCTACCGATGTGACTAATCTTTCTACCAATGTGACTAATCTTTCTACCAGTGTGACTAATATGATTAATGTTGCTATCAATAAATAATATGAATATTCTTGCTACAAATAAATAATGTGAATAATCTTGCTACAAATAAATAATGTGAATAATCTTGCCACAAATAAATATGAATAATCTTGCTACAAATAAATATGAATAATCTTGCTACAAATAAATATGAATAATCTTGCTACAAATAAATAATATGAATAATCTTGCTACAAATAAATAATGTGAATAATCTTGCCACAAATAAATATGAATAATCTTTCTACAAATAAATATGAATAATCTTGCCACAAATAAATATGAATAATCTTGCCACAAATAAATATGAATAATCTTGCCACAAATAAATATGAATAATCTTGCTACAAATAAATATGAATAATCTTGCCACAAATAAATATGAATAATCTTGCTACAAATAAATAATATGAATAATCTTGCTACAAATACATAATGTGAATAATCTTGCCACAAATAAATATGAATAATCTTGCTACAAATAAATATGAATAATCTTGCTACAATTAATATAATCTTGATACAAATAATAATAATAATCTTGCTACAAATAATAATGATAATAACCTTGCTACAAATAATATGAATAATCTTTCTACTAATAGGACTAATCTGGCTATTAATATGAATAATCTTTCTACAAATAATATGAATAATCTAGCCACAATTACTATGAATAACCTTTCTACAATTACTATGAATAACCTTTTTACAAATAATATGAATAACCTTTCTACAAATAATATGAATAACCTTTCTACAAATAATATGAATAACCTTTCTACAAATAATATGAATAACCTTTCTACAAATAATATGAATAACCTTTCTACAAATAATATGAATAACCTTTCTACAAATAATATGAATCATCTTTCCACAAATAATATGAATCATCTTTCTAAAAATAATATGAATCATCTTTCTACAAATAATATGAATCATCTTTCTACAAACATTTAATATGAATAATAATATTAATAATCTGTCTACCAATAATATGAATAATCGTGCTAGAAATAATGACTAATCCTGCTAATATAAATTATCTTGTTAGAAATGATATGAATAATCTTGCTACACATATGAATAATCTAGCTACAAATAAAAAATATCAATAATCTGGCTACGAATAAAAATATCAATTTTTCTATGAATAATATGAACAATCTTGCTACAAATATATAGTATGAGCAGTCTTTTTACAAATATATAGTATGAACAGTCTTTCTACAAATATATAGTATGAACAGTCTTTCTACAAATATATAGTATGAACAGTCTTTCTACAAATATATAGTATGAACAGTCTTTCTACAAATATATATATGAACAATCTTGCTACAAATGATATGAATAATCTTGCTACAAATAATATGAATAATCTTGCTACAAATAATATGAATAATCTTGCTACAAATAATATGAATAATCTTGCTACAAATAATATGAATAATCTTTCCAGAAATCTGAATAATCTTTCCAGAAATCTGAATAATCTTGCTAGAAATAATATGAATAACCTTGCACAAATAATATGAATAATCTTGCTACCAATAAATAATAAGCATGCTACAAATATATATAATCTTACTGCAAATAAATCATGATAAATCTTGCTACAATTAACAAATATGAATAATCTTGCTAAACATAAATAATATGAATAATTGTTACAAATAAATATGAATAATCTTGCTACAAATATATATAATCTTACTGCAAATATATATGCATAATCTTGCTAGCAATAATATGAATAATCTTGCTAGCAATAATATGAATAATCTTGCTACAAATATATGAATAATCTTGCTACAAATAAATATGTATAATGTTGCTACAAATAAATATGTATAATGTTGCTACAAATAAATATGAATAATCTTGCTACAAATAAATATGAATAATCTTGCTACAAATAAATATGAATAATCTTGCTACAAATAAATAATATGAATAATCTTGCTACAAATAAATAATATTAATAATCTTGCTACAAATAAATAATATTAATAATCTTGCTACAAATAAATAATATTAATAATCTTGCTACAAATAAATATGAATTATCTTGCTACAAATAAATAATATGAATAATCTTGCTAAAAATACATAATATGAATAATCTTGCTACAAATAATAAATATGAATAATCTTGCTACAAATAAAAAATATGAATAATCTTGCTACAAATAAAAAATATGAATAATCTTGCTACAAATAAAAAATATGAATAATCTTGCTACAAATAAATAATATAAATAATCTTGCTACAAATAAATATGAATAATCTTGCTACAAATAAAAATATGAATAATCTTGCTACAAATAGAAAATATGAATAATCTTGCTACAAATAAAAAATATGAATAATCTTGCTACAAATAAATAATATGAATAATGTTGCTACAAATAAATAATATGAATAATGTTGCTACAAATAAATAATATGAATAATCTTGCTACAAATAAAAAATATGAATAATCTTACTACAAATAAATATGAATAATCTTGCTACAAATAAATAATATGAATAATCTTGCTACAAATAAATAATATGAATAATCTTGCTACAAATAAATAATATTAATAATCTTGCTACAAATAAATAATATGAATAATGTTACTATGAATAAATAATATGAATAATGTTACTACAAATAAAAAATATGAATAATCTTGCTACAAATAAATATGAATAATCTTGCTACAAATAAATAATATGAATAATGTTACTACGAATAAATAATATGAATAATGTTACTACAAATAAATAATATGAATAATCTTGCTACAAATAAAAAATATGAATAATCTTGCTACAAATAAAAATATGAATAATCTTGCTACAAATAAAAATATGAATAATCTTGCTACAAATAAATAATATGAATAATGTTACTACGAATAAATAATATGAATAATCTTGCTACAAATAAATATGAATAATCTTGCTACAAATAAAAATATGAATAATCTTGCTACAAATAAAAAATATAAATAATCTTGCTACAAATAAAAATATAAATAATCTTGCTACAAATAAAAAATATAAATAATCTTGCTACAAATAACAAATATGAATAATCTTGCTACAAATAAAAAATATGAATAATCTTGCTACAAATAAAAAATGTGAATAATCTTGCTACAAATAAATAATATGAATAATGTTGCTACAAATAAATAATATGAATAATGTTGCTACAAATAAATAATATGAATAATCTTGCTACAAATAAATATGAATAGTCTTGCTACAAATAAATAATATGAATAATCTTGCTACAAATAAATAATATGAATAATCTTGCTACAAATAAATAATATGAATAATCTTGCTACAAATAAATAATATGAATAATGTTACTACGAATAAATAATATGAATAATGTTGCTACAAATAAATAATATTAATAATGTTGCTACAAATAAATAATATTAATAATCTTGCTACAAATAAATAATATTAATAATCTTGCTACAAAAAAATAATATTAATAATCTTGCTACAAAAAAATAATATTAATAATCTTGCTACAAATAAATAATATGAATAATATTGCTACAAATAAATAATATTAATAATATTGCTACAAATAAATAATATGAATAATCTTGCTACAAATAAATAATATGAATAATCTTGCTACAAATAAATAATATGAATAATGTTGCTACAAATAAATATGAATAATGTTGCTACAAATAAATAATATGAATAATGTTACTACGAATAAATAATATGAATAATCTTGCTACAAATAAATATGAATAATCTTGCTACAAATAAAAAATATAAATAATCTTGCTACAAATAAAAAATATGAATAATCTTGCTACAAATAAAAAATATGAATAATCTTGCTACAAATAAAAAATATATATAATCTTGCTACAAATAAATAATATGAATAATGTTGCTACAAATAAATAATATGAATAATGTTGCTACAAATAAATAATATGAATAATGTTTCTACAAATATATAATATGAATAATCTTGCTACAAATAAATATGTATAATCTTGCTACAAATAAATATGAATAATCTTGCTACAAATAAATAATATGAATAATCTTGCTACAAATAAATAATATGAATAATCTTGCTACAAATAAATAATATTAATAATCTTGCTACAAATAAATAATATTAATAATCTTGCTACAAATAAATAATATGAATAATCTTGCTACAAATAAATAATATTAAAAATCTTGCTACAAATAAATAATATTAATAATGTTGCTACAAATAAGTAATATGAATAATCTTGCTACAAAAAATAATATTAATAATCTTGCTACAAAAAAATAATATTAATAATCTTGCTACAAATAAATATGAATAATCTTGCTACAAATAAATAATATTAATAATATTGCTACAAATGAATAATATGAATAATATTGCTACACATAAATAATATTAATAATCTTGCTACAAATAAATAATATGAATAATCTTGCTACAAATAAATAATATGAATAATGTTGCTACAAATAAATAATATGAATAATCTTGCTACAAATAAATAATATGAATAATGTTGCTACAAATAATATGAATAATGTTGCTACAAATAAATAATATGAATAATGTTGCTACAAATACATAATATGAATAATCTTGCTACAAATAAATAATATGAATAATCTTGCTACAAATAAATATGAATAATCTTGCTACAAATGAATAATATGAATAATCTTGCTACCAATAAATATTAGTAATAATCTTGCTACAAATGAATAATATGAATAATCTTGCTACAAATGAATAATATGAATAATCTTGCTACAAATAAATAATATGAATAATCTTCTACAAATAAATAATATGAATAATCTTGCTACAAATATATAATATGAATAATCTTGCTACAAATAAATATGAATAATCTTGCTACAAATAAATAATATGAATAATCTTGCTACAAATAAATAATATGAATAATCTTGCTACAAATAAATATGAATAATCTTGCTACAAATAAATATGAATAATCTTGCTACAAATAAATAATATGAAAAATCTTGCTACAAATAAATAATATGAATAATCTTGCTACAAATAAATATGAATAATCTTGCTACAAATAAATATGAATAATCTTGCTACAAATAAATAATATGAAAAATCTTGCTACAAATAAATAATATGAATAATCTTGCTACAAATAAATAATATGAATAATCTTGCTACAAATAAATATGCATAGTCTTGCTACAAATAAATATGAATAATCTTGCTACAAATAAATAATATGAATAATCTTGCTACACATAAATAATATGAATAATCTTGCTACAAATAAATAATATTAATAATGTTACTACGAATAAATAATATGAATAATGTTGCTACAAATAATTAATATGAATAATGTTGCTACAAATAAATAATATGAATAATCTTGCTACAAATAAATAATATGAATAATCTTGCTACAAATAAATAATATGAATAATCTTGCTACAAATAAATAATATGAATAATCTTGCTACAAATAAATAATATTAATAATCTTGCTACAAATAAATAATATGAATAATCTTGCTACAAATAAATAATATGAATAATCTTGCTACAAATAAATAATATGAATAATCTTGCTACAAATAAATAATATTAATAATCTTGCTACAAATAAATAATATTAATAATGTTGCTACAAATAAGTAATATTAATAATGTTGCTACAAATAAGTAATATGAATAATCTTGCTACAAAAAATAATATTAATAATCTTGCTACAAAAAAATAATATTAATAATGTTGCTACAAATAAATATGAATAGTCTTGCTACAAATAAATAATATTAATAATCTTGCTACAAATAAATAATATGAATAATATTGCTACAAATAAATAATATTAATAATATTGCTACAAATAAATAATATGAATAATCTTGCTACAAATAAATAATATGAATAATGTTGCTACAAATAAATATGAATAATGTTGCTACAAATAAATATAAATAATGTTGCTACAAATAAATAATATGAATAATCTTGCTACAAATGACTAATATGAAAAATCTTGCTACAAATAAATAATATGAATAATCTTGCTACAAATAAATAATATGAATAATCTTGCTAACAAATAAATAATATGAATAATCTTGCTAACAAATAAATAATATGAATAATTTTGCTACAAATAAATAATATGAATAATCTTGCTACAAATAAATATGAATAATCTTGCTACAAATAAATATGAATAATCTTGCTACAATAAATATGAATAATCTTGCTACAAATAAATAATATGAATAATCTTGCTACAAATAAATAATATGAATAATCTTGCTACAAATAAATAATATGAATAATCTTGCTACAAATAAATAATATGAATAATCTTGCTACAAATAACTAATAATAATCTTGCTACAAATAAATAATATTAATAATCTTGCGACAAATAAATAATATTAATAATCTTGCTACAAATAAATAATATGAATTATCTTGCTACAAATAAATAATATGAATAATCTTGCTACAAATAAATATGAATAATATTGCTACAAATAAATAATATGAATAATCTTGCTACAAATAAATAATATGAATAATGTTGCTACAAATAAATAATATGAATTATCTTGATACAAATAAATAATATGATTAATCTTGCTACAAATATATATTAATAATCTTGCTACAAATAAATATGTATAATGTTGCTACAAATAAATATGAATAATCTTGCTACAAATAAATATGAATAATCTTGCTACAAATAAATATGAATAATCTTGCTACAAATAAATATGAATAATCTTGCTACAAATAAATAATATTAATAATCTTGCTACAAATAAATAATATTAATAATCTTGCTACAAATAAATATGAATTATCTTGCTACAAATAAATAATATGAATAATCTTGCTACAAATACATAATATGAATAATCTTGCTACAAATAAAAAATATTAATAATCTTGCTACAAATAAAAAATATGAATAATATTGCTACAAATAAAAAATATGAATAATCTTGCTACAAATAAAAAATATTAATAATCTTGCTACAAATAAAAAATATGAATAATCTTGCTACAAATAAATAATATGAATAATCTTGCTACAAATAAATATGAATAATCTTGCTACAAATAAATAATATGAATAATCTTGCTACAAATAAAAAATATGCATAATCTTGCTACAAATAAAAAATATGTATAATCTTGCTACAAATAAATAATATTAATAATCTTGCTACATATAAATAATATGAATAATCTTGCTACAAATAAAAAATATGAATAATCTTGCTACAAATAAATATGAATAATGTTACTACAAATAAATAATATGAATAATCTTGCTACAAATAAATAATATGAATAATCTTGCTACAAATAAATAATATGAATAATGTTACTACGAATAAATAATATGAATAATGTTACCACAAATAAAAATATGAATAATCTTGCTACGAATAAATAATATGAATGTTACTACGAATAAATAATATGAATAATCTTGCTACAAATAAATATGAATAATCTTGCTACAAATAAATATGAATAATCTTGCTACAAATATGAATAATCTTGCTACAAATAAAAAATATGAATAATCTTGCTACAAATAAAAAATATGAATAATCTTGCTACAAATAAAAAATATGAATAATCTTGCTACAAATAAATAATATGAATAATCTTGCTACAAATAAATAATATGAATAATCTTGCTACAAATAAATAATATGAATAATCTTGCTACAAATAAATAATATTAATAATCTTGCTACAAATAAATAATATTAATAATGTTGCTACAAATAAGTAATATGAATAATCTTGCTACAAAAAATAATATTAATAATCTTGCTACAAAAAAATAATATGAATAATCTTGCTACAAATAAATAATAATAATCTTGCTACAAATAAATAAAAATAATCTTGCTACAAATAAATATGAATAATCCTGCTACAAATAAATAATATGAATTATCTTTCTACAAATAAATAATATGAATAATCTTGCTACAAATAAATATGAATAATATTGCTAAAAATAAATAATATTAATAATGTTCCTACAAATAAATAATATGAATTATCTTGCTACAAATATATATGAATAATCTTGCTACAAATAAATATGTATAATGTTGCTACAAATAAATATGTATAATCTTGCTACAAATAAATATGAATAATCTTGCTACAAATAAATATGAATAATCTTGCTACAAATAAATATGAATAATCTTGCTAAAAATAAATATGAATAATCTTGCTACAAATAAATATGAATAATCTTGCTACAAATAAATATGAATAATCTTGCTACAAATAAATATGAATAATCTTGCTACAAATAAATATTAATAATCTTGCTACAAATAAATAATATGAATAATCTTTCTACAAATAAATAATATTAAATAATCTTGCTACAAAAAAATAATATGAATAATCTTGCTACAAATAAATATGAATTATCTCGCTACAAATAAATAATATGAATAATCTTGCTACAAATACATAATATGAATAATCTTGCTACAAATAAAAAATATGAATAATCTTGCTACAAATAAATAATATGAATAATCTTGCTACAAATAAAAAATATTAATAATCTTGCTACAAATAAAAAATATGAATAATCTTGCTACAAATAAATAATATGAATAATCTTGCTACAAATAAATAATATGAATAATCTTGCTGCAAATAAATAATATGAATAATCTTGCTGCAAATAAATAATATGAATAATCTTGCTACAAGTAAATATGAATAATCTTGCTACAAATAAAAAATATGAATAATCTTGCTACAAATAAATAATATGAATAATCTTGCTACAAATAAATAATACGAATAATCTTGCTACAAATAAATAATATTAATAATCTTGCTACACATAAATATGAATAATCTTGCTACAAATAAATAATATGAATAATCTTGCTACAAATAAATAATATGAATAATCTTGCTACAAATAAATAATATGAATAATGTTACTACGAATAAATAATATGAATAATGTTACTACAAATAATTAATATGAATAATCTTGCTACAAATAAATAATATGAATAATCTTGCTACAAATAAATAATATGAATAATCTTGCTACAAATAAATAATATGAATAATCTTGCTACAAATAACTAATATGAATAATCTTGCTACAAATAAATATGAATAATCTTGCTACAAATAAATAATATGAATAATCTTGCTACAAATAAATATGAATAATCTTGCTACAAATAAATATGAATAATCTTGCTACAAATAAATATGAATAATCTTGCTACAAATAAAAAATATTAATAATCTTGCTACAAATAAATAATATTAATAATGTTGCTACAAATAAGTAATATGAATAACCTTTCTACAAAAAATAATATGAATAATCTTGCTACAAAAAATATTAATAATCTTGCTACAAAAGAATAATATTAATAATCTTGCTACAAAAAAATAATATGAATAATCTTGCTACAAATGTATATTATGAATAATCTTGCTACAAATAAATAATATTAATAATTTTGCTACAAATGAATAATATGAATAATCTTGCTACAAATAAAAATATGAATAATCTTGCTACAAATAAATAATATGAATAATGTTACTACGAATAAATAATATGAATAATCTTGCTACAAATAAATATGAATAATCTTGCTACAAATAAAAGTATGAATAATCTTGCTATAAATAAAACATATAAATAATCTTGCTACAAATAAAAAATATGAATAATCTTGCTACAAATAAAAAATATGAATAATCTTGCTACAAATAAAAAATATATATAATCTTGCTACAAATAAATAATATGAATAATGTTGCTACAACTAAATAATATGAATAATGTTGCTACAACTAAATAATATGAATAATGTTGCTACAAATAAATAATATGAATAATGTTGCTACAAATATATAATATGAATAATCTTGCTACAAATAAATATGTATAATCTTGCTACAAATAAATATGAATAATCTTGCTACAAATAAATAATATGAATAATCTTGCTACAAATAAATAATATCAATAATCTTGCTACAAATAAATAATATTAATAATCTTGCTACAAATACATAATATGAATAATCTTGCTACAAATAAATATTAAAAATGTTGCTACAAATAAATAATATTAATAATGTTGCTACAAATAAGTAATATGAATAATCTTGCTACAAAAAATAATATTAATAATCTAGCTACAAAAAAATAATATTAATAATCTTGCTACAAATAAATATGAATAATCTTGCTACAAATAAATAATATGAATAATCTTGCTACAAATGAATAATATGAATAATATTGCTACACATAAATAATATTAATAATCTTGCTACAAATAAATAATATGAATAATGTTGCTACAAATAAATAATATGAATAATGTTGCTACAAATAAATAATATGAATAATGTTGCTACAAATAAATAATATGAATAATGTTGCTACAAATACATAATATGAATAATCTTGCTACAAATAAATAATATGAATAATCTTGCTACAAATAAATAATATGAATAATCTTGCTACAAATGAATAATATGAATAATCTTGCTACAAATAAATAATATGAATAATCTTGCTACAAATGAATAATATGAATAATCTTGCTACAAATGAATAATATGAATAATCTTGCTACAAATTAATAATATGAATAATCTTCTACAAATAAATAATATGAATAATCTTCTACAAATAAATAATATGAATAATCTTGCTACAAATATATAATATGAATAATCTTGCTACAAATAAATATGAATAATCTTGCTACAAATAAAAAATATGAATAATCTTGCTACAAATAAATAATATGAATAATCTTCTACAAATAAATAATATGAATAATCTTCTACAAATAAATAATATGAATCATCTTGCTACAAATATATAATATGAATAATCTTGCTACAAATAAATATGAATAATCTTCTACAAATAAATAATATGAATAATCTTGCTACAAATAAATATGAATAATCTTGCTACAAATGAATAATATGAATAATCTTGCTACAAATGAATAATATGAATAATCTTGCTACAAATAAATAATATGAATAATCTTCTACAAATAAATAATATGAATAATCTTCTACAAATAAATAATATGAATCATCTTCTACAAATATATAATATGAATAATCTTGCTACAAATAAATAATATGAATAATCTTGCTACAAATAAATAATATTAATAATCTTGCTACAAATAAATAATATTAATAATCTTGCTACAAATAAATAATATTAATAATGTTGCTACAAATAAGTAATATGAATAATCTTTCTACAAAAAATAATATTAATAATCTTGCTACAAAAAAATAATATTAATAATCTTGCTACAAATAAATAATATTAATAATGTTGCTACAAATAAGTAATATGAATAATCTTGCTACAAAAAATAATATTAATAATCTTGCTACAAAAAAATAATATGAATAATCTTGCTACAAATAAATATGAATAATCTTGCTACAAATGAATAATATGAAAAATCTTGCTACAAATGAATAATATGAATAATCTTGCTACAAATAAATAATATGAATAATCTTGCTACAAATAAATAATATGAATAATCTTGCTACAAATAAATAATATGAATAATCTTGCTACAAATAAATAATATGAATAATCTTGCTACAAATAAATAATATGAATAATCTTGCTACAAATAAATAATATGAATAATCTTGCTACAAATAAATAATATGAATAATCTTGCTACAAATAAATAATATGAATAATCTTGCTACAAATAAATAATATGAATAATCTTGCTACAAATAAATATGAATAATATTGCTACAAATAAATAATATTAATAATGTTGCTACAAATAAATAATATGAATAATGTTCCTACAAATAAATAATATGAATAATCTTGCTACAAATAAATATGTATAATCTTGCTACAAATAAATATGAATAATCTTGCTACAAATAAATATGAATAATCTTGCTACAAATAAATATGAATAATCTTGCTACAAATAAATATGTATAATGTTGCTACAAATAAATATGTATAATCTTGCTACAAATAAATATGAATAATCTTGCTACAAATAAATATGAATAATCTTGCTACAAATAAATAATATGAATAATCTTGCTACAAATAAATAATATGAATAATCTTGCTACAAATAAATAATATGAATAATCTTGTTACAAATAAATAATATTAATAATCTTGTTACAAATAAATAATATTAATAATCTTGCTACAAATAAATAATATGAATAATCTTTCTACAAATAAATAATATTAATAATCTTGCTACCAATAAATATGAATTATCTTGCTACAAATAAATAATATGAATAATCTTGCTACAAATACATAATATGAATTATCTTGCTACAAATAAAAAATATGAATAATCTTTCTACAAAAAAATAATATTAATAATCTTGCTACAAATAAATATGAATAATCTTGCTACAAATAAATAATATGAATAATCTTGCTACAAATACATAATATGAATTATCTTGCTACAAATAAAAAATATGAATAATCTTGCTACAAATAAAAAATATGAATAATCTTGCTACAAATATAAAATATTAATAATCTTGCTTCAAATAAAAAATATGAATAATCTTGCTACAAATAAATAATATGAATAATCTTGCTACAAATAAATAATATGAATAATCTTGCTGCAAATAAATAATATGAATAATCTTGCTACAAATAAATAATATTAATAATCTTGCTACAAATAAATATGAATAATCTTGCTACAAATAAATAATATGAATAATCTTGCTACAAATAAATAATATGAATAATCTTGCTACAAATAAATAATATGAATAATGTTACTACGAATAAATAATATGAATAATGTTACTACAAATAATTAATATGAATAATCTTGCTACAAATAAATAATATGAATAATCTTGCTACAAATAAATAATATGAATAATCTTGCTACAAATAACTAATATGAATAATCTTGCTACAAATAAATATGAATAATCTTGCTACAAAAAATAATATTAATAATCTTGCTACAAAAGAATAATATTAATAATCTTGCTACAAAAAAATAATATGAATAATCTTCCTACAAATTAATATGAATAATCTTGCTACAAATAAATAATATGAATTATCTTGCTACAAATAAATAATATTAATAATGTTGCTACAAATAAATAATATTAATAATCTTGCTACAAATAAATAATATGAATAATCTTGCTACAAATAAATAATATGAATAATCTTGCTACAAATAAATAATATGAATAATCTTGCTACAAATATATAATATGAATAATCTTGCTACAAATAAATATGAATAATCTTGCTACAAATAAATAATATTAATAATCTTGCTACAAATAAATATGAATTATCTTGCTACAAATAAATAATATGAATAATCTTGCTACAAATACATAATATGAATAATCTTGCTACAAATAAAAAATATGAATAATCTTGCTACAAATAAAAAATATGAATAATCTTGCTACAAATAAAAAATATGAATAATCTTGCTACAAAAAAATAATATGAATAATCTTGCTACAAATAAATAATATGAATAATCTTGCTGCAAATAAATAATATTAATAATCTTGCTACAAATAAATATGAATAATCTTGCTACAAATAAAAAATATGAATAATCTTGCTACAAATAAATATGAATAATCTTGCTACAAATAAAAAATATGAATAATCTTGCTACAAATAAAAAATATGAATAATCTTGCTACAAATAAATAATATGAATAATCTTGCTACAAATAAATAATATTAATAATCTTGCTACAAATAAATATGAATAATCTTGCTACAAATAAATAATATGAATAATCTTGCTACAAATAAATAATATGAATAATCTTGCTACAAATAAATAATATGAATAATGTTACTACGAATAAATAATATGAATAATGTTACTACAAATAATTAATATGAATAATGTTACTACAAATAATTAATATGAATAATCTTGCTACAAATATATAATATGAATAATCTTGCTACAAATAAATAATATGAATAATCTTGCTACAAATAACTAATATGAATAATCTTGCTACAAATAAATATGAATAATCTTGCTACAAATAAATAATATGAATAATCTTGCTACAAATAAATAATATGAATAATCTTGCTACAAATAAATATGAATAATCTTGCTACAAATAAATATGAATAATCTTGCTACAAATAAATAATATGAATAATCTTGCTACAAATAAATAATATTAATAATCTTGCTACAAATAAATAATATTAATAATGTTGCTACAAATAAGTCATATGAATAACCTTTCTACAAAAAATAATATTAATAATCTTGCTACAAAAAATAATATTAATAATCTTGCTACAAAAGAATAATATGAATAATCTTGCTACAAAAAATAATATGAATAATCTTGCTACAAATAAATAATATGAGTAATCTTGCTACAAATAAATAATATGAATAATGTTGCTACAAATAAGTAATATGAATAATCTTGCTACAAAAAAATATTAATAATGTTGCTACAAATAAATAATATGAATAATCTTGCTACAAATAAATAATATGAATAATCTTGCTACAAATAAATAATATGAATAATCTTGCTACAAATAAATAATATTAATAATCTTGCTACAAATAAATAATATTAATAATGTTGCTACAAATAAGTAATATTAATAATGTTGCTACAAATAAATAATATGAATAATCTTGCTACAAAAAATAATATTAATAATCTTGCTACAAAAAAATAATATTAATAATCTTGCTACAAATAAATATGAATAGTCTTGCTACAAATAAATAATATTAATAATCTTGCTACAAATAAATATGAATAGTCTTGCTACAAATAAATAATATTAATAATCTTGCTACAAATAAATAATATGAATAATCTTGCTACAAAAAATAATATGAATAATCTTGCTACAAATAAATAATATGAATAATCTTGCTACAAATGAATAATATGAAAAATCTTGCTACAAATAAATAATATTAATAATCTTGCTACAAATAAATAATATGAATAATCTTGCTAACAAATAAATAATATGAATAATTTTGCTACAAATAAATATGAATAATCTTGCTACAAATAAATATGAATAATCTTGCTACAATAAATATGAATAATCTTGCTACAAATAAATAATATGAATAATCTTGCTACAAATAAATAATATGAATAATCCTTCTACAAATAAATAATATGAATAATCTTGCTACAAATAAATAATAATAATCTTGCTACAAATAACTAATAATAATCTTGCTACAAATAAATAATATTAATAATCTTGCGACAAATAAATAATATTAATAATCTTGCTACAAATAAATAATATGAATTATCTTGCTACAAATAAATAATATGAATTATCTTGCTACAAATAAATAATATGAATAATCTTGCTACAAATAAATATGAATAATATTGCTATAAATAAATAATATGAATAATCTTGCTACAAATAAATAATATGAATAATGTTGCTACAAATAAATAATATGAATTATCTTGATACAAATAAATAATATGATTAATCTTGCTACAAATAAATATGAATAATCTTGCTACAAATAAATATGAATAATCTTGCTACAAATAAATATGAATAATCTTGCTACAAATAAATATGAATAATCTTGCTACACATAAATATGAATAATCTTGCTACAAATAAATAATATTAATAATCTTGCTACAAATAAATAATATGAATAATCTTGCTACAAATTAATAATATTAATAATCTTGCTACAAATAAATATGAATTATCTTGCTACAAATAAATAATATGAATAATCTTGCTACAAATACATAATATGAATAATCTTGCTACAAATAAAAAATATTAATAATCTTGCTACAAATAAAAAATATGAATAATCTTGCTACAAATAAAAAATATGAATAATCTTGCTACAAATAAAAAATATTAATAATCTTGCTACAAATAAAAAATATGAATAATCTTGCTACAAATAAATAATATGAATAATCTTGCTACAAATAAATAATATGAATAATCTTGCTACAAATAAATAATATGAATAATCTTGCTACAAATAAATATGAATAATCTTGCTACAAATAAATAATATGAATAATCTTGCTACAAATAAAAAATATGAATAATCTTGCTACAAATAAAAAATATGAATAATCTTGCTACAAATAAATAATATTAATAATCTTGCTACATATAAATAATATGAATGATCTTGCTACAAATAAAAAATATGAATAATCTTGCTACAAATAAATATGAATAATGTTACTACAAATAAATAATATGAATAATCTTGCTACAAATAAATAATATTAATAATCTTTTTACAAATAAATAATATGAATAATGTTACTACGAATAAATAATATGAATAATGTTACCACAAATAAAAATATGAATAATCTTGCTACGAATAAATAATATGAATGTTACTACGAATAAATAATATGAATAATCTTGCTACAAATAAATATGAATAATCTTGCTACAAATATGAATAATCTTGCTATCAAATAAAAAATATGAATAATCTTGCTACAAATAAAAAATATGAATAATCTTGCTACAAATAAATAATATGAATAATCTTGCTACAAATAAATAATATTAATAATCTTGCTACAAATAAATAATATTAATAATCTTGCTACAAATAAATAATATTAATAATGTTGCTACAAATAAGTAATATGAATAATCTTTCTACAAAAAATAATATTAATAATCTTGCTACAAAAAAATAATATTAATAATCTTGCTACAAATAAATAATATTAATAATCTTGCTACAAATAAGTAATATGAATAATCTTGCTACAAAAAATAATATTAATAATCTTGCTACAAAAAAATAATATGAATAATCTTGCTACAAATAAATATGAATAATCTTGCTACAAATGAATAATATGAAAAATCTTGCTACAAATAAATAATATGAATAATCTTGCTACAAATAAATAATATGAATAATCTTGCTACAAATAAATATGAATAATATTGCTACAAATAAATAATATTAATAATGTTGCTACAAATAAATAATATGAATAATGTTCCTACAAATAAATAATATGAATAATCTTGCTACAAATAAATATGTATAATCTTTCTACAAATAAATATGAATAATCTTGCTACAAATAAATATGAATAATCTTGCTACAAATAAATATGAATAATCTTGCTACAAATAAATATGTATAATGTTGCTACAAATAAATATGTATAATCTTGCTACAAATAAATATGAATAATCTTGCTACAAATAAATATGAATAATCTTGCTACAAATAAATAATATGAATAATCTTGCTACAAATAAATAATATGAATAATCTTGCTACAAATAAATAATATGAATAATCTTGTTACAAATAAATAATATTAATAATCTTGTTACAAATAAATAATATTAATAATCTTGCTACAAATAAATAATATGAATAATCTTTCTACAAATAAATAATATTAATAATCTTGCTACCAATAAATATGAATTATCTTGCTACAAATAAATAATATGAATAATCTTGCTACAAATACATAATATGAATTATCTTGCTACAAATAAAAAATATGAATAATCTTTCTACAAATAAATAATATTAATAATCTTGCTACAAATAAATATGAATAATCTTGCTACAAATAAATAATATGAATAATCTTGCTACAAATACATAATATGAATTATCTTGCTACAAATAAAAAATATGAATAATCTTGCTACAAATAAAAAATATGAATAATCTTGCTACAAATATAAAATATTAATAATCTTGCTTCAAATAAAAAATATGAATAATCTTGCTACAAATAAATAATATGAATAATCTTGCTACAAATAAATAATATGAATAATCTTGCTGCAAATAAATAATATGAATAATCTTGCTACAAGTAAATATGAATAATCTTGCTACAAATAAAAAATATGAATAATCTTGCTACAAATAAATAATATGAATAATCTTGCTACAAATAAATAATATGAATAATCTTGCTACAAATAAATAATATTAATAATCTTGCTACAAATAAATATGAATAATCTTGCTACAAATAAATAATATGAATAATCTTGCTACAAATAAATAATATGAATAATCTTGCTACAAATAAATAATATGAATAATGTTACTACGAATAAATAATATGAATAATGTTACTACAAATAATTAATATGAATAATCTTGCTACAAATAAATAATATGAATAATCTTGCTACAAATAAATAATATGAATAATCTTGCTACAAATAACTAATATGAATAATCTTGCTACAAATAAATATGAATAATCTTGCTACAAAAAATAATATTAATAATCTTGCTACAAAAGAATAATATTAATAATCTTGCTACAAAAAAATAATATGAATAATCTTCCTACAAATTAATATGAATAATCTTGCTACAAATAAATAATATGAATTATCTTGCTACAAATAAATAATATTAATAATGTTGCTACAAATAAATAATATTAATAATCTTGCTACAAATAAATAATATGAATAATCTTGCTACAAATAAATAATATGAATAATCTTGCTACAAATATATAATATGAATAATCTTGCTACAAATAAATATGAATAATCTTGCTACAAATAAATAATATTAATAATCTTGCTACAAATAAATATGAATTATCTTGCTACAAATAAATAATATGAATAATCTTGCTACAAATACATAATATGAATAATCTTGCTACAAATAAAAAATATGAATAATCTTGCTACAAATAAAAAATATGAATAATCTTGCTACAAAAAAATAATATGAATAATCTTGCTACAAATAAATAATATGAATAATCTTGCTGCAAATAAATAATATTAACAATCTTGCTACAAATAAATATGAATAATCTTGCTACAAATAAAAAATATGAATAATCTTGCTACAAATAAATATGAATAATCTTGCTACAAATAAAAAATATGAATAATCTTGCTACAAATAAAAAATATGAATAATCTTGCTACAAATAAATAATATGAATAATCTTGCTACAAATAAATAATATTAATAATCTTGCTACAAATAAATATGAATAATCTTGCTACAAATAAATAATATGAATAATCTTGCTACAAATAAATAATATGAATAATCTTGCTACAAATAAATAATATGAATAATGTTACTACGAATAAATAATATGAATAATGTTACTACAAATAATTAATATGAATAATGTTACTACAAATAATTAATATGAATAATCTTGCTACAAATATATAATATGAATAATCTTGCTACAAATAAATAATATGAATAATCTTGCTACAAATAACTAATATGAATAATCTTGCTACAAATAAATATGAATAATCTTGCTACAAATAAATAATATGAATAATCTTGCTACAAATAAATAATATGAATAATCTTGCTACAAATAAATATGAATAATCTTGCTACAAATAAATAATATGAATAATCTTGCTACAAATAAATAATATTAATAATCTTGCTACAAATAAATAATATTAATAATGTTGCTACAAATAAGTCATATGAATAACCTTTCTACAAAAAATAATATTAATAATCTTGCTACAAAAAATAATATTAATAATCTTGCTACAAAAGAATAATATGAATAATCTTGCTACAAAAAATAATATGAATAATCTTGCTACAAATAAATAATATGAATAATCTTGCTACAAATAAATAATATGAATAATGTTGCTACAAATAAGTAATATGAATAATCTTGCTACAAAAAAATTATATTAATAATGTTGCTACAAATAAATAATATGAATAATCTTGCTACAAATAAATAATATGAATAATCTTGCTACAAATAAGTAATATGAATAATCTTGCTACAAAGAAATAATATGAATAATCTTGCTACAAAAAAATAATATTAATAATCTTGCTACAAAAAAATATTAATAATCTTGCTACAAATAAATAATATGAATAATCTTGCTACAAATAAATAATATGAATAATCTTGCTACAAATAAATATGAATAATCTTGCTACAAATAAATATGAGTAATCTTGCGAGAAATAATATTAATAATCTTGCTACAAATAAATAATATGAATAATCTTGCTACAAATTAATATGAATAATGTTGCTACAAATAAATAATATGAATAATCTTGCTACAAATAAATATGAATAATCTTGCTACAAAAAATAATATTAATAATCTTGCTACAAATAAATAATATGAATTATCTTGCTACAAATAAATAATATTAATAATGTTGCTACAAATAAATAATATTAATAATCTTGCTACAAATAAATAATATGAATAATCTTGCTACAAATATATAATATGAATAATCTTGCTACAAATAAATATGAATAATCTTGCTACAAATAAATATGAATAATCTTGCTACAAATAAATAATATGAATAATCTTGCTACAAATAAATAATATGAATAATCTTGCTACAAATAAATATGAATAATCTTGCTACAAATAAATAATATTAATAATCTTGCTACAAATAAATAATATTAATAATCTTGCTACAAATAAATAATATTAATAATCTTGCTACAAATAAATAATATGAATAATCTTGCTACAAATAAATATTAATAATCTTGCTAAAAATAAATATGAATAATCTTGCTACAAATAAATAATATGAATAATCTTGCTACAAATAAATAATATGAATAATCTTGCTACAAATAAATATGAATAATTTTGCTACAAATAAATATGAATAATCTTGCTACAAATAAATATGAATAATCTTGCTACAAATAAATAATATGAATAATCCTGCTACAAATAAATAGTATGAATAATATTGCTACAAACAAATATGAATAATCTTGCTACAAATAAAAAATATGAATAATCTGGCTACAAATAAATATTAATAATCTTGCTACAAATAAATAATATGAATAATCTTGCTACAAATAAATAATATGAATAATCTTGCTACAAATAAATAATATGAATAATCTTGCTACAAATAAATAATATGAATAATCTTGCTACAAATAATATGAATAATCTTTCTACAAATAAATAATATGAATAATCTTGCTACAAATAAATAATATGAATAATCTTGCTACAAATAAATATGAATAATCTTGCTACAAATTAAAAATATGAATAATCTTGCTACAAATAAATAATATGAATAATCTTGCTACAAATAAATATGAATAATCTTGCTACAAATAAATAATATGAATAATCTTGCTACAAATAAATAATATGAATAATCTTGCTACAAATAAATAATATGAATAATCTTGCTACAAATAATATGAATAATCTTGCTACAAATAAATGATATTAATAATCTTGCTACAAATAAATAATATGAATAATCTTGCTACAAATAAATATGAATAATCTTGCTACAAATAAATAATATGAATAATCTTGCTACAAATAAATAATATGAATAATCTTGCTACAAATAAATATGAATAATCTTGCTACAAATAAATAATATGAATAATCTTGCTACAAATATATAATATGAATAATCTTGCTACAAATAAATAACATGAATAATCTTTCTACAAATATATAACATGAATAATCTTTCTACAAATATATAACATGAATAATCTTTCTACAAATATATAACATGAATAATCTTTCTACAAATATATAACATGAATAATCTTTCTACAAATATATAACATGAATAATCTTTCTACAAATATATAACATGAATAATCTTTCTACAAATATATAACATGAATAATCTTTCTACAAATATATAACATGAATAATCTTTCTACAAATATATAACATGAATAATCTTTCTACAAATATATAACCTGAATAATCTTTCTACAAATATATAACCTGAATAATCTTTCTACAAATATATAACCTGAATAATCTTTCTACAAATATATAACCTGAATAATCTTTCTACAAATATATAACCTGAATAATCTTTCTACAAATATATAACCTGAATAATCTTTCTACAAATATATAACCTGAATAATCTTTCTACAAATATATAACATGAATAATCTTTCTACAAATATATAACATGAATAATCTTTCTACAAATATATAACATGAATAATCTTTCTACAAATATATAACCTGAATAATCTTTCTACAAATATATAACCTGAATAATCTTTCTACAAATATATAACCTGAATAATCTTTCTACAAATATATAACCTGAATAATCTTTCTACAAATATATAACCTGAATAATCTTTCTACAAATATATAACCTGAATAATCTTTCTACAAATATATAACATGAATAATCTTTCTACAAATATATAACATGAATAATCTTTCTACAAATATATAACATGAATAATCTTTCTACAAATATATAACCTGAATAATCTTTCTACAAATATATTACCTGAATAATCTTTCTACAAATATATAACCTGAATAATCTTTCTACAAATATATAACCTGAATAATCTTTCTACAAATATATAACCTGAATAATCTTTCTACAAATATATAACCTGAATAATCTTTCTACAAATATATAACCTGAATAATCTTTCTACAAATATATAACCTGAATAATCTTTCTACAAATATATAACCTGAATAATCTTTCTACAAATATATAACATGAATAATCTTTCTACAAATATATAACATGAATAATCTTTCTACAAATATATAACATGAATAATCTTTCTACAAATATATAACATGAATAATCTTTCTACAAATATATAACATGAATAATCTTTCTACAAATATATAACATGAATAATCTTTCTACAAATATATAACATGAATAATCTTTCTACAAATATATAACATGAATAATCTTTCTACAAATATATAACATGAATAATCTTTCTACAAATATATAACATGAATAATCTTTCTACAAATATATAACATGAATAATCTTTCTACAAATATATAACATGAATAATCTTTCTACAAATATATAACCTGAATAATCTTTCTACAAATATATAACATGAATAATCTTTCTACAAATATATAACCTGAATAATCTTTCTACAAATATATAACCTGAATAATCTTTCTACAAATATATAACCTGAATAATCTTTCTACAAATATATAACCTGAATAATCTTTCTACAAATATATAACCTGAATAATCTTTCTACAAATATATAACCTGAATAATCTTTCTACAAATATATAACCTGAATAATCTTTCTACAAATATATAACCTGAATAATCTTTCTACAAATATATAACCTGAATAATCTTTCTACAAATATATAACCTGAATAATCTTTCTACAAATATATAACCTGAATAATCTTTCTACAAATATATAACCTGAATAATCTTTCTACAAATATATAACATGAATAATCTTTCTACAAATATATAACATGAATAATCTTTCTACAAATATATAACATGAATAATCTTTCTACAAATATATAACATGAATAATCTTTCTACAAATATATAACATGAATAATCTTTCTACAAATATATAACATGAATAATCTTTCTACAAATATATAACATGAATAATCTTTCTACAAATATATAACATGAATAATCTTTCTACAAATATATAACATGAATAATCTTTCTACAAATATATAACATGAATAATCTTTCTACAAATATATAACATGAATAATCTTTCTACAAATATATAACATGAATAATCTTTCTACAAATATATAACATGAATAATCTTTCTACAAATAAATAATATGAGTAATTCTATAAATAATATGAATAATCTTGCTACAAATAATATTGTAATCTTGCTACAAAGCACTGGAACACTGTGTATATTATTGTACTAGTAGACACAATATTATAGACACACTGCTCCCAATAATATTGTCTGATGGGTCTTACACATCACTGACTTTTTCTAGATCTTTGAACAATTTTTTCTCTTCGGAGGGGATTGCAAGTAGCTCGATGATTTTGTGGTATTTCGCTCGTCAAATGACAAGTGGCTAATATGAAATGCAACTTAGGTTGACACATTTTCATTGTTGTCAGTATTGGAGTCTGTGACAACCTCTGGACAACTCACAGCATCAGGACCAAAGTCAGAATATTCTTAACAGATTTTCTTTGATCTGAATACCATGGAGACAAGTGGCAGAGACTTCCTCAACAGGTTTGTTTTATTAACGAGATACCACACTGCGGACCATCATCAATTGACTCGGCTTTCTCCATTTGCATATTGGTTTTGAAAAATTACATTTTATTATTTAACTATTTTCATTTTTTGTTTTTCAAATTTAAATAAAAATTGAAACTCTTAATTTTTTTTTGTCATTTCAGTTATCACAACATATTTTACTTGGACTCCACCAAATTATACAGGCTTTACAACAATGTGATTATGATGGAGGACTTCAGATTTATACGTACATCATCAGCCAAGGCAACTTTTCAGAGATTGGTAGTTTTATGCCAGGTCTTAAAATGCTCATGCAGACGGCCAATAATCTCAAAGTTTATGTTCAATGAAAAACTGCAATGCTATGTTCAATTCTCATTTTGGAAGAAGAGGGGGATCCATTCATCCCCCTCATCATTCACTCTCATTACGTTGATCTTAACGTTTTTCTTTCTTTCCAATAACAATGGTGGGGAAAACAACAAATTCTAGCAACACCATTCAATAATTTCTTCAATTATTGATTAACTCATTCTTTAGATTTTTAAAGTTAACTCCTGTTTTTTTCTTTCTTTTACACCATTTCAAAATCTTGAATATTTTATGGTGATTCTGTCATTGTATTATAGTAAACTTACTGAAGCCTTAATATAAACATTTTCTATCTTCTACTCAGTTTTGGTTTGATCTTGGAATGCAATATTTTATTTTTTCATTTTATAGTTACAAACAAAAATACATTAAAGTAATTTTACTTTTGTATCAAGTAATAATAAATATATACACGCATGTATGTGTGTGTGTATGGTGGCTGTTTATTATATTATCACTTTATTATACATCATTCCAAGCATGAGACCTCAGATAGTTCTTCAGTCCTGCCAGAAATTTTTGTGTTCCTCCCCGCAAACACTGCAGACATTTCTCAACTTGTTTATGTATTACATGTGTTTAGACACAATTTCAAACATCCATGGAACTTTCACATATTTTCACACTGAAATTGAGAAAGTATGTATATACATACCAATATATATTAATGTTATGGATTAATAAATATCTAATGTACGTAATGAAACAGGAAGCCAGTTTAAAGTTTATATAACAAATCATGGGAACATAAATTAAATGCAAAGAAAAATAAACAAGATTTCATTTCAGATCGACTTCAGAACATCTGAACAAAACTAGTAAATCGCTTGGTTTTCTTTCTTCTGTATTTAATTTGTTTTTCCATTTTTATCTTTCAACATATATATATTTACACATATTTCCACAACATGCAAATTAAATGCAAAATAACATGGGATAGAAATGCAGGATTTGAACTAGTATCCTGAACAGATGTTCCTAATGTGTAGTTCTATGGACGACTGAGTTACATGGAAACAAAAAGATGTGAACTTGTTTGATGAGTATAAGCCACAATTTCTGGAAGATGCTTGCATTGCTATTGTAATCTCTAATCAACTCGTTTGGATGGAGATTCTTGGTAACATGTAATGCCTCACCATTTAATTCACAAACCTTATGGAATTTTAGTTAATGACATTTACGATGACTTTTGAGAAACCACAGTCTCAAGAAAGGCAACACTAACCATCTGAATGTTATATAAATTTTACTTTCTATATGCACACACACACACACATGTGTGTGTATATATATATATATATTGGTTGTGTAGTTAAACTCAAGTGCTTTAAGCTCAATGGATATTAGATGATCTTATGGTTCTAATATGCAATTCCAAAGCAATTATAAATTTTGACAAAGCAATTATAAATTGATATCAATTTTGACAAAGCAATTATAAATCGATATCAATTTTGACAAAGCAATTATAAATCGATATCAATTTTGACAAAGCAATTATAAATTGATATCAATTTTGACAAAGCTAAAAATTTTGTATTAAACAAATTGGTCTTTATTGAAAAGTGATTTTTCATCATTGTTGCTATACAATTAAAACAAATTTAGAATATTTACAAATTTTATAGAAATGATGATGAATCTTCAAAAATGTAGAAATAAATATATATAGAGAAAGACACACACACATAAAGGAAATATGGAAATATTTTTGATAAAATCGAACAAATTATATAGAGAAGAACAGGAAAAAAAAGATCTATTTCAAAATAATCCAATAAAATTAACTCATCTGCTGAGATTGTTTATATTTTGTCTTTATTGTTAAGACTTTCTCAAATGAGTGAAGATTTTATTTTTTTTCAAAATTACTAACAAAAATCTCTTGTCTATATTCTTTATATTGTTTTGGTACATTCACTTTTTTCATTCACTTATCACTCTCATATATATATATATATATATATATATATATATATATATATATATATATATATATATATATTCATTTATTTAATTTATATAAACGTTTTGGCTCCATGTTTTGGCTAATGCCTTATTCAAGGTAGAAACCTTCTCAGGCCGCATATATTGATGAGAATGAAGAAAACAACTAGATCAGTTTGTAAGGTTGTCATGATTAGATTCTTCAGAAAAAGTTGGATAAAAATTTAAATATATAAAATTCCCTATATATATATATAGGGTAGAGGTATGTCTGGAGTTTTATAGTTTTAATTTATTTTCACTGTTATTTGCTAATTCATTGGTGTCTTTTTATTCTCTGAACTGTAAGAGATTATAAATCTATTAATAGTTGGATGGTGGTCACTTACATTGAAAAAGGCATTAACCAAAACCTGTTTGCACATATGTAGCCAAAATGTTTGTATAAATAAAATCTAAAAGCTGTACTTGCTATTGAGTGAATTGGAATTCTTTTATTTAAAGTCGAATTTGTTAATAGTGAAATTATTATTGTATTGCAATATCATAATGTATAGTAATAATCTGTTAAAGCAAAGACTTAAATTGGTGCATTTCTGCTGGAGCTGATGTGAAAAAAATTGGTAATGAAGGCAAGATATCATTTTAAGTCAATTTTGATTAATCGAAAGAATGTATTTTAGCTTTCTCTGTTTTGTACATATTTATATCTCAAGGTATTACTGTATTATATAGTTTCAAATATTATAAAATAATTTATGCATGTGATGTGTTTTTAATGTTATAAAGTAATTCCTAATACACTAAAGCTATTCAAGATCGAACATTATTATAATTAATTGAAAATCAACAAATATGAAGTTACATACTTTACAAGTTTAATAATTTTGGATAGTACAAAATATGTAAGTATAAAATTTGATTTTTTAAAGAATCAAATCTTTTCATCAGAAAGATCATTAAACAATAAAAGCTTTCAATTAATTTAAAAAATGTTAATAAATCATTTGAAGTCGTTTATAATTTTAAGGGGGGAAAAGTAGAACAAAATAAGGAATATCTTTTTAATGAGGTAAAAAAATTTTGCAGCAATAAATCCACATAAATATTGAATGAGATTCAGAAATTGTAAAATTTAATTAAATCAAAATGTAGAATATGGTTGAAATGAACAAAGTTCAAATATGCAAATGAAAATAACATTAGCTGAAACCTATCGCCAAAATGTTTGGATAAGTCAAATCTGAAAAGGATTTTATTTTAGTATAGATTTTCGCTACAAACAGTAATACTTTGAGATACAAATTTGTTCCGTGAATGACAACATATCGTAAAAATTTGTATTTCAAAATAATTATTCTTATTTGAATTATAAGAAACAATTACTCCGTTCCAAGGGTAAGAAATTTGCCCAAAACTAATTCAAATTATATTCAATAATCACGAAAGAAATATAAATACAACAGTAATGACATTGAAATTGGTGTATAAGACTGAATGTTAATAAAAACAATGAAAAAAATAGTTGTACTCACAACCTAGACGAGTGCTAGTGTATGGGATACAAGCAAGAAGGAGGGAGAGAAGCAAGGCTTCCACACATATGATGGTAGATAAAAAGGAACAAGATTATACACAATTAAAAACGTTGAATGTGGGTTTTTACTAAATGCTTAATATTTAAGTTATAATGTAACAGAAAGGATGATTAAAAAAAATATAAAGAATAAAATTGTAATCAACTTACCATGGCAACAGGGATGAGGGGCTAAAAAAAGTGAGCTAGGAGGAGGCAGGGAGAGAGGGCTGAGACAACATACACACACTTTTTTCTCGCTTTGCGTCTATTTTTATTTTTTCCTTTTGTATTTAAAATTTTTTTGGTATCAGATGATTTTTGAACTCCTATCTTAAAAATATCATGGTATCTTAGCATGTAAATAAAGATATAATGCATTGTTGTATATTTAAAAAATCGCATTTTAGTGCATTACTGTATATGCAAATGGGTTTTGCCTAATGCTATTTTCAGATTTCATTTTCATTACATATATATAATGAAAAAAGGAAAACTCAAAATTGTTATATATATATATATATATACACACACACACACATATATAGATATATACATGTGTGTATGTGTATATATACACACCCTCATACTAGCAGAAGTACCCATCGTTGACTGGTTTCAAAAAGAGCCTTAAAATAATGGACTCTGATATATAATAGTATGAAAGAGTATGAAAAGGGGGTGTGCGTGTAAAGAAATAACTCCAAATTTTGGGGTATTGGAACCAAAGCTATCATGGAAAAAAGAATTTTATTTTCGAATGAATAATTAAAAATTCAGTATCTGCTCTTTCCTTGTCAGTCAGGAGAACAGATCCTTTTCTGACTGAGTTAATTCTTGCCTCTCACAATCTTCATTCATACTTCATAAAATCATCCCTACGTTTTACTGTAGCATACTCTACCTCATGATTTAATTCTTTCATTTATTTTAAAATATTAAATGAAATGAATGTTTTTTTTTGTTTTTTTCCTAAAACATAGTTTAAGTAAAATGAATTTGTTTGAGTATTTTCAGAACCAATTTAGGTGACTGAAATAGGATTTAACCAATACTGTAATAATTTATAATAAAAAATGGAAACGCCTAAATGCCTTTAAGTAACTTTAATATAAAAAAAAAATCAGTTTCTTAAAGGGGACAAGAACTGTGACAAAAAATAATATCAAATAATTTAACCCATCCATTTTTATCATAAATTATTTAAAATATTGGTCAAATCATATTTTGGTCACCTGAATTATTTTCGACACTACTACCAAACAACTTTTTTTCTTTCACTATATTTTAGTAAAAGAAGAATTAAAAATCATTCTATGAAAGCCAGATAGACCCCATGATTTTATTATACCACACCTGTTCAAACTGAGACACGCTAATCACAATATTCTTATGTGGATCTATATTGAAAAACCTTGTTCAACATTGTAACATATTTTTATTCTATGGAGGTTAGTTGTGAACGTAGACCCCATAATTTTATCATACTGTATTTCTTCAAACTGAAACATAATTATCAAAGTATACTTACGCGAATAGATATCCAAAGTCTTTGTTAATGGCTGTGGCATATTTCCATTCTATGGAATTTTTGTTATTTGAAATATTGTAATGGATGACTAGTGTAAAAGTGCTTGAATGTTTTTTTTTCTAGCATCAAAATTATTTGCCATAAGTTGAACATTTTTTATGGTAACATTTATGGATAAAAAATGATGGCTCAGTAATAACAAGTAATGATTTTGAATAGTTGAAAACCACTGCTATTCTATATTTTCTCTTCCTCCTATGCATAAAAATATTTTATTATTTTTAATGTTGATGTGTGTGTATGTACACCAATCTGTTGCCATAGGATGGCTTAAAATGCGTTATGTATAAACATAACTATGCAAATATGAAGTGTGTATTTGTCTCTATGTCTAAGTAAATTAGGAATGCAAGTTCTCCATCTTTTTGTACTCCAGAAAAAAACAGATCTCTAATGAAATTGCTAGAGCCTCCCATGTTTCTCCACTTTTTAGACAAAATCCACTTTAGTTTTTAAATACGTTCATTTTTATCAAATTGCTAGTAGTTTACTTCCTTATTTTTTTCGTATTTTATTTTCTCTCCCTCTCTCGCTTTATCATTTTTTCCCTTTTCCTGTTTTTCCCTCTTCCTCTCTCTGTATTGTCTTTCCTTCCTTTTCCATTTTATGATAGTTCTGTCTGAAAACTAAAAATGTTAATTTTTGTGTGAAGCTTACAAATTCAAACGATTTATGATGGAGAGTTAGATGATTTTGCTTTCATCAGAGAATGACTTCCTGTCTCGTTCTTTTTACATGTACAATTTCTCTTAAGTTGCACTCTCTTTCTCTCAGACACACACAGGGGGCATAACTTTTCAAATTGGAAAATTATCTCAATTTCAACTTTATTTGGCATCCTTGATAATACCATGGTACCAAATATGACAAGTGGACAAATCTATCCAGAGTTTTTATCTGAATGAGGAGAGATTGGAGAATGGGTTGAGAAGTTCATCACAACTAGAAACAATGCCAGAATCAGCAGAGATCCCTCCCACCTGGTATTCCCAAATGGTCACCCATTTCTGATGAGCAGACGCAACAACTTTGGTGATCATATGGGAACCAGTGGGTCAACTTGATTATTGTTTACTTGGAAATTGTATGAACCCACTTTTGAAATCTGAAAAAAAAAAAAAAATTAATCTGTAATTAATGGTACCCGATGAATCATTTACAACAGGCATAAGATAACCTTAAAAACGATTACACTGTAAAATGAAACCAAATCATCTATGAAGCATTTATTTTCAAAGACTTTCATGAATCCAGTTTGATAATATCTTTGTTAAAACATCTTGTAAACAACTCGGATCTACTAAAATTTCTACTGATCAAAGCAATTTATGTCTACAAGGAGATAGTCTTTTACTCAGTCATAACTTTCTCCTGTCCAGACAAAATAAATTACATTTCTGATAAAAAGTCAAAAAGAAAAACATTTTTTGAGACTGAAAAATCCTTTCCGTGTTTTTTAATGTCTCAGAGAAACTATTAAGGAAAAAATATTTGCAGATGAATAAGTGAATCAATCTGTGTGGGGTCAGCCTCTTTATGGCACACCTATGTGCATGGTGATTGATATTTGTATGGTGATTGGTTTTCGTTTTGCAAATTTTGAATGATGACTCTGTAAAATTGAATAAATATGCAAAGGCTTCCCTTGAAACTAAATTGTATGATTGTAAAACTATTGTACGATATTTCTACGATGAGATATCGTTATTTCTATGATTTCTACAATGAGATATCGTTATTTCTATGATTCCTACGATGAGATATCGTTATTTCTATGATTTCTACAATGAGATATTGTTATTTACACACTCGTTTTTGCACATCTTGCTTGTTGACATTTTCACAAGGTTTTAGCAATTGAACACTCCGGCCTTCTTCAGATACCTTTTGTTGGAGTTTTTAATCTACTTAGATTGAGTCCTCTAACTCCACATTTAGTATTTTTAGATAATATGACCATATAGACAAAGTTATCAGTTTAAAAGATTTTTCTCTTTTTACTAATAAGTCACTGCTTATCAAGGCTAACAGCCACACAAAGATTAAGATTAAAATAAGATGGATATATTGATGGTAGATTATTATCATGAGAGGATTGAAAATAATAAATGAAATTCTATAACTTATGAGGATGGTTTATGGCAAGTAGTTGTTGTAACTCCCAGAAAAGTAATCCTGTGGTAATGTTTTCCAAAGATGAAAAGTTTTTGAAAATAAACTTTGTTCATGTTAAACAGGCAGAAGAAGAAAGGAAAGTTTTTACAGTTCTGGTTGAAAGATGGATCTAGCTGTGAATTTCTTAAGGAAAGGGAGCCGAGATTGGAGCTCAGTCGAGCATCTTCTATGGAAATGATGATAAAGTAGATAAAGAATAGCAACATCTGTTCTGCGATATTCTAGAGGTTGTGAGTTCAATCCTTTATGGAGGAAGTTGTGCAAAAATAAATTTATATAAAATCTTTAAAAATGTATAGAATATCAGCAATCTACTCGGGTAGATTAAATAAACAGGTTCAAGATTAGTGACTCCAACTGAATGTATGTCTGAGAGTAGAGTGTTCAATAACCGCAGTGGCATGAAAATAACAACAACCAAGATGAGAAAAAACGTTTGGGAAAAAAAAAAAAAGCAAATTTTTTTTTTTTTTTTTTTTTAAAGAAATTTGTCTCATTTTTTATAAGATTTATTTTTCAATTTCATTATTTTTCAGTTTTTGTATCATAATTATGAATGAAAACTTTGCGAATCACAAAATATGTTTATAATTAAAACAGTTTGGAGTTTTGCCACTCAAAACGCTCTTTATAATTATAAAATTCTACTTATAAAGCTCTCTTGAAATACTGGAGGTATATATGTATGGATATATCCTTGTTATGAATGATATGAAAAAAATGTATCCTTTGAAATAATGTCTGTAACTTCAGCAAGGCAAAAGTCTTTGGACTTTATTCTTATTTTTTCATTGTGATGCAAAACTTTTACAAGAAAGACTTTATAAATGCATTTAAAAAAATTGTAAAAATTCCAATTAAAATCTATCTTGCATCCATTTCATGTTACCTGTTTCCATATTCAATTCATTGTTATTCTGCTAAAAGATGGGGGGGGGGCATCAGCAATGATTATTTTCAGGATGTTGTAAGCAGGTACATTGTCATGGTGAAGCATGTGAAAAAGAAAAAGTTTGAAGAAATCTACAAATAGTGATATATTTCTAAGATACACATGAAGTTGCCTTATAATTTTATTAATATAGGTTTTCAGTTTTGGAAATATTGTTATAATCTTTAATGTCAATGTCGATGCAACATGGTCATGTTCAAATCCAATGTAAACAAATTCTTGTTGAATCATCCCTTTAAATAATCAAATTTTATCCAATTCCACCATTACCAATCACTATCCACTCATTAATCTTTAGGCCTTGATAAGTTGTGACTCCTTTGTAAAGAAAAATAAATAAATAAATTTAAAAAAAAAAAAAATGAGATTAGCATAACTATGGATGAGTTATTATAAAACAAAATTAAATTTAAAAAAAATTTTTTATAGTGTCCTGTTCAAACTTCTAAAATTTGTAAAATATTCTCTTAAACATCAAATTTTAGATAATATTTAAAAAAAAAATAAAAAAACTGATTGTAATAGTTGTCAGCATTGAGTATACAAGAAGAGATAACCAGTTTGTGTGCAAGAAGTGTACACTTTTGGAGACAGACAGAACTCTAATTTGGAGAAAACGTGGTAGCACATCAAAGGCCAAGTTCTCTGATTCTTTCTCCTCTGATGTTGAGCATGTGCTACAATGAGGAAAAAAGTGGTTGATTACTTTCAATGCATTTAAAACCAAGCTTCTATCTTTACATAATCAACATTCTGATTCCCATCTAGCATCAATTGAATTGGTGAGACTCCATGTTTTGACAAGCTTCTGGGTTTGACCTTTACTCCTGATCTAAAAATGGAATACGTACATCAAATCCATTGCCAAGTTTGCTGGAAAAATGATGGGATCTTTCTATCGATCCAGTAGATATCTACCTGCTGATGCAATTCTCCAATTCTCTACCTATATAAGAGCCAGGTAAGTCCAAGGATGGAGTATTGCTGTCACATCTAGGCAGGAGCTGCTAGCAAAACCTGCCTTGACAGCGTTCAGAATAGACTTTGTAGCCTAGTGGGGGATGCCCTTTTCTCTTCCCTGCAACTTCTTTCTCACAGAATAGACATTGAGAACCTGTCTCGGTTTGATCGTTATTTTCATGGCAAGTGCTCGTCTGAGCTCCAATCTCTGGTCCCCCCCTCACCAAACATTCACGAGAAACACTCGTTTGGCTGTAAGCACTATCAATAATTTCCACCACTCTTTATCTGTGCCTAAACCTAAACGTAGATTCCATGAACAAAGCTTCTTTCTTAGAACTGCACGCCTGTGAAATTGTCTTCCGTTTTCCTGCTTTCCAGCTGTCTATAATATGGTTGTCTTCAAGTCCAATGTAAACAAGTTCTTGATTAGTCGTTCCCCTTAAGTAATCCAATTTACCAAATTTACACTTCTAACAATTACTATGATAGTGTTCTTTTGACCACTGTACACTCTTTAACCCTATCCTCGAGTAGCCTCTGTGCCTTAATAAGTGGTGATTCCTTTGTAAAAAAAAAAAAAAAAAAATTAGGTTGTTTCAAAGTTTTGTTATCTTGGTGATACCATTGGAGCATAGGAAGGAGCTGGTGTTAGTGTGATTGTAAGGAAAGGAGTAAGGTCATTCCAAGCCAGCAAAAACTTTCCACTGTCGACCAAAGGCATTTATGCAGTGTGATAATGTATGGAAGTGAAACCTGGCCAGTAAGGGTTGAGGACATGTGTTGCATGGGGAGAAACAATATGAAAATGATACGATGGCTGAGTAATGTATGTTTTAAAGACAAGTTTAGATCTGATGAACTCTAAAGGAGATGAGGTAACAGGTTCAGTTCATAGGGAAAACGAAAGTGATAAGGATAAACTTGAAAGAGAGGGATAAAGACCTGGCCAGAGATAAGTTAACTTGGAAGTCGATTTCTTAAAGCCACTCTACACATGTCAGTATAAAAACCAACATTAAACTAAGTATGACATGATTATCTCTTTCTGTCAATTCGTTTAACATCACTTTTTCTTTGTCCAAGCGTCAGACATTTTGGGATGTTTCGTGATTATCATTCTCCATTTCTCATGGTTCATTGGCCGATTGTTTCCAAATTCCATTCTGTATGATCTTGTCTAATCACTTGCTTCTAAGTTTTCCTTCGTTGTCCCACCTTCCTGCGATTCAAGACATCCATGCTTCTACAATAATTTATCCATGCGGCTGAATTCTTGATATAATCATATTAGTGTAATTATTTCGTTTTTAGTGCACATTGCACCATGTTTTTGTATAAAAATTACATTAAAATGTATTTTAAATCAATTTTATTGAAAGCATAATCAGAATCTAAATTCCATTTTTTCAGTGACAAAGATATAAGACAAAATATTTTAAAATTGTCATCTTTGTAACTATCCATTTCAAATTAATGTTAACAAAAATATTTTATTTATTAAAAATAATTGCAAAAACTACATTCTATATTTTAAGAAGAAAGCAGTTGTAATTATTTATTTCCAATTTTACATATTTTATGTTATTCCAGCAAAATAAACGCAAGTTAAAATCTCTAACTTAAATTCTCACCAGAAATATTTTCATTGGCAGTTCAAAATTATATATGAATTTAGCACAACTACAAATAAA
Organism: Euprymna scolopes; assembly: GCF_053919585.1. NCBI lineage: Eukaryota > Metazoa > Mollusca > Cephalopoda > Sepiida > Sepiolidae > Euprymna > Euprymna scolopes. The sequence continues at coordinate 26,109,538 of NC_136521.1, forward strand.
TTACAGCAATTTCAGTTGCATTTTTTAACAAGAGTTCTAAGACCATGAATATATTTTCAGTTATTTTTCTCTGCCAATATATCTCCTCCCTAGAAACAGCAGATAAATAATGTAAAAACTGTTTAAATCTGGAGAAGTTTACACATTTTGTCATAAAGAGATTGAAAAAATTGTGTATAAGCATTTTTGTTATGAAAAATGGAGGAATCTTTTTACAATTTAAAATCAAACATAAGCTATATCAAGATTTTAAAAAAAAAGAAAAAAAAAGCACTTGATGAATAAACTTTGCATTTTTCATTACCGAGCGTTACTTGAAGAAATAATTTGAAAAATAATTTTGTTAGATTTTTAATTTCATATAACTGATGGATATATTTGAATGGTGAGACTAATGAGATTGTTGAATTTTTATCTTTGTCATGTGATTGCAGTCCAGAGTAGAAGAGGTGTGATTGCACAAGTAACATATTGATAGAATCGGGGAACTTCTGCTTTTACTAAACAGCAGTGTGTTACTACTGTCAACCAAGGGAAGAGTCTATCAAGCATACGTATGCAGTGTGATAACGTATGCAAATGAAACTTGGTCAGCAATAGTCAACTTTGGCATTGCATGGAGAGAAATGCTATGATAATGATACAATAGCTGTATAATGTGAATCTTAGTTTTGATGACCCTAGAGGAAAATTAAATGTGGTCCACATATGTGTAGAACAGGAGACTTTGATGGTGTAACCACATTAAAAAAATGGATGAGAGTTCTTGGGCTAGTTAAGGTAGCAGATCCAATTTACAGGGAAGGCCAAGGAAAACATAAAGAATGTCTATGAGGATGCAATTGAAAAAAGAGGGATATGGTCAGAGACAGGTTATCCTGGAAATCAATTTCTTAAAGTTGTCTAACACATGACTATGTAAAATGGATCTTAAACCAAATATAACAATTATTAAGAAATCAAATAATTAAAATAATGTCTTAGAAGTGGGTTTATGGGGTGGGTGATGCTTAACCTTGTGTCATAATATGCATTCTGAGCTGCCATAATGAGTAGAGAAACATTAAAGTTCACAATCGTTATTCGTACTTGGTTGCCGGTCGTTCTTCCCATACATGCTTTCACCATGATCCTTGCAGATTGAGAGAATGCTCTGTCTTGTAATTAAAGTTTTTTTCATATCTTCAAAAAGACAAAACTGATGGTAGACAGCAAGTTTCAAATTACTGATCAGTAGGGGGGGAGGGCATTGAAATCAATAATCTCTATCTCTGCTATTATATATGTCGCTTTTTGTGTGTGTGTTCCTTCCTCATAGGCTCAGCTGTCTACCTCAACCCATCTTTTGCAAATTTCACACAAAAATAATTTATATGTTTTATATAGAAATGCATCCGATAAGCATCGAAAATCAAAAAAAATATGATCTTAAAAATAGTCTTTCTTTTATAAATAAAAATATCAGGGAAATACTTTACATTAGTCTTCTTAAAAACCCCAGATTTATTGTCATTTAAAGATATAGCTCAGTTGGTAGAGCATTTGACTACAGATTGAATGCTTCCCTCGTCAAGACCAGATGTACCTCACCATTTTATTTTAATGTTTTCTTATTAATGAGTAGGTACTTCTTGCATAATTTGACCTGAATTCTTGTCAAGCATGGATCGGCCGAGACCGGTAATCATCGGTGTCAGCCGCGAGCATTGTTCAAATGTTGAAACGCTAACTCGTCTTTTTATTTTATTTATTTAATTTTTTTTTTCTGTTATGTTTTTAGTAATTTTTAAGGTGATATTAAGGGGGCGGGGGTGACTTTATTTTCTGATTATTTATTTATTTATCATTTTTTTTTTATTGAAGTTTTGGGAGTTTGATTAGCCAATGATAAAGCGCTATCTAAATGGAAGCAGACGGCATTTGAATTGGAAGAAAGCGACTAAATCAGCAAAAAAAAAAAAAAAAAAAAAATGCTGTCAAATATATTTTCAAACTTGCCAAACAGAAAAATGACAGGCAAGAAAATAAATCTATACATGTTAGAAAAAGAAATGAAAACATCGATACAGACAATCTCATATTGTCAGAAGAAATTACTGTCCCCAAGAAATGAGGTGCAACTGCAACATTCAACAATTCTAAACACAAATGACACCGATAATTGCTCGTCTCGCCCGATCCATGCTTGACGGGAATTCATGAGAATTCGGGTCAAATTATGCAAGAGTACCAGAAATCCATCCGATAAATATCAAAAATCAAAAAAATATGATCTTATAAATAAAAAATATTAGAGGAATATTAGGGAAATACTTTACATTAGTCAAGGGAAATAATAATTTCTTCTTAAAATAAACAGATTTATTGTCATCTAAAGATATAGCTCAGTTGGTAGAACATTTGACTATAGATCGAATGATCCCCTCGTCAAGACCAGATGTACCTCACCATTTTATTCTAATGTTTTCTTATTAATGAGTTCAATTTACAATAAAAGAAGAGTTACCATTTAAAATCGCTGCAAATCATTTCTTCGTTTGCATATTTTAAAACTACACATTAATCAGAAATGACTTTTCCAGGACATTCATCATCAATCACAAATATCACAAATGATGTGATATTGTAAACTAACATAGATGGAATTTAATAAACGACATTATCATTATTATTATTTTCATCATTATTATTTTCATTATTATTATTTTTTGTGAATTAGTCCACCAGGCAAATTATTTCTCGTAAAATATAATAATCAATAGAGGATTGATTCTATAATAATATGCAACCGGTATAAATTAAAATATCATGTTTAAACATATTGTGTGACCGGGCAATGCTGGGTGGCCAACAAGTTATCTTATCAGCCGTGTTGAAAGACTGGATAAGAATCAATTAAGGTAGCAGTTCCAGTTCACAGAGAAACCCAAGGAAAACATAAAAGGAAGTGATGAATCCAAATTTCTTGCAAGTTTCTAAATGGGCTCTTTTTTCCTGTCACCCTCTCTCTTGTAGTCATGTGACATCATATCTGTTTTTAGATTTCCACAACAGAAACAATTTTCAACTTATCCAAGGTCAACTTGATGATGCTAACCTCTCGGCTATTTCTATTTCCTGTTATTTTTAACTCACTAAAGTATATACAAGGGGATATATTTATTCAATATTTAATGAAGGATGGGATAACATTTTTAATCGAAGTGTAAACAACTTTGAAAAAGTAGAAAAAGAAAAAACATAAAAGAGAACAACCAAATAGATCGCTCATCTTAATAAACGTGATTTTTATATGAATAGTGGAGAACTTTCAGATGAAAAAATTCAGGATTATCGATTGTTGCATCCTCGCAGTGTAGCGTGCCTTGTTTGTTTTACAATTACTCTCATGAATCTGGCTTCTATCACAACAACCCGTTGTTTATTTTAATTTTAATTTTATCTAAATGAATAAATGGAATTTTTTTTCATCTATCCTAACTATATTAACCATCAAAACAGATTGTGTTGATTAAGTTCTAGAATACAACATAACATTTGTAATATCGTATACATAGTAAACTGCAAACACAAACACCCTTAGGGCTTCTTAATTTGAATATTTATTTTATAAACAATTTATAATAAATTAATATTTTGTAATTATATTTTTGTCATTTTCTTATACATACAAAATATTTTCGTCAATTTTCTTATACATACGAAATTTCATCAATAGTGAAACATCTGATGTCACTTGAATGCAGTGAATTGTTGACCTGGAAAATTTACATTAGGCACAAGGCAATCAAAAGTGTGGGAAAATGTCATTGGTCATCCTTAGTCTAAAGTGATAAAATTGTCTATTTTACTCTTAACTAGAATCATCTCAGTCACCATAATACCACATTTGCACTAAGGGACTCTTGAGTAGTGGCGGCTCGTGCATAGAACTGTGGAACTGCACTCCCCATCTAACTTATTTATGTTCAACATTATCGATAAAAAAAATGTCTGTCTTTTAAAAAGACGGACATTTTTTAATTTCTTTTTATGTGTATATTTTCAAATCTTTAAGTTTAATGTCGGTAGACATCCCCAAATTCATGTAAATATATGTATATATTAAAAATAAAACTTCTGTGGATGTGAAAGCCATATTCACACCTTAGTGTTTATGCATGCAGGAAATAAGTAACGGCACAAAAAGCTAACAGAAGAGCCGCAATTTTGATTTTGTGTGTGCTATGCTTATTGTGTGTGCTATGCTTATTGTGTGTGCTATGCTTATTATTAGTTGAGGAAAGATCATTAAAATTGACCGTTTTATTTGCAAAATGTTTTTTTTAATAAAAAAATGAGTATATTAGCGAATGTGCTTCTGAATGAAACTATTTATATTTAGTATGCATACTTTGTAGAATAACTTTGATATTTAATTTGTTAGCAGACGGAAATAGATAATATATATAAATCGATAATATGCAAAATTAAAAAAAAATAAAATTAAGAAGGGAGACACCCTAACTAAACTAAATAATTTCTAAAAATATTTATAAATAAAACTAAATAAATGACAAAAGTCTATGTTCCAAATTTCAAGATGTTGTCCATCTTACCGTTTATTTCTTTAAGCATACTAGAACTTTTAATTCTAACGAAACGGTAAGATGGTTAACATCTTGAAATTTGGAATATAGACCTTTTGTCATTTATTTGTATATGCTCTGTAGTTAGGTTGAGCTTCATAAATTTAAGGATTGGTATGAATAAGTATGAATAAAGGGTGAAAAATAATTGAATAATCAGATTTTCCCACATATAAGTAAAATTTATGTATTTTAACACGTTTTTTCGTTTGTTCGTGTAGAGAAAAAAATGTAGATATTTTTATTCTGTAAAGGTTACAAAATTAACAAAAAAAGTTATCAGTTTTCGTGTTCGATGGCAAATTTAAAAATGTATGTATTAAAAAAAATAACCCATAGTTTTATGAATCAGCACCCCCCCAAAAATAACCCATAGTTTTATGAATCAGCACCCCCAATATTCTTAGCCACGAGTTGCCACTGGTCTTAAGAAATCCTCAAAGTAATTGGAAAATTTATTGTTCATAAATACAGTAGAACCCTGGGATACGGTGGCCCTAGGATACGTTTTTTTTTTTTTTTTTTTTTTTTTTTTTTTCAGGTTATGATGTGGAATATGATGTTTTTTCAGCCCCTGTTTACGGTATTTGCCCCGCCTTACAGTGTTATTTATAATGCTATTTGATTATATACTGTACTGTATTTTGCTACTTATGTTTAATGCCGTATTTCAGGGTTCTACTGTATATATATCTACAAAAAATTTATTGAAATAAAATGGGGAGTGGAGAAAGAACAAACTTTGATCTTAGCCCCAAAGCAACTATTAAAATAATGTTGTTATGGTTATAGAAATTTTTAAATGATTAAAAAAAAAAATGATTCAATCTATTGTTATATTTTAATTGGTGCGTGTAGTGTAGTATCAGTTCTGTTGTTAGAAAACCATCCTCCCTGGAATTATCGCTACCTTTTAAAAGGGTAGGGGTAATCTTCTCAGGTATTAAACCTTTCTTTAGAAGAGGGAGAAATGTATTTTATCCTAAGACTATTTTCTCAAGGACAACCTTATTCTTTTTGTGGTGAGGAGTAGTGAAGTATCTGTTCTGTTGCCATGATATCATATTTACAGGAATTACCTTCTTCTTTTATGAAGTAATCTCTCCATGCATCCTTCCAAAATTATCTTCTCTGTTTGGTGGTGGGGGGTGTAGTATACTATCTGTTTTGTTGTCATCTTATCCTTCTTGGCTAATTGGGGAGAAGTTTAGGTACTGTTCAGTGAAAGGTGGCTTTCGGTATACAGATAACACAAACCCTTGATCAGTGTGGGTAATCAGATTGTTGGCTTTAGTGGTGTTGATCCTAATGCCATTTCCTCAAAGTATTCCATGTATGCATTGGCCAGTGCTGGGGACAATGCTGACTCCTTGTTCTCAATTGATCGACTGACAATGGAATATCTGTTTTGTTGCCATGATACCATATTAATAGACATTACCTTCTCCTTTAATTGCATTCGTTTTTGATGGATATTTACATCTGTGAGTGCAAATTTAAAAAAATTGTCAAGATGTGCACAAAATAAACCAAACTGTCATAGTAAAATCTCTGTTAGCTGCTCTCCAGATGTTTATTCAAAACTGAAACTATGATCCAACTTATCGGTTTGCAACCCTTATCTTGCTCATAACATTGACCACCTGGAAATCATTCAGAGATGTGCAAGAAAATGCATACATTCCATACTCTGAATTCTTTGCTTTGCAAGGCTTGAATTCATTGAAGCACCGACGTTTAGCAATTGACTTTATTAACACCCACAAAATTATTATCCGTCTCAGAAAACATCACAACTTGACCATCAGAAACATTTTTTTTTATTTCAGAAAAACTGCATTAGTTGTTGACTGCTGAGATACTGCATCCTTTAAGAACATTGTGCTATGCGAAATTAATCTAAACTACATATGGTGTCCCCCTCCATGCACACATGTACAGATGACACATGTTCACTATCATTATCGTCGTCGTCATTGTCATCATCTGTTTTACATGCTGACAATGGCATGCATTGGCAGACTATGAGAAATTAATTTCCAAACTAACCTATCTCTGGCCAAGTCTTTATTTATCCCATTTTTATCACTTCCTCCTATGTTTCCTTGGCCTTTCATGTGAACTGAACTTGTAACCTCAACTGTTTTACATCCACAAATTTTTAACACTGCAAAATCATCACTGTTTCCTGTTCTGGTTAGTTGCAAAATTCCATGTTTTTATTCCATAACTTTTGCGATCACCTACTGCATTCTTGGCTTGGATGGGATCACTGAGGTAACAATAACTCCATCCTAACCCGACTTAGTTTTGATAAGCTCAGAGGAGAATTATGTTTATCTTTAAGACTCACATTACACATCCATCGTATCATTCTAATATCATTTCTCACCATGCAACACATGTCCTCAACCCTCAATGGCCAGGTTTCACTTCCATCCATCACACTGCATGATTGTTCGTGATAGACTCTTCTCTTGGTCAACACTGGTAATGCACAACTGGTTAATTGCAAAATTCCTTACACCTACACCAGAACCTTTACAATCACACTCCTCCTTTACAATCACACTCCTCCTTTACAATCACACTCATCCTTTACAATCACACTCATCCTTTACAATCACACTCATCCTTTACAATCACACTCATCCTTTGCAATCACACTCATCCTTTACAATCACACTCATCCTTTACAATCACACTCCTCCTTTACAATCACACTCATCCTTTACAATCACACTCATCCTTTACAATCACACTCCTCCTTTACAATCACACTCATCCTTTGCAATCACACTCATCCTTTACAATCACACTCATCCTTTGCAATCACACTCATCCTTTACAATCACACTCCTCCTTTACAATCACACTCATCCTTTACAATCACACTCATCCTTTACAATCACACTCCTCCTTTACAATCACACTCATCCTTTACAATCACACTCATCCTTTACAATCACACTCATCCTTTACAATCACACTCATCCTTTGCAATCACACTCATCCTTTACAATCACACTCATCCTTTACAATCACACTCCTCCTTTACAATCACACTCATCCTTTACAATCACACTCATCCTTTACAATCACACTCCTCCTTTACAATCACACTCATCCTTTACAATCACACTCATCCTTTACAATCACACTCATCCTTTGCAATCACACTCATCCTTTACAATCACACTCCTCCTTTACAATCACACTCATCCTTTACAATCACACTCCTCCTTTACAATCACACTCATCCTTTACAATCACACTCATCCTTTACAATCACACTCATCCTTTGCAATCACACTCATCCTTTACAATCACACTCATCCTTTACAATCACACTCCTCCTTTACAATCACACTCATCCTTTACAATCACACTCCTCCTTTACAATCACACTCATCCTTTGCAATCACACTCATCCTTTACAATCACACTCATCCTTTACAATCACACTCATCCTTTACAATCACACTCATCCTTTACAATCACACTCATCCTTTACAATCACACTCATCCTTTGCAATCACACTCATCCTTTACAATCACACTCATCCTTTGCAATCACATTCATCCTTTACAATCACACTCATCCTTTACAATCACACTCCTCCTTTGCAATCACACTCATCCTTTACAATCACACTCATCCTTTACAATCACACTCATCCTTTGCAATCACACTCATCCTTTACAATCACACTCATCCTTTACAATCACACTCATCCTTTACAATCACACTCATCCTTGGCTCTGATGGTATATCACCAAGGTGACAATGATTCCATCATAATTTCAATAAACAATAAGACAAATGCAATTTGATATTTTTTTTATTAAATGATTTGAAATTAAAAACAATAAAATGCTGTTTGCATTTTGGTCAGTTCAAGTTCCACATTTTTTCATGGTTGACTGCACGCCATTTTGAGTTGGGAAGAAATTTTTAAGCTAAGTAAACTTGACAGAACTCGTAGTAAACTTTTTCCCCTGCGCAACAACCATTGTATACTTCCAAGTCTTCCATGGCTCGAGCGCACAGGTAGCACAAACGGTAAACTTCATTATCCGACTTGCACATTTTAGGACGGGGCACTTTAAAGTCAATTTTCCGATCATGAGGGATGCTCTCGGAGAGAATGACTAGCGACAAAAATATGCAAAAAATGAGTGTCGATTTCATCTGGAAAATAAAATATAACAAATTAAATAAAAGAAATTTACAATGTTAATAAATTTATTCAAAGGCGATACCTATAAAAGGACTAGCAACCATGCAAATGTAGTGTTCATAGCTGAAGGAGGGGGCATGCTTATCATCACTGTGAAGTACATTTTCTGATAAACAAATGTGCAGAGTTTTAATGACACAGGCTGGAAAGAAGTAAAGTCCTTTGTGAGTTTCGTCTGTATGAGCTTTTGGTTCGTCTAACAACTTTATTCCCTTCCAGTTGCAAATTAATAGATGAAATATTTGCTTGATCATCTCGATATATTTCAATAGATTTTTTTTCTCCTTTTCAAACCAGCATCCGAGCCTAAGAATTTAATTTATCAAAACAAAAAAATCTGGAATAAATTAAAATGTGAAGCCAATTTTACTAAAAAAACACTACCTTGTCTGTTTATCTATGGCATCTAAAACGAACTACTATTAGGTTGCAGAATTTAAAATTTTGATTTCAAATGATGTATTTTCATATAAGTTTTCATTATAATACCTTTACTTTATATATCATTTTAAAGAGCGTTTTTCACTCTATCTAATCATTTAAAAACAATTATGTCTTCTTTTCAGAACGTTGAAAAAATGGAAAAAAGCAAATACGCATATTTCAATACAAGCTAGGCCAAAAAGCTGCTGAAATAGCTTGTGATATCAAGAAAGCATTTGGCCCAGGAACCACTACTGAATACAAAGCACAATGGTGGTTTAAGAAATTTTGTAATGACAAGTCTTGATGGTGAGTTTAGTGATCAGCCATCAGATGCTGACAACAATCAATTAAGAGCATCAATTAAAGCCAATCTACACACAACTGTTCGAAAACTTCTAAATTAGACGTAATGTATATAATGATTTCCAACCACTTGAGAGAGATTGGAAAGACAAAAAACTTCATAAATGGGTGCCTCACAAATTGAACGACAACCAAAAGAAATGTTATTATGAAGTGTCATCTTCCCTTCTTTTATGCAACAAGAATGACCAGGTTGTGACTTGCGATGAAAAGTGGGTGTTTTATGACAACCAGCGACGCTCAGCTCAGTGGTTAAATGCTGACAAAGCTCCACGACACTTCCTGAAGCCAGAGTTGCACCAAAAGAAGGTCATGCTGATTGTTTGGTGGTCTGCAACCTTTCTTTGTTACTAATATATATGCAGATGATAAAATTATATATTCATTTGATAAAATAAAATAAATATATATAACATGATAAAAATATATATGCAGATGATAAAATAATATATACACATGATAAAATTATATATTCATTTGATAAAATAAAATAAATATATATAACATGATAAAAATATATATTCACATGATAAAATTATATATTCATTTGATAAAATAATATATTCACATGATAAAATTATTTATTCATTTAATAAAATAATATATTAACATGATAAAATTATATATGCACATGATAAAAATATATATGCAGATGATAAAATTATATATAAACACATGATAAAAACCACAGAATGCAATCTGAAATATTATCAACATTATTTTATTTTAATTTACTTTTTTTTTATTACATTTTCACTCCAAACAAGGCAAATTGCCACTTTGGTGTAGGGAGCTACTATCAGGGGCAACAACTACTGGGGTACTATGTAGGGATTTGGGCAGCAAGATGTCGGTCCATGTTACACTTGAACTTCTGCATGTCAGTACTGTTGGGGAAGCAGGGACCTGGAATGGAATTCCAGAGTCTAGCGGTTCTGGGGAAGAAACTATTGGAGTAAAAAAATCTTTTACATCTAGGGATCTCTACAGTGTGGGGGTGGGATTTAGCAGCCTGTCGGGTTTGTCGAGGGTGCTCACGTCGTGGGGCACAAGTGATTGCAGTTCGTCAGAGCATTCACCACTAAAATACTTGTAGAACAGGCAGAGGGATGCAACATTTCGTCGATGGGACAGAGGCTGAAGCTTAGGCCCTGAACTGGCATCTATCAGGTTTGCGACTCTCTTTTGAACCTTGTCAAGGAGCGAGAGACTAGTAGCAGATGCACCAGCCCAAATATGACAGCAATACTCCATACATGGGCGGATGGTTGCCTTATAGAGGTACAGTATACTTTCGGGTGTTAGTAGTTTTCTAGCACGGTAGAGAGAGCCCACCTTTCTTGCAGCGGCCCTGGCAATGCCTTCAATGTAATTGTTCCAACTCATGTTTCCTGTGAACGTTAGGCCAAGGAGTTTGAAAGATGTACTCATAGATAAAGAGTCGTTGGCCATTGCTATAGGTGGTAGAGAGGGTTTCTTGTAATTATTGAATGAAACTAGTTTAGTCTTGGCAGCATTGAACCCAACCAACCACTTTTGTCCCCATTCCACCACAGATTGGAGGTCTTCCGCTAGTGTTTCTGCCATTTCTTTAGAAATGTGTTCATTCGTCTTCCTGTCGTGCCTGCCATAGAGTGTAGTGTCATCAGCATATATACCCATCTCAGAGGCAATTTTGTTGGGGAGGTCATTTATGAATATCAGGAACAATAGAGGTCCAAGGATAGAACCCTGGGGCACCCCCGCATTTATATCATATTGTTTAGATGTACGACCGTCGAGGACAACCTGGATTTTTCTCTTATCTAAGAAGGATTTAATTATGTTAAGTATTCTACCAGTGATACCGTATGATCTAATTTTCCTGAGGAGACCCTCATGCCATACCCTGTCAAAAGCCTTAGATATATCTAGAGCTACCGCACCGCTCTGCCCTCCCCCGCTTTGTCCAGTGAATGGTATATACGTTCAGAGATTACAGTTAGGATGTCTGCTGTGGAACGGGCTTGTCTAAATCCATATTGTTTGTCAGTCAGAAGTTTAGCATCTGTAAGGTGATGGACTAGAGCATGCTTAATTAAGGTCTCAAATATTTTGGCAAAAAGTGGGAGGAGGCTAATGGGGCGATAATTTGATGGGTCAGTCCTTTCGCCAGAATTCTTGAATACTGGTACAACAGAAGCAGTTTTCCAACAGCCCGGAAAGCCAGCTTCATAAAGGCATTTGTTGTAGAGTTTGGAGAGAACTGGAGCTACTTCAGCTGAGCACTTTTTTAATAGCACAGCTGGGATAAGATCGGGTCCACATGCTTTTGAAGTGTCAAGATTTTTTATGATAGCATGCACCTGAGCAGGGGTGGTTTTCAGATCGTCTAGCGTGGCGTCTGTCCACATAGGAAAGTCAGGTAGGGGGTGGTTGGAAGGGTCCAGTGGGGAGTTTGAGGCAAACCGACTGGCAAGCATGTTAGCCTTGTCGGTTGCTGAGGAGACAACCTCATGATTGTTGGTTAGTGGGGGAATTGTTGATTGCCCATTATTTACTACACTGTTGTAGATTTTCCAGAAGTCTCGAGTTCCTAGTTTTTGTGCTTAGATGCGGTTTTTAGTGGTTTCCGTAAATTCTCTCTTAACTGTCGCTATTTCTTTCTTAACGTTATTTCTAGCTTCTATATACTTCAGTCTGTTTGAACTGGACTTATGTCGGTTAAACCTACGGTATGCATGCTGCTTTTGAGCAATGGCAGTTGCGCAAGTCGACGTAAGCCATTGGGGAGAGTGGGGCTTACTATAAAATTTCCGCATGGGAACATGCGCTTCGATTGCAGTTTTGAACCAGTCAGTGGTCTCGTTTGCACACTGTTCAGCAGGGAGAGAAAAAATATTTCTCCATGGGGCATCTCTGATTAGTTCCCTGATGGCTTCCCAGTCAGCCTTTTTATAATATCTTGTTGTTTTGAGCACTGGCTCTTCAGTTTTGGCTCTAGAGTTTAGGGCGATTTCAACCATTATCACTGCATGATCAGCGTTCCCGAGTGGGCTGTGGGCTTTCGTTATGCAGTCATCGGGAACTGTGGTCAAAAACAGATCTAGAAGTGATGCGTGTTGTTCTTCCTGGTCAGGGAAACGGGTTGGAAACGTAACAATTTGTGATAGGGAGTGATTCATCCTAAATACATGAAACTGAAATCCAAATTAAATTGTTAATAAAATACACAATTCGTTTTTACTTGTCCACCAAATTTCAATCATAAATATCCAACAGTCAGAAATGTTATCCTGAATGGGCTCTTCACTCACCAGCCTCTTAGCTTCTCATATTTTTATCAATTGGTTATTGAAACAGATTATGAGGCATCAGAGTTATTTTACAATTTTGCATAAAACAAATTTGATTATCATTGAACAACAATAAAACAAATTTGGTTATACGTAACATCTCACCCCCACCTCCAACATGGGGGTTGTTCATTTTGTTTTCATCTTAGGTGGAAAGGGTAGGGACAGGGTATGGAAACATGAGGGGAGGTAGATTGCTTATTCGTTGCAGCTTCTCAAATAATGCGTAGTCAGTTGTTGGCTGTCATTCCTTTCATAAATTCTTCAGTCAACTTGTTTTCCTGTGTAATCTTTGTAGTATGGGTTTGGCAGTATTTACGACTGAGGGTGAGCTATGCGTGTCGTCTAATGGTGTCCTGGGAAAGAGTGTTTTGATTTGGTCATTTTGCACAGGAATCCATCTTCTCTCCATTCTCTTGTTTAGGGATTGGATGGCTGGACTTAAACATTGTCATTGACATTGGGGCCTTTCAGCTCTTTCCCCATCTCATGGTGTCTAAGCCTCCTTTCCTTTTTTTTCCATGCTTCATCAGTTGAGTGTGGTTAAGTTGAGTGTCGTTAAGTTTTAATTCGACATCTGGCACTGTTGATCTCGTCCTTCTACCAAAGAGTCTTTGTGCTGGGCTGGTGCTTAGTCCCATTTCTTGACTGTGGGTTGTGGCCATTTAAGCTGCTTTGCATATGTCTACACTCTTCTGTAGAGTAAGATTCTGTATTTTTAGCAGATCCTTCTTGATTAACTAGTCATGGACACCTTCTACAATCTGGTCCTGCAGAAGTGAGTCAGTGCATCGAGTGCAGAAATTGCACATTTTCAATAGTACTCTTAGATTATTGTAGAACTTGTCAAATGCCTGTCCCTCACCCTGTTTCCTCTGACAGAACGCAAATCTCTCATAAGTTTCATTGAGAATTCCAACAGAATAATCTTCCAGTACTTGTAATATGTTCTCCACAGTGCGCTCAGTCTCCGGGGTGGCAAACTGCATGCCCTGATATATTTTCATGGTATCATTGCCCAGGCAGTTCTCAAGTTTTGAATTTATCTTGGTTTATGGTCGAGACCTGTCAATAATGAGTAGTTGGACCATCGTTTATGAAATATTTTCCAGGAGTCTGCTTTATTCCCACTAAATATGAGTAATTCTGGGGGCCTTGATGTGTAAGCTGGACATATCACCAGTCATGGAGACAGTATTAGTTGCAGTAGTCATATTCTCTTCAGCAGACAGTGCCGTGACAAACATGTTTGTTTGGAAATTAATACAGAGACAAAAAAAAAAGTTTAGGCAAGAATCAGTTTGGGTCATTGAAAATTGATTAAAACTATTTAGTTTTATTTATTTATGCCATATTATTAGGCATTTCTTGTTTGAAGCCCACTAACGTCCAGCTACCAGGTTCTACCTCAAGGAACTAAGAATTGCAACCTCGCTCTGGATGATCCTGAATTCATTTTTACCTTTTTATTTGGTAAACAACAAAACACGATACACATCGTTTTTAACCGATCATGTGTTTGTCATCCTTCTTTGCTATTGCCATTACCGCTTTGCCTGGTGTCTACTTCTATTAGTTGCACAGTCGATTAGCACCTTCACAACAATATTAAGAATATTATTATTCAAATTTTGATCAAAATCCATTACATGATCTTGATTCTAAAAAATGACTAAAAGGTTAGGCTTAAGCTTGAGGCGTCTAAAGTAGGAATTGAAATTCAAGGAATCTTATTTAATTTGTGTTTAATGACTACAAATCAAATTTAATGCAAATCTGAAATATTTGAATTTTTAGAACTAGCAAGGAAACCCAACCTTGCTCGGGATTGAATGAGTAACAACGAATATTCCACACTTCAACTACTTTTATTGTCATTGAAATTGATGAAATCGCTCACTTTTCAATTTAGTCAATAGATTGCCGGTTCAATAGGAAGCTTTACATGTTTTCCTTTAGTGACTTAGTTCACAATATATTGTAGTCTGTATTGACTGTGGAGAAACTACTGCTGATTTTATAAAAAAATTATATAATGACTTGAGTTAAAGTTTAAAAAGCAAAATTTATGTATCATGGTGTTCTAAACAGAAATATTTGTTTCAAATGCGCCCCTGCTTTATCAAAGAGCCTACTGTTGATTTATATACTGGGCCCTTCTGTTTGTGCGATGATAAAACTTCTCAAATGCACTTGTGATGTTAAGCTATATAAGGGCGTTAACCTTGGTCAATATTTATTGGAGGCATTCCGATACAGTATCTATCTAAGAACACTCCCATACATGATAGAGATAAGGGAAAATTGTTTTAAATTAGAAACCATCACAATAATTGGAAGCTCGATATGCCGGTTAGAGCAATCAGAGGTTAATAACATTTAATGCTGGAAATGAAACTCAAAGTTTATATTGCAATGCTTAAACGAAGAGTTAAATAACAATAACAACAACAACAACAATAATAATATTACTATTACTAAATTTTATACCGTATATCTTCAAAGAGAGGTACTATAATATATAGGGTTTGTTAGGAGGGAATGAGTAACGCACCCACATATACACATGTACTCAGAAAAATGTAGAAAATTAAAATATGTAGAAACTAAAAAGAAAAAAAGGCATTGCGATAACAAAAGACAAACTGAGCTTCCACCGTGCATACTCTCACTCTATCCTGTGTCCTCTAGGAAAATGTTTTTGGTCGGTTTAGGTTTTATAAAAAGAATACTGATTTAGCAGTCCCAAATCTTTGTTGAGACCGGAGATGTGGGTGTTAAGTCTGTACAGTCACACACACACACACACACACACACACACACACACACACACACACACACACACACACACACACACACACTTGCGAGCAAATAAACAAACCTTTATTCATTTCAATTTTCCCCGCGCATTTCGCAAAAAAATATGTTTTGTCAGCAACGACACAATTTCAAATACGCCCACACACTTTTTTCAAACAACAAAAGTAAAATATTTTTGGCGTACGTAGTTGAAAGCAGCATCACGTGAAACAAGTAACCAATGAGAAAATTAAGAAGATTGTCTTTTAACGCTTTTCCAAAAAGCAAAATATCAGCAGTAGCAACCGTGTTCTGGAGCCACCCAAAATGTATAAAACAGTCGTCTACTGAGAGATTTCAGCTTTTCCCCTTTCAGCTCGCTTCGACTACACAACGAGAACATGCCTCTCGTGTTCACAACATCGTCACTGCCAATACCGTCAACACCACCATACACACGCCACGCGGATACTCAAAAATCAATTGTGCACACATGCATTCATTCCGCACATCTTCTAAATTAAAAACAACAAATCACTTTCTTCACAAATTACTTTCCTCATGAGACTTTTTAAGTAAGGCGAACTTCGCCAGATAGAAACAAACATAAAAATAATCTTATTTTCACACACGACTTTACCCTTCTAAACTTATTAATTCTACAAAGAACTTTCACCTAACATTCTAATCATAATGACTTCGAAAGAATTTTCACCAATTGGACCTTTGTTTATTCACCTTGTTGTTTTTGTTAAAAAATAAATGCGGTGCATTTTAAATCAGGTGTCGTTTTCTTTCATTCTTTTTATTATTATTATTATTATTATTTTGTTTGGGGCAAAAAAATTAAATTTTTCTTAAATTTTGAACCCCTGCAAGTCTCAGAATGAGTTTCTTTTCATATATTTTTCTTTTTATTGTGCCCGAAAGTTGGAGGCTATAAGGACGCATTTTATGTTGTCTAAAGCAAGTGGAAAGTGTGCAAGTATGTCGCAAACTATTTTAGGGAGTTTATATAATAACAACCATCTGGCAGCCCCCAACTCCGTCCTAATCAAACAGGAAAGACTTTAAAAAAACACACATTGGACAGTGAATGCAACCTAAACATAGATGCACAAATATCGCAGTCAAAAAAAATGTAGACAAGTTCATCATAGACAACCTTCACAAAAACACTCATTATTATGTAACAAACGATGAACAACGAACGAGACAATCATTACGAAACAATCACTTCATAAGCATAAAACCAGCAGACAAGGGCAATCACCATCATGAACACTAACGATTACATAACAGAAATAGACACACAACTAGCAAACAAGGAATTCTACAAACTACTTCCCACTGACCCTACTCTCGCATTCAAATCCGAACTTAGCAACCTAATTAGAAGAAGACAATATGAAAAGAAACCCCATCATCTCCAGTCTCAACAAAGATGTGGGACCGCTAAATGAGTATTCTCTTTATAAAACCTAAACCAACCAAAACCATTTTCCTACAGGGCACAGGGTAGAGTGATTATGCACGGAGAAATAACAGCTTAGCGTTTGTCTTCACTAGGAGTTTGTCTTTTGTTATCGCAATGCTTTCTTTTTTTAGTTTCCACATATTTTGATTTTCAACATATATTCAATTCCATTTCCTACGCGTGTATACAAATGCACAGGTGTATATGTGTGTGCGTTACCCATTCCTCTCTCACCAACCCTATATACCATAGTACCCTTCTTAGAAAATAGACGGGATAAAGTTTGTTTTGGGGTTGTTGTTTAATCATTACAATATATCAAACTTTGAGTTGGATTTCCAGCATCAATTTTTATTAATCTCTGATTGCTCTAACGGGCATATTGAGCTTCCAATTATTGTGATGGTTTCTAATTTAATGCTTTTCCCTTATCTCTGTCATTTTATGTATGTATGTATGTATGTATGTATGTATGTATGTATGTATGTATGTGTATATCAGGTCATGTCATATGCTACTGGTACCATGTTACCCGGTACTACCTGCCTCATGGTCAGGTCACCGGCGACTAAACTGGTTCCCCCACCAGACTTGTTTGCTGAGGAGGGTGGCTAGTCTCCCTGAAGGATTAAAAACAAGACCTTCCAAAGGGCGAATGAACCCTTTTTCGGGGTCAACAGCCAACTAGCACCGTGTGTGTTTGTGTATGTGTGTGTGTGTGTTGGGGTGGAGAGGGCTCTCGTAAGCCGTGGTGAAGGCAACCTTTCTAGGAGAAGCAAATCTGATTTAAAAAACCAGAAAGTGGGAGACCAGTACCCGCATTAAGTTGGTCTGCAGTTTAACTTGTTGCTGGCTATCTTGCTCTTGCTTGTTGCTGGATCTGAACATTTTGAACCAAGAGAGAGAGACTTAGCTGTCGTACAAAGCTAAGACTCTGTAACATCATCTGTGTATAGATACTCCCTCAAGCATTTGTCTATTAAAATGGTCCTGTGGTGATGGAAGTCATTTTTGGGCTTATGGACTTTAAGTGTCTGAGGGAGTGGCACTCGTCTGACAAGACGTTGCAATCATCATGTATGTGTATATACGAGTGATGATGTGTGTGGGAGAGACGTATGGACACACAGAGAAATGTTATTTATCAAATAGCCCAAAATCACTGATATTTTACTATGTTTGAACAAAAGTAGAAACAAAATTAAGTAAATAAAAATGAAAATAATGAAGAATATTCTTCGTTTACATTTAAAAAAATAATATATGTGTGTATATATCAATTAATGATATTAGAATTTACAGTACCTATTTACTATGCCTCCCCACGGGACAGAGTTAGACACCAGGGTCGTTTTTTAACGTGGAGAAAAGGTACAAAAATAAGAATTGTCTCAGTCGTGAAGGATTTCTCCTCCACTGAAAGAGAACAAGAAATAGAAGTGCAGCAATCTGAAGAACAGATGGTATTTATTTGCTCCCCCACTGAGCAAATTAGGCACAAGGCCGTTTTTAATGTGAGGTAAAAACCAGCTCCCCTAAAAGTAGGCAAAAAGGGGGCACTCTGGTTACCAAAAATAATAATTGTCCCAGTATAGAGGGTTTCCCCTCCATTGACTGGTACAAATTATCTTAAGTGCAGCATCTGCCGGAACAGATACTACACTTTGATCTTGTCCCGAAGGTTACAGTAAGCGGTTGAAAAAATGAATAAATGTGTGCGTGCGTGCGTACGTGCGTGTGTGTGTGTGTGTGTGTGTGTGTGTGTGTGTGTGTGTGTGTGTGTGTGTGTGTGATAGCGGGCGAGCATACATAAAATCCAGATAAGCAAAGAAGACGTTATCCTTTCACACCGTCCCATACCTAGAACCATAATAAGTTTACGGTTGCAATGGAAAACAGCTTTCAGTTAGAAGTTTCCACTTATCTTGTCTGTCTATCATTCTTCAGGTACGTACGCGTACGTCTATAAACGTGTGTGTGTTTTGTGTGTGTGTACGACGGGTACGTGTAGAAGCACGTGTGGTAATGTACGGGTGTACATGCATGTATATTTACATATGCGAGTGTGTACATGGGCTACATGGATGTCCAATTCAACATTTTATGAAAGACTTGGTTTTGAATACAGACTACACAAGTTGCTGACCATTCCAAGTCAAAAATATTGGGAGGGTCACATTCAGATCTTAACTTAATTGGCTATACCCGTTCCCCTACCCGCTCTGCACTCGTGTTTCTATCATTCACACTGAAGGATCAGTCAAAAATATTGGGCTTTTGAAAAAAATGTTTTCGTTTTTTTTTTTTTTCGAAATAAAAGAACTGCTTCTTTTTCTGCTCGATTATATTTTCCTGTTTTTATCTATTCTTTTATTTTCGAATTAGCAGTTGTGTCTAAATCAAACTTCACTTCCACCCGGGCGACGCCGGGTATCCCCGCTAGTATAATAATAAATATGAAATCTGCATTAATCAAAATATCATATTTAATTGTATTTTACGACCGGGTTTCAAATGTAGGGGCCAAATGGTTTAATTGTTAGAATAAATGTAAAAATCAATGTTATAGTTATAATATTGAAAATCTATTAAGATAAACTATATAATTTTTTTAATATGTATACTCATTAAATTGACGTCTATAAATTCATTTCGGAATTGTTAATTAAATTTAATAAAAATAAAAAAATAAATAAATAATAAATAAAATAAAAAAAATTAATTACACAGGAGAGGGGATTTAAAGTATAAGGAAAACCTGAGTTGGATATTGTCTATAATTTTTAGGTCTAAACAATATTTATAAATCTTATTAACTTTATTATTATAATTAGTTTTAACTTAAATCTACATTTATTTAATTATAATTAAAATAACATGTTATCAGAGTAAGAAACTCTGAAACATACTTATTAGAGAATTAGGATATATACAATGATAAACAATAATTATACTTAAACAGGGAACAAGTTCGAAAAATGTTTATTAATTCTAGATTGTTGTTGTAAACATAACACTGAGTTATGTACCCTTAACCCGAGCTCTCCAGAAAGGAGAGAGAAAAGGGAACTGTCATGGCGGACCCAATAAAGGTACACATGTACGTCGCTTATCGAGGCTAACTACTGTGTCTTGTTGTCTTTCCCTTATGAGTGAAGTCCTTCCCTCTTAATTATACATGGTGTCAGAAGTGGGATAAAAACAAAAATAACGAAACAAAGGAAAAATACAACGACCCATCCTAAAAATAAAACATGAAAATACGTATGAACGATGAAGGACGCACCCTCACCACGTGGTAAACTTTTTTCGTTTCTTTGTTTGTTTTGTTTTTAATATCCAGTCAGTATACATATTCAATACTTTTTGACACTCTAGTTAAACACAAATATGTCTAACCCAAACGAAGCTTCACCAAAACATGCCGAAATCGACCCAATTTCTTTCATGTTACAAATGCAACAACAACAACTCACCATGCAAGAACAGATGACGAACCTCATGGCACGCCTTCTGCCCAACGGGCAACACGCTCCCACCCCATTGTCGCGCCATTCACGGGTGAAGCCCGAGCGACCAGTAATAGAACCTGACTCGTCAGACAATAAATGGATCATTTTTAAGGATGCATGGCTTCGTTATAAGGAGATGACACAACTTAACGACCCCACAGAAATCCGGAATGAGTTACGATCTGCATGCAATTCATCTGTCAATGAGATGTTATTCAATTTTATTGGTCCGGATGCCCTGCATAATGCTACAGAGGAGCAGCTGCTGGAATATATTAAATCCGTTGCCGTGAAAACCGTCCATCCCGAGGTATACCGTCAGCAGTTCTTTGTAATGAGGCAAAGTGATGGGGAGACTATCACATTCTTTATTTCCCGGTTGAAATCACAAGCGATGCTCTGCGCTTTCCATTGTGGCAACCAGCAATGTACAATGTCATTTTCCGAAGACATGATCAAATCTCAAATCATTGCTGGATTACGGGACACCTCCCACCAGAGCAAAATTTTAGCAGAGATTACGTCCCTGCCAACTCTAAATGACTTAACTAGACGTCTCTTGACTCTAGAATCTACCGCCAGAGCATCAAATCACTTCCGACCAGCAGAGATCACACAAGTGGCCCAATTTAAATCTGCGTCATCAAGAAAGTTTCCACCACCAGACAAGACCAAAAATGATAATGGCAAATGCAAAGGTTGTGGACACAAGGCACACCCAAAAGGACAAAGACAATGCCCCGCTTGGGGCAAATCATGCCACAAATGTGGCAAAGAGAACCACTTCTCAACCACATGCCATGGCACAGCATCGTCAAATGCCATAATGGGAGACTACCCAAATGACAGCCAAGATGAAGATTCTTCGTTCATATCGACAATGACTGCAACCTAAATGACTAGAGGAAGAAGAGGGGATCCCGTATAGGTCATGGACCAACAACAAGTTCACACCAAGCCGACCATTTTTCAATGTTACTATCACATTAGATACAAAGGCCCACCAACATCTCGGACGATTCAGACATATAAATATGAAACACCAACCCGTCCAATTGCTCGCTTTGGCAGACACAGGAGCTCAGACAAGTACAGCTGGTGTGGACTTATTGAACAATCTGGGGTGCACTTCTGAACATCTGCTGCACACCAGACATCGGTTACGTGCCGTTAATGATGACAACCTGCCCATTATTGCCACGATGTCACTCGGTAAGGCAACATGTTCGGAGGTGATATACATCAGCCCAAGGGTTAAGGGCCTGTATATATCACAAACGGCCCTGAAAAAACTCAAAATTATCAACGACGACTTTCCAGCACAAATTAATAGTCTGGTAGCTACAACGAAGATGGACCACAAACCAACTGACCGAATGTTAGCCCCATGCGGATGCCCATACAGATCACCATGCCCACCACTGCCAGACAAGCTCCCGTTTCCTGCCACACCGGAATATCGAGGAGAGATAGAGAGCTGGATCAAATGCTATTTTGCCAGCAGTGCATTTAATACATGTACACACCAGAAATTGCAGACCATGACCGGAGAACCGCTTACTATCACATTCCTCGACAACCACCAACCTAAGGCTGTTCACAAACCAATCCCTGTCCCTCACCACTGGAAAGAAGCTGTCAAATCCCAGCTTGATGCAGACGTAGCACTGAACATCATTGAACCAGTGCCAGCAGTGACACCAACGACATGGTGTTCGAGAATGATCACCGTGCCCAAAAAAGATGGCAGCCCACGTAGAACGGTCGACCTCCAAAATTTAAATGCAATGACAAGACGAGAAACACACCACACACCCTCCCCAATCAATCTTGTCAATACGATACCCCCAGGAAAAAAGAAAACTATTCTGGATGCCTGGAACGGATATCACAGTGTTCCTCTGGCTGTAAAAGCACGGGATGCCACCACTTTCATAACAGAATGAGGCAGATACAGGTATTTGCGAGCCCCCCAAGGTTTCCAAGCGTCCAATGATGGTTACACAAAGAGATTCGACACCATTACAGAAGGTTTCCCTCGTGTTGCTCGCTGTGTGGACGACTCTATCTTGTGGGATGATGATATGGCACTATCCTTTTGGCACACCGTTAGATACATCATACTATGTGCTGAAAATGGAATAGTATTTAACCCAGAAAAATTCCAATTCGCAAAAGACAATGTAGAGTTTGCTGGCTTCGACATCAGCTTAACAGGGTACAAACCATCTCAAAAATTACTTGAGGGCATCAGAAACGTCCCATCACCGACAAACATTACAGGAGTTAGATCTTTCTTTAGTTTGATTAACCAAGTTTCATATGCGTTTGCCCAAGCACCCATCATGTCACCCTTCAGAGAACTACTGAAACATAACAGCAGGTTTTACTGGGACGATACATTGGAACAACTCTTCCAGCAATCCAAGGAAACAATCCTAGAAAACATCCGGGATGGCGTTCGAACATTCGAAATAAATCGCCCAACATGTCTGACTACAGACTGGAGTCGAACAGGAATAGGATTTACCCTACTCCAAAAACATTGTGCATGCCCGTCCACAATGGACCACCGTTGTGGGCCAGGACATTGGAAAGTTGTATATGCTGGCTCCTGATTCACTAGACCTGCTGAGAACCGGTATGCACCAATTGAAGGAGAAGCTTTAGCTATAAAGTTTGGATTGGAAAGCTGCAAAATGTTTGTTTTAGGCTGCCCCCACCTGATACTTGCTATTGATCACAAACCCCTTGTGCCAATATTCAATGATCGTAGCTTGGACGAAATAAAAAATCCCAGGACTTTAGATATCAGAGAGCAGACCCTGATGTACCAGTTCAGGCCATATCAATACCAGGCGACGCCAAATGGTGGAGCAAATGCCATGTCCCGTATCCCTACACATACCACCAAGGTCGCAGCAGCGGAATTGGATAGCATGGAAGAAGCGTTGCAAGCTGGAATAGAATCCCGATACAACCAGGAAACATCTCCTATCAAGATGGTGCGCATACAGCAAGAAGCCGCGATGGATCACCAATACATGAACCTCGTGGAAACAATAGAACAAGGATTCCCTGAACGCAAGGATCTTCTACAGCCAAATATTAAAGAGTTTTGGAATATGCGAAGCGACCTATACACAGTTCAGTCTCTAGTATTCAAGGAAGGCCGCATATTAATTCCAAAAAACCTACGTCGCGAACTTATCGACCAACTCCATGTTGGCCACCAGGGGGTCAACAGTATGAGAAGCAACGCCAGACAACGTTTTTTTTGGCCTGGTATGGGAGCACAATTGCAGGAAAAGCGCAATCAGTGCAAGCGCTGTAACGAAATTGCCCCATCAAACCATAAAGAACCTGCAATGGAGCCTGTCCACCCAGAATACCCTTTCCAGTCGACAGTAACAGATATTTTCAACATGGCGGGACGGAAATATATGATATATGCTGACAGATATTCAGGTTGGACAAAGGTATCTTCAATGCAACAAGACGCCAGGATCTCCACAGTATGCAACATCTTACGCAGGTATTTTGTGAATTATGGTGTGCCGGAGGAAATTGCTTGTGACGGTGGACCCCCATACAACTCTGATGAGTGGAGGACATTTCTCAAAACATGGGGCATATCCCTCCGAGTCTCGTCGGCATATTATCCACCAAGCAATGGCAGAGCTGAGGCAGCTGTCAAGCATATGAAGAGGATATTAACAACAAATGTTAGCCCCAATGGTTCACTGGATACGGATGAAGTGGCAAAAGCACTGCTACTTCATCACAACACACCACCACCTGACATAGGTGCGTCACCATCAGAACTTCTATTCACTCATCCCCTGAATGACCACTTACCAAACCCCACAAAATTTCGCCATGAATGGGTGGAACTCGCCGACATGCGCGAGAGGGCCATTAACCAGCGTTTCCTCAACAACATGAAACACAGTGAAAACAGGCAATAACTCAACCCACTAAGAATTGGGGAACATGTGTCAATTCAAAACCAACATGGACACAAACCACTGCGCTGGGATAACACCGGCACGATTGTTGAAACTCTCCCCCACAGACAATACCGTGTATTAGTTGATGGCAGCAGAAGAACCACACTCCGAAACCGCTGTTACCTTCGCAAAATAAGCACAGATAGCCGCAACCTGGCTCATGATGACACCCTACCAGATGACCTACCAAACAGAATCAGGATCCATTCCCCACAGTCACCTACAAACTCAAACCCAGTACGCCCAGACAGCCAACAACACCCTCAAATACAAATAACACCAACCCCACCTTCCACACCAGGTACTCAAATAAAGAATGAACCCCTGAAAATGACAGATACAGGGCAGAATGAAAGATCTGAAGCTAGGTCTAGACCTATCCGTAACAGACGATTACCGTCTAGATTTAAGGACTTCCAGCTTGGATGATAATAATAATAATAATAGTGGTAATAATAATAATGATAATAATAATAAAAAAAAAGACTTAAAAAAAAAAATAAATAAATAAATAAATAAGAATAACATGTAAACATAACACTGAGTTATGTACCCTTAACCCGAGCTCTCCAGGAAGGAGAGAGAAAAGGGAACTGTCATGGCGGACCCAATAAAGGTACACATGTACGTCGCTTATCGAGGCTAACTACTGTGTCTTGTTGTCTTTCCCTTATGAGTGAAGTCCTTCCCTCTTAATTATACAGTCGTATGTAGAATTGAGCAAAGTTTGTGAAATGTAAAAATTCAAAATATTACTTTCAATATAAATAATACTGATGGGGCTGATATCTTCTCTTCTTCTATCTTCTATCTTCTTCTATCTATCTATCTTCTATCTATCTTCTATCTATCTTCTATCTATCTTCTATCTATCTATCTTCTATCTTCTTCTATCTATCTTCTATCTATCTATCTATCTTCTTCTATATAAATAAAATGAACTCATTTTTTCCCGTCGGATTTTGACATTAATAGGATTAAAAATCAAGATATTTCATGCAAATATAATATGCACAAACGGCAGAACAATATCTGAGGTGTGTTATAGGCTTATTACTTCTCAAATTCCTCGATAATCTTAGATTTCTATACTTTTTCTGCTGAGAAGTCACGGCCAAAATCGGTTAAGATCAATGGAAGTGGTAAAATATTTTCTCTCTAATAAATTCCTCCTCCCCCTGCCACCACTTAACACCGTTTGGGGATCGTTCACAAGGAACAGTTGAGAAAAGAACATCGGTTTGGCTTCGTAGTTCTTTCATGTGAAGTTATTTAAAATCACTAAACTAAGCTGCAGTGCTCTGTGGCGTAGTGGTTAGCGTGCTGGACAATCCACATTATATTTTCACGCTCGCGCCGACCTACCGTAGTCGTTTTTTTTTTTTTTTTTTTTTTTTTCCTAAACAACTGGAATGGACTTTTCTTGGTGGCCGAACTGTTAACGTTGCAGATGTTTTTTTTTTGTTTTGTTTTTTCACACTTTATTTTCCTACTTTTACTCATGATCTCCTTCAAGAACGATCATAAAATGTGTTTTCAATCGATATTTATTCAATAAGGACCAGTTTTCCTACCTAGCGAAAGGGGACCAGTTTTCCGGAGACGAGTTTTCCCGAGACAAGTTTTCCCGGGACGAGTTTTCCTAAATTCGAAGTATAACTTAATAACTTATGACTATCGAATGAAATTATTTTTAATAATAACATTTTATATTGGAAAAGTTAGTGAATTAATTTATAATATAAATCGATTAAAATTTTTTAAAAATAATATAAGTGAAAGGCATTAAAACGTTATTAAAATTACTTATTAGTTGAACATGGATGTTTATGCGTTGTGGAAATAAATAAAAAGTAAAGTTAATATTTCGCTAGATTTGTTCAAAGGAAGGTAACTCTGCCTTATTTTATTAAGTAAATTTAATTATTTATAATTACGATATAAAGGAGTTTTCAGATTATTTTTAAACTCAACAAAACGTAAGTATAGTTTTTGAATTGTATGATTTTAAAAATTATAATTGTAAGGATTGATAGCTAACTTAATTGAATTATGTATGGTTTTCCATTCAAATCAATTGATTAGTTATGATAACCGACCGAAATGATCAATGTTTTGTTTTTGTTTTTTTTAGCTTTTTTTTTTTTTACAAAGGCATCACCACATTATCAAGGTCAAGAGGCCACTCAAGGATAAGGGTTAAAGAGTGTACAGTAGAAATTGGACAATATAGTAATCATTAGTAATGAAAATTCGGTAAATTTGATAACTTATATGGAACGGCTCATCAAGAACTTATTTACGTTAGACAACCCATATTGTAGTCAGCCGGAAAGCAGGAAAACGGAAAACAATTCCACAGGCGTTCAGTTCTAAGAAAGAAGCTTTGTTCATGGAATCTACGTTTAGGTTTAGGCACAGATAAAGAGTGGGAGGGGGGAATTATTGATAGTGTTTTCAGCTAGACGGGTGTTTCTTGTGAAAGTTTGGCAAGGGGGGGAGGCATAAACTGAAGCTCAGTCGAACACTTTCCATGAAAATAACGATACATCAGAGACAAACTCGCATCTCCTACGAGGCTACGAAGTCTATTTTGAACTCTATCAAGGCAGGACAAGTCCTTTCTAGCAGCTCCTGCCCAGATGTGGCAACAGTATTCCATCCTTGGACGTACCTGGCTCTTATATAGATAGATATCATCAGCAGTGAGATATCTTCTGGATCGATAGAAAGATCCCACCATTTTTCCAGCGGCCTTGGCAACAGATTTGATGTATGTGTTCCATTCAAGATCAGGAGTAATGGTCAAGCCCAGAAGCTTGTCAAAACTTGAGGCCTCCTGAAGACGAGAGCCATTCATTTCAATTGACGCCAGATGGGGATCAGAATGTTGATGATGTAAAGAGAGAAGCTTGATTTTAGATGCATAACCAGTAACCAGCCACTCCTTTCCCCATTGTACCACATGCTCAAGATCAAAGGAGAGAGAATCGGAGAGAACTTGGTCGTTTACTGTCTTAGATGTGCTACCATAAATGGTAGTGTCATCTGCATAAATGTCTACAAATGATGTAAGGATGTGATTTGGAAGATCATTAATGTAGATCAGGAAAAGAGTTGGGCTCAGGATGGACCCCTGAGGGACACCAGCATTAATACTGTGAGCTTCTGATTTTTGCCCATCAACTACTACTCTTATGAACCTATCAGAAAGAAATGATTTAATAATTGAGAAGACATTTCCAGCTATACCGTAGCTAGAGATCTTGTGAAGTAAACCTTTATGCCATACCCTATCAAAGGCCTTAGATATGTCAAGAGCAATTACCCTAGAAAGGTTTCCTCCGTCGAGAGATTTGCTAATCCTATGAGATATAACTGTAAGCACATCTGCTGTAGATCTAGTGGAACGGAAACCATATTGAGTGTCCCTATTTACAATGCCTCCCCACGGGACAGAGTTAGACACCAGGGTCGTTTTTTAACGTGGAGAAAAGGTACAAAAATAAAAATTGTCTCAGTCGTGAAGGATTTCTCCTCCACCGAAAGAGAACAAGAAAATGAAGTGCAGCATCTGAAGAACAGATGGTATTTATTTGCTCCCCCACCGAGCAAATTAGGCACAAGGCCGATTTTTAATGTGAGGAGTGAAGGGGAAATGGGGACCAACTCCCCGGGGAGTAGGGAAGTTGGATAGTGACCATTGGTATGAAGGGTTGCCCCTACATAGACCAAGATCTTATATGTGAGGTTGGTATTTATTTGCTCCCCCACCGAGCAAATTAGGCACAAGGCCGATTTTTAATGTGAGGAGTGAAAGGGAAATGGGGACCAACTCCCCGGGGAGTAGGGGAGTTGGATAGTGACAATTGGTATGAAGGGTTGCCCCTACATTGACCAAGGTCTTATATGTGAGGTTGCCCACA
The DNA here is from genome assembly GCF_053919585.1 of Euprymna scolopes. NCBI lineage: Eukaryota > Metazoa > Mollusca > Cephalopoda > Sepiida > Sepiolidae > Euprymna > Euprymna scolopes. Next base: position 26,138,255 of record NC_136521.1, read on the forward strand.
CATATGGTCTTTGCTTGCAGTATCTGCCGGAACAGATGGTATTTATTTGCTCCCCCACCGAGCAAATTAGGCACAAGGCCGATTTTTAATGTGAGGAGTGAAGGGGAAATGGGGACCAACTCCCCGGGGAGTAGGGGAGTTGGATAATGACAATTGGTATGAAGGGTTGCCCCTACATTGACCAAGGTCTTATATGTAGGGTTGCCCCCACATATTGTCTTTGCTTGCAGTATCTGCCGGAACAGATGGTATTTATTTGCTCCCCCACCGAGCAAATTAGGCACAAGACCAATTTTTAATGTGAGGAGTGAAGGGAGGGGGAAGGGAAAAAGGGGACCAGCTCCCGAGAGGTGGGAAATGGGAGCTGGTTAAAGGTCAGACATGTGGGGTTGCCCCCACATCTGGTCTTTGCTAGTCATAGCTAGTCATAGCTTGCAGTATCTGCCGGAACAGATGGTATTTATTTGCTCCCCCACTGAGCAAATTAGGCACAAGGCCGATTTTTAATGTGAGGAGTGAAGGGGAAATGGGGACCAACTCCCCGGGGAGTAGGGGAGTTGGATAATGACAATTGGTATGAAGGGTTGCCCCTACATTGACCAAGGTCTTATATGTGAGGTTGCCCACACATATGGTCTTTGCTTGCAGTATCTGCCGGAACAGATGGTATTTATTTGCTCCCCCACCGAGCAAATTAGGCACAAGGCCGATTTTTAATGTGAGGAGTGAAGGGAGGGGGGAAGGGGAAAAGGGGACCAGCTCCCGAGAGGTGGGCAATGGGAGCTGGTTAAAGGTCAGACATGTGGGGCTGCCCCCACATCTGGTCCTTGCTAGTCATAGCTTGCAGTATCTGCCGGAACAGATGGTATTTATTTGCTCCCCCACCGAGCAAATTAGGCACAAGGCCAATTTTTAATGTGAGGAGTGAAGGGAGGGGGAAGGGAAAAAGGGGACCAGCTCCCGAGAGGTGGGAAATGGGAGCTGGTTAAAGGTCAGGCATGTGGAGTTGCTCCCACATCTGGTCTCTGCTAGTCATACCTAGTCATAGCCAGTCATAGCCTGCAGCATCTGAGGCCGTTTTTAATGTGAGGTAAAAACCAGCTCCCCTAAAAGTAGGCAAAAAGGGGGCACTCTGGTTACCAAAAATAATAATTGTCCCAGTATAGAGGGTTTCCCCTCCATTGATCCATTGACTGGTACAAATTATCTTAAGTGCAGCATCTGCCGGAACAGATGATATTTATTTGCTCCCCCACCGAGCAAATTAGGCACAAGGCCGATTTTTAATGTGAGGAGTGAAGGGGAAATTGGGACCAACTCCCCGGGGAGTAGGGGAGTTGGATAGTGACAATTGGTATGAAGGGTTGCCCCTACATTGACCAAGGTCTTATATGTGAGGTTGCCCACACATATGGTCTTTGCTTGCAGTATCTGCCGGAACAGATGGTATTTATTTGCTCCCCCACTGAGCAAATTAGGCACAAGGCCGTTTTTAATGTGAGGTAAAAACCAGCTCCCCTAAAAGTAGGCAAAAAGGGGGCACTCTGGTTACCAAAAATAATAATTGTCCCAGTATAGAGGGTTGATATTTATTTGCTGCCCACATCAGCAAAATGTGGCACAAGGCCGGAAAGTGGGAACCCCGCAGGCTCCCCTAAAGGAGGGGCACTCCTGCAATTTTAAAAATTGCCTGAGTAACCCCGTCGGCATTCCCCGGTCGGGGCGCCTCAGGCAGCAAGCAATAAACTTGCCCCACCGGAAAGCCCGGTGGCAAGGCCTGGGAGGGTGGACCTCCTAGGTATTACCCAGGCGGTTCCCAGTATAGAGGGTTTCCCCTCCATTGACTGGTACAAACCATCCCAAGTGCAGCATCTGCCGGAACAGATACTACACCTTGATCTCGGCCCGAAGGCCAAGCGTTGAGTGTCACTAAGAAGGTTATTTTTGCTGAGATGGTTGATTACTTCTGTATTTAACACAGATTCCAGCAACTTACTCATGATGCACAGGAGACTTATTGGTCTGTACTGAGAGGGGGATGAGCGATCACCTGAATTCTTAAATACAGGGCATACTGATGAAATTTTCCAGGGAGATGGGAAGCAATTCTCCTTAAGACAACATTTAAACAGTTTTGTAAGTATGGGCGCTAGTTCTGGTTGAAGTTTTTTGAGTACTATAATTGGAATACCGTCAGGGCCAGTTGCTTTACTGGAATGAAGGTTTTTGATTAGCTTGACAACATCACATACAGATATATGTATATCACATAGCGTGTTTTCTGATACAGGAGGAAATATTGGGGGTTGGAGGCCTTGGTCGCAAAGGGTAGAATTAGCTGCAAAGTTCTTGGCAAAGTGTTTGGCTTTGTCTGATGCTGACGAGATTAACTCAGGTCCATTGATGATAGTTGGGATAGAGCACACACTTCTGTTCAGGATTCTGTTTCTATTTGCCAAAACTTGTGGGAACCAAGCCACTGCTCAGCTACTTTGGACTTAACGGATTGAGGATACAACTCTCTTGCGTTCTTTATTACTTTCTTACAATGGTTGCTGGCAGTCCTGAAAGCGGCTTTAGTTTCCATACATCTATTACGTTGGAAGCAGTGGAAAAAGTGATTTCCGTGCGCAATGGCAGCAGTACATTTTGGAGAGAACCATGGCTGGCTGTTAGGTTTTGCTGGAACTTTTTCAAGGGTATGAAACGGTCTATACCTACAATTAACCATTCCGTCAGGTCTGATACTATAGAGAACACATCCTTTTCAAACATGGAATGTAGAGGTAGATCCGATATAAATGTATGGAAGCTATCCCTGTCAGCCTTAGTGTATCGATATACTGTACAATAGAGAGATACGTCTGGGGACTTATTACATTTCATTTTTATCTTAATTGATACAACAGAGTGGTCGGAAGATCCAAGAGGAGACAGAACAGAAACTGAACATAGTTCAGGGCAAGTTGTGAGAAAAAGGTCTAGTAGACTCGCATACTGGTCGTCATTGTTGGGCACACGGGTGGGTTCGTGAACTATCTGAGTGAGGTCATAAGCAATGGAGAAATCATGACAGAACCTCCCCTCATCATCGGTCTTGTTTGAGTGGGTCAACCATTCCACGTTATGAACATTGAAGTCTCCACATACGTGAATGTTAGCTGAAGAATAAGCAGATAGGACTTGGTCAATTTTCTCAGATATGCTTTTAAAGATAGTAACTCTGCTGTTGTTGAGGCGATAGAGAGTAAATATAAATGCAGTAGTGTGAGCTAGTGCAACCCGGAAGCACATATAGGGTAAGTTAGGATCTTCCCTAGAGATGTCCCTACTACATAGAAAGCTATCTTTAATATAGGCACATATTCCATGCCCATGGCAATCTTGGGGGTCAGATTTAGAAGTTAAGTTAGAGTATCCTTTAATTGCAAACTCTTCTAGGGAAATAGCCTGTCCAATGCTAGTTTCGCTTAAAAATAAAAGGTCTGGTTTAATCTCCTGTAATTGGGTTTCAACCTCTGGAAGATTAGAACGTAGACCCCTGATGTTGGAGAACGTGACATGGTAGTAGGGGTCTACGTTGGAAGTTGGAGAACCAGGTTTAATCGTGTATTTTTTCTTGAAACTTGTCATGATGAAATTTTGGAATTTGTGGACTAGGTTATCAGATTTACTTAGAGCAGGACAGCTTAGTTTAGTTTCGTATATACAAACATGTATAATAGTTTATAATTTGTTGATATTATTTTCATAAGTATCTATACACAAATTAGAATTAATAAATTTACTAATTATTAAATAGAACATTTTGGTAGAAGATTAATAGATTAATTAAAACTAGCGGGACCTGTGGAAATTCCACAGCAGCATTTTTCATATGTAATAAATTGTTGCTGGACATACCGTGAGCGTTCTGTTCAGCATGAATGAAGGCACAATCATATTATTCTAGTTTTTTATTAAAACTGTATCGCCGCCTTACTAAAATAATAATTTTGGTATATTTCCTGGGCTCATTATTTCATTACAAACACACCGGTCAATTAACTCACATTTTATCATTTTTCATAATTATTGAATATGCTACTATGTTCGACAATAATTTTTCATGATTTTATCCCACATTATCGCCCCTCCCTTTACTAAAATATTAAATTTGATATATTGTATCGGCTGATTATTTCATAAAATACACAACTATCAATTAACTCACATTTTATCATTTTTAATAATTTTCTCATCATTTAAACTCACCATATCGCACACCTTACTAAAATAACTTTGATATATTGTCTAGGCTGATTATTTCCTTACAAACACACCAATCAATTAACTAATATGTCATCATTTTTTCATAATTCTTGGATATGTTACTAATTTCGACAATAATTTTTCATAATTTAAGCCGTCCTTATCTCCTTCCCCTTTACTTACTTTGATATATTGTCTAGACTGATTATTTTATTATAAACACACCAATCAATTAAATCAGATTTCTTCATTTTTCGTAATTCTTGGATATGTTACTAATTTCAACAATAATTTTTTATAATTTAAACCATACTCGTCGCCCTCTCTTACTAAAAAATTACTTTGATATATTGTCTGGGCTGATTATTTAATAAAAAACACAACTATCAATTAACTCACACTTCATCATTTTTCTTAATTATTGGATATGTTACTAACTTCGACAATTATTTTTAATATTTTTAATCCACGTTATCAACCCCCACTACTAAAATAATAACTTTAATATATTATCTGGGATGATTATTTCATTTCAAACGCGCCAATCAATTAACTGCCATTTCGTCATTTTTCATAATTCTTGGATATATTACTAATTTCGACAATTATTTTCTTGGATATGTTACTAAATTCGACAATCATTTTTCATCATTTTAACCCACATCATCGCCCCACTTACTAAAATAATAACTTTGATATATTGTCTGGTCTGATTATTTCATTACAAACACACTAATGCATTAAATAACATATTATCATTTTTCATAATTCTTGGATATGTTACTAATTTCGACAATGATTTTTATAATATAAACCCACATTATGCCTCTCCCTCCTACTCATATAATATATTTGATATATTGTCTGGGCTTATTATATCATTACAAACACACCAATCAAGTAACTCACATTTCATCATTTTTCATAATTCTTGGATATGTTACTAATTTTGACAATACTTTTCATAACTTTAACCCACTATGTCGATCCTCCTTACTTAAATAATAACTTTGATATATTGCCTGGGCTGATTATTTCATTACAAACAAATCAATTCTGGGTATTTTCATAGTATATATGTTTCACCTATCTTATCCAATCCCAGGTGACACCGCATATTCTGCTAATATATATCGTTCACCTATCTCATTCGATCCCGGGCGACGCTGGGTATTTTGCTACTATATCTTTTCCACCTATCTCATTCAATACTGAGCGACGCTTTCTGATAGTATACATTTGCACATCTCATTCAATCCCGGGACTGACTTCATGTCCGCCACCCCACTGTTGAAAATATACATTAAATAAAGTAATGTTTTAATCGTAAACTGTTTCAGCCATTTCCGAGACTGACTTTATATCCCAAACCCACTGCTAAAAATATACATGAAATAATAAAATGTCTAAATAGTAAACTGTTTCAGCCATTTCTGGAACTGACTTATAATCCCCATCCCACTGTTGAAAATATACATGAAATAAAGTAATGTATAAATCGTAAACTTTTTCAGCCATTTCCGTGACTGACTTCTTATCTCCCATCCTACTGTTAAAAATATACATTAAATAAAGTAATGTCGAAAACATAAATGGTTGCAGCCATTTCCGGAACCGACTTCATATTTCACACCCCAATGTTAAAAATATACATTAAATAAAGTAATGTGTCATGCGTAAACGGTTTCACCCATTTTCGGAACTGATTTAATATCCCCCACCCCACAGTTAAAAATATGCATGAAATAAAGTAATGTTTAAATCGTAAACGGTTTGAGTAATTTCCGGGACTGACTTCATATCCCGTAACCCACTGCTTAAAATATACTTGAAATAAAGTAATGTTTAAATCATAAACTGTTTCAGCAGCTTTTCGAAAGTAATACATAAAAACATTAACATGGTTAGGGATTAGGCAACCATTGCTTCAACATGAATTTCTTAGTCTTGATTAATGAAGAAGAAATCCTTCATTACTGATACAATTTTTATTTTTGTTATTGACCAGAGTGCCCCTTTTGGGGAGCTAATATCCCCCTAAATTTTTAACCGACCTCATGTCCAATTCCGCCCTTGTAGGGAGGCAAGTAAACAAAATTCAGAACGGACATTTTCCAGGGCATTTTATAATTAATCAGAAGTGACATTTCCAAGGCATTTTGTAATTAAATCAGAAATAACTTTTTCCAGTTACTTTTTCAATATTAAAACTTTGTTACATTAAACATAGTACCTATTCACAATGCCTCCCCACGGGACAGATTTAGACACCAGGGTCGTTTTTTAATGTGGAGAAAAAAATTGTCTTAGTCGTAAAGGATTTCTCTTCCACTGAGAGAGAAGAAATTGAAATATAGCACCTGAAGAACAGATGGTATTTATTTGCTCCCCCACCGAGCAAATTAGGCACAAGGCCAATTTTTAATGTGAGGAGTGAAGGGAGGGGGAAGGGAAAAAGGGGACCAGCTCCCGAGAGGTGGGAAATGGGAGCTGGTTAAAGGTCAGGCATGTGGGGTTGCCCCCACATCTGGTCTTTGCTAGTCATAGCTAGTCTTAGCTAGTCATAGCCTGCAGCACCTGAAGAACAGATACTACACTTTGATCTTAGCCAAAAGGCCAAAAAAGACAAATCATTTTTATTAGCTTTGCCTCAACAGTGACACCAATTTTTTGTAATATTTCAATTTCCTTTTCAAGGGTGATAAGGTTTATTTGGAATATTCCACTTTCCTTTTTTAGGGATGGACAGCATGATAACGGACGGAGCGATAAGCGTAATAATGATGATGGTGATGATTGTTAGTACGAATAGTTGGGTTTAATGACTTTGTTTGATAAAAATTAAAATATGGCGTAATGGAAAAATATAAAGGTATTTGCAGCTTCTCTTCCAATTTTCGGATTTTAATCATGTCAAATCACACTTCAATTCCTTTTGATGGATTGTTGCTATTTCTTCTGATGAGTTAAGGACATAATAGATTCATTGATTGATATAATAATTAAGTGATTGATTTTGCGCTACGAAACAGATACTGTCAAGAATTGTAAAAGTCAACTGAATTAAAGGAATAAATGACAAGATGGTCAACGTCATGAATTTTGGAATATAGCTTTTTGTCATTTATTCGCTATATTGCTCTATAATTACAGAAATATATATATACATATATATACATATATATATATATATACATATATATATATACATATATGTACATATATATATACATATATATACATATATATACATATATATATATATATACACACACACACACACACACACACACATATATATATATATATATATATATATATACAGTTTTGAATAAAATAGGCGGAAGTTTTTCAAGAGCTCTTTCTTTTTTTTTCTTTTTTTTTTCTCGTTGTGCCAATATTTTAATCGTTTTTAAACGTTAATAAGTTTATTTTAGTGTCCCCGTACTTTTGGCACATTCAATAAGTTCCCCATTAGAACTCTTTATTTTCAACATAATATTATTTTGTACGCTATCGATTTTCTCCTGATGAGATGATAGCCGAAAGAGCTCTTGAGAAACTTCTGCCTATTTTATTCAAAACTGTATATAAATTATATACCTCCAAACATTTATATATATATATATATATATATATATATATATATATATATATGATGATTGCAACGTCTTGTCAGACTAGTGCCACTCCCTCAGACACTGAAAGTTCATGAGCCCGAAAATGACATATAGTCCTGCCGGCGAATTCACATGCTCAAGCAGATATGACACTAAAGACGGTCATTGTTATACATACATATGTACACACGCACGCACACATACATATATACACATATCACACACATATATACATGCATACATACACAATACACATTACGCACACATACATATACATACGCACACATGCAAACATACACAAGACGGTCATTGATATACATACATATAAATATATACATGCATACATACATACATACATACATGTCTATAAGCATACGCTCATATATACCCATATACATACACAATGCATAATACACAAACATACATATACATACCCACATGCATGCATACACATATACATACATATACATCCACATATACACACACATATACAAATACATACACACATATACTTACACATACACATATACGTACACATATGCACATATATATACATACACTTACCTACATATACATACACATACATATATATGCATTCATACATATACACACATACATGCACATATACACATACATATACATACACACATGCATACATACACATACATGCATATACACATACATGCATACAAACATATATAAATGTATATACATACACACACAAACATATATACACAGACACATATACATACATATACACATAGATATAAATACATATAAACACACATGTATATATATAAATATACACACACATACATATATAAATATACATACACATATACATACATAGATACATATAATGATGGCAGATTAATTGTTACATGCATCCAGCATTTCAGGCATACACACATCACAGCTTTTTTATTGCCACAGGACTTGTTTTTTTTTTTTTAATAGAAAATGCCTGAGGGAGTATCTATACAAAGATGATGTTACAGAGTTTTAGCTTTGTACGACAGCTAAATCTCTCTCTTGGTTCAAAATGTTGACATCCAGCAACAAGCAAGAGTAAGATAGTCGGCAACAAGTCAAACTGCAGACCAGCTTAATGCGGGTACTGGTCTCCCGCTTTGTTGCTTTTTTTTAAAATTTACATGCATATATATACATATATATATATATATATATATATATACATATATATATATATACATATATATATATACATATATATACATATATATATACATACATATATATACATATATATATATATATATATAAACATATATATACATATATATGTATATATATATACATATATATGTGTACATATATATACATATATATGTATGTATATATATACATATATATACATATATATGTATATATATACATATATATATACATATATATATATATATATATATATATATATATATATATATATATATATAAACGGCTATATATCGGTTTGTCTGTCTGTCTGTCCGTCTGACTCCATATTTTCTAACTCTATCTCCACCGAAACAAAAAGTTACAAAGTTTTATAACTAAATCTCCCTCAGTATTTTCTTTAATTTTCTATTTTTTAGCGATTATCAAGACTATATTATATATAGAAACTAGATTATATATATTATATACAATTAATTCAACACAAGTTGCTAGCTACTTTGCGTGTGTTAGCGCATAATTAACAGTTTTTAAAAATTATTCCTGTTCACCTTTACTCGCCCCAAACAAAGTATAGTGTTACAGGGGCGTTGAGGAGTTACAGTGATAGGTGCCAGATTTAAATGGAAGGGTTAATCTAATTGGGGAATTGGAAAACAGGTGTTTGTTCACATTACATTTAAATTTCGTATGTTGTTATGGTCTGGGAAACAGGGAGAAAGAAGAGAATTCCAAGCATAAATGAACAGATGAGAGAAGCTACAAGAGTCAAAAAATTTCCGGTATCTAGTGACTACTACAGCGAAGAGATGGGAGTTTTCTGCTGCTGGAGAAGGTTGGGGGCATTTTCGTTGGTGGACGTACAAATGTTCATCAAAGCACATTCTGTGGAAGAACTTGTAAAGCAAACACAAGGATGCAACGATATAACAGTAACTGGAGCTTGACAAACAGTGTGGGATTTATTAGGCAAGAAATTCTTTTTTCAGCCTGTCCAAGAGGGAAAAGTTGTGGCTGGCGCACCAGATGTGACAACAATACTCCATGCATGGCTTTATAGAGATATATGGTAGGTGTGAGAAATTTTCTAGCTGAATAAAGAGAGCCTACTTTCTTTGTGGCAGACTTTGCAACATCTTTTATGTATTTATTTTATTTCATGTTGCCTGCATAGCTGATTTCATAATCTGTGATAATATATATTAGGCTAATTATGCCCCCCACCTTCTCCTCCTCCTCCTCCCCCTCCCCCTCCTCCTCCTCCTCATTTTCTAGGGCAGATGTAAGTCTAAATTGCATACAACAATATTTGCAAAATTTTCTTCTTATTTTTTATTTATTTTTGTTGTATTGTTGAGAAATGTGCCATTAAACAACTCATCAGGGGCAAATAGAGATTGTTGCAAATTGCATCTAACAGACGAAACAAAAACAATGGAGTAAACACAAAATAAAGAAGATAGAAATCTAGAACACTTAAAAAAAATTACTATATATATATATATATATATATATATATATATATATATATGATCGAATGAAGGATTGTGTTAGGCAGTTATCTTTAATTTATTATTATAGCAAAACTAGAAGCATACAATTATTATTATTTATTATTATCAAACTCATTCATTTATGTACTAATAGCACACCTCTGTTCAGTCTCAAGAAACAATGGATAACCCTTGTAAGGCTGCTTGCATAGGGAGGTTTTTTAGGGAAGGATTGCGCAATCCTTAAATTGCAAAGTAAATATCACTGTAAAAAATAAAACAACTGAGTAAAGGTAAAACAAAAAATATGCAAATTTTACTGCAAAACAAATAAATAAACGAATTCGCTCTTCCTTTCCTGAATCTATAAATATGTGTTTGTAGATTAATGTCTGTTTTAGTTACAAAAATATTAAGAACGACGCAATATTAAAAATGAAAGGAATTCTTTCAGTTTATATTTATTATCAGTTATTACGACTAAGTTTCCTCTGCTTTGCTCATAAAAATCAAATTTGCATACGTAATTATTCTTTCCTTTCTTTATTATTATCCTCGGTTATACGGAAAAACGTATCTCTTTTAATCTATAGATGGATGCAAATGCCTGAAATATTACGATTGCGTTTGTTGTGTGAAATTCAAAAGTAATTTATAGACAAAATTAAAGTTTAAAGACAAATGTCAAGTATTGTGGTTCGTTTGTGCTGCTAAATCAAAGGAGAGGATTAATTTTCAAATGCGCACCTGTCAAAAAACAGCTTCAGCCTTTAAAAAGAGAAATAAACAAAAACAAAAAATGAGAAAATAATAAAATATTAAAATCTATAATAATAAAAGCGACTTACATTTTGTTTTGTTTTGATGGCGCTCAAAGCAGCTTTGTCAAAACGGTTGATACGTTGTCACTGGAAATGATGCTGAAGGGATGAGGATCAGCCTTTATATAATCTCAGTTGGTCTTCCGATCTTGAGCTGAAGCCACGCCCATAGATCAAAATGTTGACTCCCATGACTCCACCCACCCATTCGGACATGCAATCTTTAACGCCTTTTGTACAGATGTTGTGGGAAGAAAATAATTAAAAAAAAAACAAACAAACAAAAAAAAAAAAAACCGCCATCCATTCATACCTTGCATACACATCCTTTGCAGACACGATCTTTCATTTTTAATTCTTCAAACAAATTTTTTGTTTTTAGATGCGCCTTCCTCTCCCCCATGCGATGCTTTGTCCATTGATCATCACGCTTAAGTTTGAAATTCCACTTTCTTTAGTCTATTACGCTTAAGTTTAAAAAAATAAAATTTTCTTTCGTTAATTTTAAAGTTTAAAATATCTGTCACATTTATGTTATAGAGATGTTGGTAAGTGCGAGAAGTTTTCTAGCATTTTCTTTGGTATGTCATGCTTAAGTTTGTAAATAGTATGTTCTTTGGTATGTCATGCTTAAGTTTGTAAATAGTATGTTCTTTGGTATGTCATGCTTAAGTTTGTAAATAGTATGTTCTTTGGTATGTCATGCTTAAGTTTGTAAATAGTATTTTCTTTGGTGAAATGAGCTCTCCAGCAATGAACATTCGCTCTATTATGATTTTTAACACTTACTCAATTTATGTAACAAAATTCTGCCTCTTATCACCGTTTTGTGCCAGAAGCACCATATATTTCATATGAAAGTTTAAATTAAAGTCTAAAATGTAAAAGTCAAGTATCATGATTCAATTGTGCTCTAAACAGAAACATTCATTTCAAACGCACCCCTGTTTTATCAAAGAGCCTACTGTTGATTTTATATACTAGGCCCTTCTGTTTGTGCGGTGATAAAACTCCTCAAATGCACTTGTGATGGTAGGTTGTGTAAGGATGCTAAGTTTGATTAATACTTATTGGAGACATTTGATTAAAATCTAAGACATTCTGATACAAAATCTAAGACATTCTGATACAAAATCTAAGACATTCTGATACAAAATCTAAGACATTCTGATACAAGATCTAAGACATTCTGATACAAGATCTAAGACATTCTGATACAAAATCTAAGATATTCTGATACAAAATCTAAGACATTCTGATACAAAATCTAAGACATTCTGATACAAGATCTAAGACATTCTGATACAAGATCTAAGACATTCTGATACAAAATCTAAGACATTCTGATACAAAATCTAAGACATTCTGATACAAAATCTAAGACATTCTGATACAAGATCTAAGACATTCTGATACAAGTTCTAAGACATTCTGATACAAAATCTAAGACATTCTGATACAAAATCTAAGACATTCTGATACAAAATCTAAGACATTCTGATACAAGATCTAAGACATTCTGATACAAAATCTAAGACATTCTGATACAAAATCTAAGACATTCTGATACAAGATCTAAGACATTCTGATACAAAATCTAAGACATTCTGATACAAAATCTAAGACATTCTGATACAAGATCTAAGACATTCTGATACAAGATCTAAGACATTCTGATACAAAATCTAAGACATTCTGATACAAAATCTAAGACATTCTGATACAAGATCTAAGACATTCTGATACAAGATCTAAGACATTCTGATACAAGATCTAAGACATTCTGATACAAAATCTAAGACATTCTGATACAAAATCTAAGACATTCTGATACAAAATCTAAGACATTCTGATACAAAATCTAAGACATTCTGATACAAGATCTAAGACATTCTGATACAAGATCTAAGACATTCTGATACAAGATCTAAGACATTCTGATACAAAATCTAAGACATTCTGATACAAAATCTAAGACATTCTGATACAAAATCTAAGACATTCTGATACAAGATCTAAGACATTCTGATACAAGATCTAAGACATTCTGATACAAAATCTAAGACATTCTGATACAAAATCTAAGACATTCTGATACAAGATCTAAGACATTCTGATACAAAATCTAAGACATTCTGATACAAAATCTAAGACATTCTGATACAAAATCTAAGACATTCTGATACAAAATCTAAGACATTCTGATACAAAATCTAAGACATTCTGATACAAGATCTAAGACATTCTGATACAAAATCTAAGACATTCTGATACAAAATCTAAGACATTCTGATACAAAATCTAAGACATTCTGATACAAAATCTAAGACATTCTGATACAAGATCTAAGACATTCTGATACAAGATCTAAGACATTCTGATACAAAATCTAAGACATTCTGATACAAGATCTAAGACATTCTGATACAAGATCTAAGACATTCTGATACAAGATCTAAGACATTCTGATACAAAATCTAAGACATTCTGATACAAGATCTAAGACATTCTGATACAAAATCTAAGACATTCTGATACAAGATCTAAGACATTCTGATACAAAATCTAAGACATTCTGATACAAAATCTAAGACATTCTGATACAAAATCTAAGACATTCTGATACAAAATCTAAGACATTCTGATACAAGATCTAAGACATTCTGATACAAAATCTAAGACATTCTGATACAAGATCTAAGACATTCTGATACAAGATCTAAGACATTCTGATACAAGATCTAAGACATTCTGATACAAGATCTAAGACATTCTGATACAAGATCTAAGACATTCTGATACAAAATCTAAGACATTCTGATACAAAATCTAAGACATTCTGATACAAAATCTAAGACATTCTGATACAAGATCTAAGACATTCTGATACAAGATCTAAGACATTCTGATACAAAATCTAAGACATTCTGATACAAAATCTAAGACATTCTGATACAAAATCTAAGACATTCTGATACAAGATCTAAGACATTCTGATACAAGATCTAAGACATTCTGATACAAAATCTAAGACATTCTGATACAAGATCTAAGACATTCTGATACAAGATCTAAGACATTCTGATACAAGATCTAAGACATTCTGATACAAAATCTAAGACATTCTGATACAAAATCTAAGACATTCTGATACAAAATCTAAGACATTCTGATACAAAATCTAAGACATTCTGATACAAGATCTAAGACATTCTGATACAAGATCTAAGACATTCTGATACAAGATCTAAGACATTCTGATACAAGATCTAAGACATTCTGATACAAGATCTAAGACATTCTGATACAAAATCTAAGACATTCTGATACAAGGTCTAAGACATTCTGATACAAGATCTAAGACATTCTGATACAAAATCTAAGACATTCTGATACAAAATCTAAGACATTCTGATACAAAATCTAAGACATTCTGATACAAAATCTAAGACATTCTGATACAAAATCTAAGACATTCTGATACAAGATCTAAGACATTCTGATACAAAATCTAAGACATTCTGATACAAAATCTAAGACATTCTGATACAAGATCTAAGACATTCTGATACAAAATCTAAGACATTCTGATACAAAATCTAAGACATTCTGATACAAAATCTAAGACATTCTGATACAAAATCTAAGACATTCTGATACAAAATCTAAGACATTCTGATACAAAATCTAAGACATTCTGATACAAGATCTAAGACATTCTGATACAAAATCTAAGACATTCTGATACAAAATCTAAGACATTCTGATACAAAATCTAAGACATTCTGATACAAGATCTAAGACATTCTGATACAAGATCTAAGACATTCTGATACAAAATCTAAGACATTCTGATACAAGATCTAAGACATTCTGATACAAAATCTAAGACATTCTGATACAAAATCTAAGACATTCTGATACAAAATCTAAGACATTCTGATACAAGATCTAAGACATTCTGATACAAGATCTAAGACATTCTGATACAAAATCTAAGACATTCTGATACAAAATCTAAGACATTCTGATACAAGATCTAAGACATTCTGATACAAGATCTAAGACATTCTGATACAAAATCTAAGAGCATTTCGCAACGCATAAAGTGCATTTGAAATTTTTTAAAATCGGCATAGCCGTTTCTGAATCCATAGGAAACGAACTCACATACACAAAAGCACACACACACATAGATACACACACAAAGTGACTTTTATATATAAGTAGAGATATTTTTACAAAATTAACTTACATCACTACCCAATCAACCTTTTCAGTATTAGAGATCTATAAATGCCGGAAGATTTTCTATTATATTCTATTTATTTTCTCATCTGGTCATCTCTTTGCTGGTCTTTTGATCTTTTTCATTCAAATCTTCATATGATTTCTTTACATAGCTGAATTCTGATAGCCGGAAAACATGTCCACCGCCAGATTAATTTCTGCTTTTGATAATTGCCATTGATGGATTAAGCTTCTACCTGATGTTTGCATTTTTTTTCATCTATCTTGTAAATCACTTCAAGAAGAGTTCTTAAGAATTTCATTTCAAAGATACTGAGTTCCTTGTAATGTAATTGGGGTGTCCACTTCATTGACAGAATCAACTGGTTGAATTTCTGTAGTCGCAATTGTGAGGTGGCAGCCGAAGTTTCCATCTTCTTTTTTCTCTGTTGTTGCAGACCTTCTTCTTCTTCTTCTTTGGAGTTTTATACTTTATAGGATACACAATAAAACACCCAATCCCCTCCTCCATAGTGGTAGGCAGAAACAATTCAAATCTAATTTTCTCTGTTTCTCTCTGCTAGTTGAGTCAAAAGAGAAAAATCTTTCCAGCTCACTGTCAGGATACTTAGCGCTTACTCAAATTCTAATAGGAAAACTCCACCTAACTTAATATGATTTATGTGAAAATTTATTATATTAACCCTATCTTTACAAGTGGCTCTAAACACATTTGAAATAAACATGAATTGGCAAGATATACAATTTACAATTTAACAAGATAAACAACGCATGGGCGTTGTAAAAGGAGATATGATTAAATTTTAGAAAAGGGTGATGGTGAGATAGCTTGCTGTCTAGAAGTTCTGTCTATCTACGACAAGAAGCAAAATCTGATGAAAATCATATAAAATTCTAAAATGAAACACGTTCGTTGAGCTTGAAGTCTATAACGAGAAAGAGAAAAGTCTTCATTTGGAGTATGTGTGAAGCAAGTCTTTTTGTACTTTTCAATAGAAGAGTGAATCTTTTGTTGGCTAGTATGGTTCATAGAAAATAACTTGAATATGATCAATGGGGAATAAATTCTGAATATACTGAGTAGACATTAGATTTATAAAACAAAAATTTTAAAAGGTTCCTTCAATAAGTTTCCAGACTATTTTTGTACATGCATTTAAATTGTGGTAGACTCTTGAAAATTCAATATGTTATTGCTATACATCATTTGAAATGACTGACCAATTTTCTTATGATTTCAGGTTCAAATGAACAGCTACAGCAGGAATTGGAATACATCCTACTAAAGCCTGATTGTCATAGCTGGTGAATTTCAAAAATGCAATCTTGACGTGAGGACATTTTAGAAGAACGATATGTGATAAAATTCTGTTTTAAACTTGGAAAAAATTGCCACAGAAACGTATGGAATGCTTCAGACTGCTTTTGGACCATCTTGCATGAATCGACCATCAGTTTTCGAATGGCATAAGAGATTCAAGGAAGGCAGGGAGTCTGTCAGGGATGATGAGAGGTGTGGAAGGAGTAAGGAAATCAGGACACCAGAGGTGATTGGCCAAATAAAGAATTTCATAGATAAGGACCATCGTGTGTCTATAGAGAGAATAAGTGCACAGTTTGATGTCAGTGTAGAAACTGTACACACAATTATTCATGAGGAACTGAAGATGCAGAGGATTTGCATGAAATTTGTCCCAAAGGTGATCAGAAAGAAAGACGTCATGACAGCAGGAAGATGGTCGAGCTGATCAATTCAGATCCTGCAGTTTTTGATGCTCTGGTGATCTGCAATGAAAACTCGATCTACTGCTATGACCCAGAAACCAAGAGACAGAGTTCCCAGTGGAAGCATGCTGGATCTCCCAGACCCAAGAAGGTCAGACAGAGCAAATTCCCCCAAAAACTTATGATGATCGCCTTTTTTGACAGCACAGGCATGAGTTCCCACTGGACAAACAGTCAACAAGGAATGCTATTATTTTTTATATGATTTGGACTATTACTCTTATCTTTTTTCTTCATGTTTCGGCCGATGTAACCTCCGACCATCTTCAGGTGTATTCCCACGAGATGTTAGTGAATAGTGAAAAATGTTTTTTTTTTTTTTTGCTTTCCCAATGAACATAGCCGGGTTCATTCCGATTTTTGATATGATGAATGTATATTTTTGAGATGAGAATTTATAATTATATTTTGTATTATTCAGACTATTATTCTCATCTTGTTTTTGTTTTGTTTTCATTACGTTTCATTCATTCAAAAATCGGAATGGACCCAGATTTATTAACAAAAAAAAAAAAAAGAAAAAGACTTGGCGCTATTTGCGTTTTGAATTTCTAAAGCTATGCTTGTTGGGAAAGCAAAAATCCAAACATTTTCCACTCTTCACTAATAACATCCAGTGTGAATACTCCTGAAGATGGTTGGATGTTACATCGGTCAAATTTGAAAAAACAACCAAGATGAGAATAATAGTCCAAATAATCCAAAAAGAATAATTCTCAATCCTCATCACAAAAATATACATTCAAGGAATTCTATGTCAAAGTTTTAAGAGAGTTCAGGAAAAGATTTCATTGGAAGAGGTCATCATTCTTCAAATTGGGTCAGTGGTATTTCCACCAGGACAATGCACCAGTTCACAACTCCATCTTTCACTAATTTGACCAAGATGGACATCAAGACAGTTTGCTCCTTGTAACTTTTGATTATTCCCTACACTTAAGGAAAACCTTAGAGGCTGTCGTTATGAGACAATTGAAGAGGTGAAAGAGACTGTAATGACGGTCATTGACATGCTAACACAAGAGGACTTCCATGGGGCTTTCCAGAATTTTTGCATTGCAGCCCGAGGAGATTACTTTGAAGTGGACTAGATTTTTACATGTGTACTATCAATAAAAGTGTGCACTATCAATAAAAGTGTGCTCTATCAATAAAAGTGTGTACTATTAATAAAAGTGTGTACTATCAATAAAGGTGTATACTATTAATAAAAGTGTGTACTATCAATAAAAGTGTGTACTATTAATAAAAGTGTGTACTATTAATAAAAGTGTGTACTATCAATAAAAGTGTGTACTATCAATAAAAGTGTGTACTATTAATAAAAGTGTGTACTATTAATAAAAGTGTGTACTATCAATAAATGTGTATACTATTAATAAAAGTGTGTACTATCAATAAAAGTGTGTACTATTAATAAAAGTGTGTACTATTAATAAAAGTGTGTACTATTAATAAAAGTGTGTACTATCAATAAAAGTGTGCACCATCAATAAAAGTGTGTTCTATTAATAAAAGTGTGTACTATTAATAAAAGTGTGTACTATCAATAAAAGTGTATACTATTAATAAAAGTGTGTACTATCAATAAAAGTGTGTACTATTAATAAAAGTGTGTACTATTAATAAAAGTGTGTACTATTAATAAAAGTGTGCACTATCAATAAAAGTGTGTACTATTAATAAAAGTGTGTATTATCAATAAAAGTGTGTACTATCAATAAAAGTGTGTACTATTAATAAAAGTGTGTATTATCAATAAAAGTGTATACTATCAATAAAAGTGTGTACTATTAATAAAAGTGTGTACTATTAATAAAAGTGTGTACTATTAATAAAAGTGTATACTATTAATAAAAGTGTGTACCATCAATAAAAGTGTGTACTATCAATAAAAGTGTGTACCATCAATAAAAGTGTGTACTATCAATAAAAGTGTGTATTACCAATAAAAGTGTGTACCATCAATAAAAGTGTGTACTATCAATAAAAGTGTATACTATTAATAAAAGTGTGTACTATTAATAAAAGTGTGTACTATCAATAAAAGTGTGTACTATCAATAAAAGTGTGTACTATTAATAAAAGTGTATACTATTAATAAAAGTGTGTACTATTAATAAAAGTGTGTATTATCAATAAAAGTGTGTACTATCAATAAAAGTGTGCACTATCAATAAAAGTGTGCACTATCAATAAAAGTGTGTACTATTAATAAAAGTGTATACTATTAATAAAAGTGTTTAGTATTAATAAAAGTGTGTACTATTAATAAAAGTGTGTACTATCAATAAAAGTGTGTACTATTAATAAAAGTGTATACTATTAATAAAAGTGTGTACTATTAATAAAAGTGTGTACCATCAATAAAAGTGTGTACTTTTAATAAAAGTATGTACTATCAATAAAAGTGTGCACTATCAATAAAAGTGTGCACTATCAATAAAAGTGTGCACCATCAATAAAAGTGTGTACTATTAATAAAAGTGTGCACTATCAATAAAAGTGTGCACTATCAATAAAAGTGTATACTATTAATAAAAGTGTGTACTATTAATAAAAGTGTATACTATTAATAAAAGTGTGTACTATTAATAAAAGTGTGTACTATTAATAAAAGTGTTTAGTATTAATAAAAGTGTGTACTATTAATAAAAGTGTGTACTATTAATAAAAGTGTATACTATTAATAAAAGTGTGTACTATTAATAAAAGTGTGCACTATCAATAAAAGTGTGCACTATCAATAAAAGTGTATACTATTAATAAAAGTGTGTACTATTAATAAAAGTGTATACTATTAATAAAAGTGTTTAGTATTAATAAAAGTGTGTACTATTAATAAAAGTGTGTACTATCAATAAAAGTGTGCACTATCAATAAAAGTGTATACTATTAATAAAAGTGTATACTATTAATAAAAGTGTTTAGTATTAATAAAAGTGTGTACTATTAATAAAAGTGTGTACTATCAATAAAAGTGTGCACTATCAATAAAAGTGTATACTATTAATAAAAGTGTGTACTATTAATAAAAGTGTGTACTATCAATAAAGGTGTGTACTATAAATAAAAGTGTGTACTATTAATAAAAGTGTGTATTATCAATAAAAGTGTGTACTATCAATAAAAGTGTGTACTATTAATAAAAGTGTGTACTATCAATAAAAGTGTGTACTATTAATAAAAGTGTGTACTATTAATAAAAGTGTGTACTATTAATAAAAGTGTGTACTATTAATAAAAGTGTGTACTATCAATAAAAGTGTGTACTATTAATAAAAGTGTGTACTATTAATAAAAGTGTGTACTATTAATAAAAGTGTATACTATTAATAAAAGTGTGTACTATTAATAAAAGTGTGTACTATCAATAAAAGTGTGTACTATTAATAAAAGTGTATACTATTAATAAAAGTGTGTACTATTAATAAAAGTGTGTATTATCAATAAAAGTGTGTACTATCAATAAAAGTGTGCACTATTAATAAAAGTGTATACTATTAATAAAAGTGTGTATTATCAATAAAAGTGTGTACTATCAATAAAAGTGTGCACTATCAATAACAGTGTGCACTATCAATAAAAGTGTGTACTATTAATAAAAGTGTGTACTATTAATAAAAGTGTGTACTATCAATAAAAGTGTGCACTATTAATAAAAGTGTGTACTATTAATAAAAGTGTGTATTATCAATAAAAGTGTGTACTATCAATAAAAGTGTGCACTATCAATAAAAGTGTGCACTATCAATAAAAGTGTGTACTATTAATAAAAGTTTATACTATTAATAAAAGTGTTTAGTATTAATAAAAGTGTGTACTATTAATAAAAGTGTGTACTATCAATAAAAGTGTGTACTATTAATAAAAGTGTGTACTATTAATAAAAGTGTGTATTATCAATAAAAGTGTGTACTATCAATAAAAGTGTGCACTATCAATAAAAGTGTGTACTATTAGTAAAAGTGTGTACTATTAATAAAAGTGTGTACTATTAATAAAAGTGTGTACTATCAATAAAAGTGTGTACTATTAATAAAAGTGTGTACTATTAATAAAAGTGTGTAATATCAATAAAAGTGTGTACTATCAATAAAAGTGTGTATTATCAATAAAAGTGTGTACTATTAATAAAAGTGTGTACTATTAATAAAAGTGTGTACTATTAATAAAAGTGTGTACTATCAATAAAAGTGTATACTATTAATAAAAGTGTGTACTATCAATAAAAGTGTGTACTATTAATAAAAGTGTGTACTATCAATAAAAGTGTGTACTATTAATAAAAGTGTGTACTATTAATAAAAGTGTGTACTATTAATAAAAGTGTGTATTATCAATAAAAGTGTGTACTATCAATAAAAGTGTGCACTATCAATAAAAGTGTGTACTATTAATAAAAGTGTGTACTATTAATAAAAGTGTGTACTATCAATAAAAGTGTATACTATTAATAAAAGTGTGTACTATCAATAAAAGTGTGTACTATTAATAAAAGTGTGTACTATTAGTAAAAGTGTGTACTATTAATAAAAGTGTGTACTATCAATAAAAGTGTGTACCATCAATAAAAGTGTGTACTATCAATAAAAGTGTGTATTATCAATAAAAGTGTGTACCATCAATAAAAGTGTATACTATTAATAAAAGTGTGTACTATTAATAAAAGTGTGTACTATCAATAAAAGTGTGTACTATCAATAAAAGTGTGTACTATTAATAAAAGTGTATACTATTAATAAAAGTGTGTACTATTAATAAAAGTGTGTATTATCAATAAAAGTGTGCACTATCAATAAAAGTGTGTACTATTAATAAAAGTGTATACTATTAATAAAAGTGTGTACTATTAATAAAAGTGTGTATTATCAATAAAAGTGTGTACTATCAATAAAAGTGTGTACTATCAATAAAAGTGTGCACTATCAATAAAAGTGTGTACTATTAATAAAAGTGTATACTATTAATAAAAGTGTGTAGTATTGATAAAAGTGTGTACTATTAATAAAAGTGTGTACTATCAATAAAAGTGTGTACTATCAATAAAAGTGTATACTATTAATAAAAGTGTGTACTATTAATAAAAGTGTGTATTATCAATAAAAGTGTGTACTATCAATAAAAGTGTGCACTATCAATAAAAGTGTGCACTATCAATAAAGTGTGTACTATTAATAAAAGTGTGTACCATCAATAAAAGTGTGTACTTTTAATAAAAGTGTGTACTATTAATAAAAGTGTGTACTATTAATAAAAGTGTGTACTATCAATAAAAGTGTGCACCATCAATAAAAGTGTGTTCTATTAATAAAAGTGTGTACTATTAATAAAAGTGTGTACTATCAATAAAAGTGTATACTATTAATAAAAGTGTGTACTATCAATAAAAGTGTGTACTATTAATAAAAGTGTGTACTATTAATAAAAGTGTGCACTATCAATAAAAGTGTGTACTATTAATAAAAGTGTGTATTATCAATAAAAGTGTGTACTATCAATAAAAGTGTGTACTATTAATAAAAGTGTGTATTATCAATAAAAGTGTATACTATCAATAAAAGTGTGTACTATTAATAAAAGTGTGTACTATTAATAAAAGTGTGTACTATTAATAAAAGTGTATACTATTAATAAAAGTGTGTACCATCAATAAAAGTGTGTACTATCAATAAAAGTGTGTACCATCAATAAAAGTGTGTACTATCAATAAAAGTGTGTATTACCAATAAAAGTGTGTACCATCAATAAAAGTGTGTACTATCAATAAAAGTGTATACTATTAATAAAAGTGTGTACTATTAATAAAAGTGTGTACTATCAATAAAAGTGTGTACTATCAATAAAAGTGTGTACTATTAATAAAAGTGTATACTATTAATAAAAGTGTGTACTATTAATAAAAGTGTGTATTATCAATAAAAGTGTGTACTATCAATAAAAGTGTGCACTATCAATAAAAGTGTGCACTATCATCAAAAGAGTGTACTATTAATAAAAGTGTATACTATTAATAAAAGTGTTTAGTATTAATAAAAGTGTGTACTATTAATAAAAGTGTGTACTATCAATAAAAGTGTGTACTATTAATAAAAGTGTATACTATTAATAAAAGTGTGTACTATTAATAAAAGTGTGTACCATCAATAAAAGTGTGTACTTTTAATAAAAGTATGTACTATCAATAAAAGTGTGCACTATCAATAAAAGTGTGCACTATCAATAAAAGTGTGCACCATCAATAAAAGTGTGTACTATTAATAAAAGTGTGCACTATCAATAAAAGTGTGCACTATCAATAAAAGTGTATACTATTAATAAAAGTGTGTACTATTAATAAAAGTGTATACTATTAATAAAAGTGTGTACTATTAATAAAAGTGTGTACTATTAATAAAAGTGTTTAGTATTAATAAAAGTGTGTACTATTAATAAAAGTGTGTACTATTAATAAAAGTGTATACTATTAATAAAAGTGTGTACTATTAATAAAAGTGTGCACTATCAATAAAAGTGTGCACTATCAATAAAAGTGTATACTATTAATAAAAGTGTGTACTATTAATAAAAGTGTATACTATTAATAAAAGTGTTTAGTATTAATAAAAGTGTGTACTATTAATAAAAGTGTGTACTATCAATAAAAGTGTGCACTATCAATAAAAGTGTATACTATTAATAAAAGTGTATACTATTAATAAAAGTGTTTAGTATTAATAAAAGTGTGTACTATTAATAAAAGTGTGTACTATCAATAAAAGTGTGCACTATCAATAAAAGTGTATACTATTAATAAAAGTGTGTACTATTAATAAAAGTGTGTACTATCAATAAAGGTGTGTACTATAAATAAAAGTGTGTACTATTAATAAAAGTGTGTATTATCAATAAAAGTGTGTACTATCAATAAAAGTGTGTACTATTAATAAAAGTGTGTACTATCAATAAAAGTGTGTACTATTAATAAAAGTGTGTACTATTAATAAAAGTGTGTACTATTAATAAAAGTGTGTACTATTAATAAAAGTGTGTACTATCAATAAAAGTGTGTACTATTAATAAAAGTGTGTACTATTAATAAAAGTGTGTACTATTAATAAAAGTGTATACTATTAATAAAAGTGTGTACTATTAATAAAAGTGTGTACTATCAATAAAAGTGTGTACTATTAATAAAAGTGTATACTATTAATAAAAGTGTGTACTATTAATAAAAGTGTGTATTATCAATAAAAGTGTGTACTATCAATAAAAGTGTGCACTATTAATAAAAGTGTATACTATTAATAAAAGTGTGTATTATCAATAAAAGTGTGTACTATCAATAAAAGTGTGCACTATCAATAAAAGTGTGCACTATCAATAAAAGTGTGTACTATTAATAAAAGTGTGTACTATTAATAAAAGTGTGTACTATCAATAAAAGTGTGCACTATTAATAAAAGTGTGTACTATTAATAAAAGTGTGTATTATCAATAAAAGTGTGTACTATCAATAAAAGTGTGCACTATCAATAAAAGTGTGCACTATCAATAAAAGTGTGTACTATTAATAAAAGTTTATACTATTAATAAAAGTGTTTAGTATTAATAAAAGTGTGTACTATTAATAAAAGTGTGTACTATCAATAAAAGTGTGTACTATTAATAAAAGTGTGTACTATTAATAAAAGTGTGTATTATCAATAAAAGTGTGTACTATCAATAAAAGTGTGCACTATCAATAAAAGTGTGTACTATTAGTAAAAGTGTGTACTATTAATAAAAGTGTGTACTATTAATAAAAGTGTGTACTATCAATAAAAGTGTGTACTATTAATAAAAGTGTGTACTATTAATAAAAGTGTGTAATATCAATAAAAGTGTGTACTATCAATAAAAGTGTGTATTATCAATAAAAGTGTGTACTATTAATAAAAGTGTGTACTATTAATAAAAGTGTGTACTATTAATAAAAGTGTGTACTATCAATAAAAGTGTATACTATTAATAAAAGTGTGTACTATCAATAAAAGTGTGTACTATTAATAAAAGTGTGTACTATCAATAAAAGTGTGTACTATTAATAAAAGTGTGTACTATTAATAAAAGTGTGTACTATTAATAAAAGTGTGTATTATCAATAAAAGTGTGTACTATCAATAAAAGTGTGCACTATCAATAAAAGTGTGTACTATTAATAAAAGTGTGTACTATTAATAAAAGTGTGTACTATCAATAAAAGTGTATACTATTAATAAAAGTGTGTACTATCAATAAAAGTGTGTACTATTAATAAAAGTGTGTACTATTAATAAAAGTGTGTACTATTAATAAAAGTGTGTACTATCAATAAAAGTGTGTACCATCAATAAAAGTGTGTACTATCAATAAAAGTGTGTATTATCAATAAAAGTGTGTACCATCAATAAAAGTGTATACTATTAATAAAAGTGTGTACTATTAATAAAAGTGTGTACTATCAATAAAAGTGTGTACTATCAATAAAAGTGTGTACTATTAATAAAAGTGTATACTATTAATAAAAGTGTGTACTATTAATAAAAGTGTGTATTATCAATAAAAGTGTGCACTATCAATAAAAGTGTGTACTATTAATAAAAGTGTATACTATTAATAAAAGTGTGTACTATTAATAAAAGTGTGTATTATCAATAAAAGTGTGTACTATCAATAAAAGTGTGTACTATCAATAAAAGTGTGCACTATCAATAAAAGTGTGTACTATTAATAAAAGTGTATACTATTAATAAAAGTGTGTAGTATTGATAAAAGTGTGTACTATTAATAAAAGTGTGTACTATCAATAAAAGTGTGTACTATCAATAAAAGTGTATACTATTAATAAAAGTGTGTACTATTAATAAAAGTGTGTATTATCAATAAAAGTGTGTACTATCAATAAAAGTGTGCACTATCAATAAAAGTGTGCACTATCAATAAAAGTGTGTACTATTAATAAAAGTGTGTACCATCAATAAAAGTGTGTACTTTTAATAAAAGTGTGTACTATCAATAAAAGTGTGCACTATCAATAAAAGTGTGCACTATCAATAAAAGTGTGCACCATCAATAAAAGTGTGTACTATTAATAAAATGTGTACTATCAATAAAAGTGTGTACCATCAATAAAAGTGTGTACTATTAATAAAAGTGTGCACTATCAATAAAAGTGTGCACTATCAATAAAAGTGTATACTATTAATAAAAGTGTGTACTATTAATAAAAGTGTGTACTATCAATAAAGGTGTGTACTATAAATAAAAGTGTGTACTATTAATAAAAGTGTATACTATTAATAAAAGTGTGTACTATTAATAAAAGTGTGTATTATCAATAACAGTGTGTACTATCAATAAAAGTGTGCACTATCAATAAAAGTGTGCACTATCAATAAAAGTGTGTACTAGTAATAAAAGTGTGTACTATTAATAAAAGTGTGTACTATTAATAAAAGTGTGTACTATCAATAAAAGTGTGTACTATTAATAAAAGTGTATACTATTAATAAAAGTGTGTACTATTAATAAAAGTGTGTATTATCAATAAACGTGTGTACTATTAATAAAAGTGTGTACTATCAATAAAAGTGTGTACTATTAATAAAAGTGTGTATTATCAATAAAAGTGTGTACTATTAATAAAAGTGTGTACTATCAATAAAAGTGTGTACTATTAATAAAAGTGTGTACTATTAATAAAAGTGTGTATTATCAATAAAAGTGTGTACTATTAATAAAAGTGTGTACTATCAATAAAAGTGTGTACTATTAATAAAAGTGTATACTATTAATAAAAGTGTGTACTATTAATAAAAGTGTGTACTATTAATAAAAGTGTGTACTATCAATAAAAGTGTGTACTATTAATAAAAGTGTATACTATTAATAAAAGTGTGTACTATTGATAAAAGTGTGTATTATCAATAAAAGTGTGTACTATCAATAAAAGTGTGCACTATCAATAAAAGTGTGTACTATTAATAAAAGTGTGTACCATCAATAAAAGTGTGTACTTTTAATAAGAGTGTGCACTATCAATAAAAGTGTGCACCATCAATAAAAGTGTGTACCATCAATAAAAGTGTGTACCATCAATAAAAGTGTGTACTATTGATAAAAGTGTGTATTATCAATAAAAGTGTGTACTATCAATAAAAGTGTGCACTATCAATAAAAGTGTGCACCATCAATAAAAGTGTGTACCATCAATAAAAGTGTGTACTATTGATAAAAGTGTGTATTATCAATAAAAGTGTGCACTATCAATAAAAGTGTGCACTATCAATAAAAGTGTGCACCATCAATAAAAGTGTGTTCTATCAATAAAAGTGTGCACTATCAATAAAAGTGTGCACCATCAATAAAAGTGTGTTCTATCAATAAAAGTGTGCACTATCAATAAAAGTGTGTACTATCAATAAAAGTGTGTACCATCAAAAAAATTGTGTACTTTTAATAAAAGTGTGTACTATCAATAAAAGTGTGTACTATCAATAAAAGTGTGCACCATCAATAAAAGTGTGTACTATTAATAAAAGTGTGTACTATCAATAAAAGTGTGTACTATCAATAAAAGTGTGCACCATCAATAAAAGTGTGTACTATCAATAAAAGTGTGTACCATCAATAAAAGTGTGTACTATCAATAAAAGTGTGCACTATCAATAAAAGTGTGCACCATCAATAAAAGTGTGTACCATCAATTAAAGTGTGTACCATCAATAAAAGTGTGTACTATTGATAAAAGTGTGTATTATCAATAAAAGTGTGTACTATCAATAAAAGTGTGCACTATCAATAAAAGTGTGCACTATTAATAAAAGTGTGTACTATTAATAAAAGTGTGTACTATTAATAAAAGTGTGTACTATCAATAAAAGTGTGTACTATCAATAAAAGTGTGTACCATCAATAAAAGTGTGTACTATCAATAAAAGTGTGTACTATCAATAAAAGTGTGTACTATCAATAAAAGTGTGTACTATTAATAAAAGTGTGTACCATCAATAAAAGTGTGTACCATCAATAAAAGTGTGTACTATTGATAAAAGTGTGTATTATCAATAAAAGTGTGTACTATCAATAAAAGTGTGCACTATCAATAAAAGTGTGCACTATCAATAAAAGTGTGCACCATCAATAAAAGTGTGTACTATTAATAAAAGTGTTTACTATCAATAAAAGTGTGTACTATCAATAAAAGTGTGTACTATCAATAAAAGTGTGTACTATTTATAAAAGTGTGCACTATCAATAAAAGTGTGCACTATCAATAAAAGTGTGCACCATCAATAAAAGTGTGTACTTTTAATAAAAGTGTGTACTATCAATAAAAGTGTGTACTATCAATAAAAGTGTGCACTATCAATAAATGTGTGTACTATCAATAAAAGTGTGCACTATCAATAAAAGTTTGCACTATCCATAAAAGTTTGTACTATCAATAAAAGTGTGTACTATCAATAAAAGTTTGCACTATCAATAAAAGTTTGTACTATCAATAAAAGTGTGTACTATCAATAAAAGTGTGTACTTTTAATAAAAGTGTGCACTATCAATAAAAGTGTGCACCATCAATAAAAGTGTGTACCATCAATAAAAGTGTGTACCATCAATAAAAGTGTGTACTATTGATAAAAGTGTGTATTATCAATAAAAGTGTGTACTATCAATAAAAGTGTGCACTATCAATAAAAGTGTGCACTATCAATAAAAGTGTGCACCATCAATAAAAGTGTGTTCTATCAATAAAAGTGTGTACTATCAATAAAAGTGTGTACTATCAATAAAAGTGTGTACCATCAATAAAAGTGTGTACTATTGATAAAAGTGTGTATTATCAATAAAAGTGTGTACTATCAATAAAAGTGTGCACTATCAATAAAAGTGTGCACTATCAATAAAAGTGTGCACCATCAATAAAAGTGTGTTCTATCAATAAAAGTGTGCACTATCAATAAAAGTGTGCACCATCAATAAAAGTGTGTTCTATCAATAAAAGTGTGCACTATCAATAAAAGTGTGTACTATCAATAAAAGTGTGCACTATCAATAAAAGTTTGCACTATCAATAAAAGTGTGTACTATCAATAAAAGTGTGTACTATCAATAAAAGTGTGCACTATCAATAAAAGTGTGTACTATCAATAAAAGTGTGTACTATCAATAAAAGTGTGTACTTTTAATAAAAGTGTGCACTATCAATAAAAGTGTGCACCATCAATA
Source organism: Euprymna scolopes (assembly GCF_053919585.1). Taxonomy (NCBI): domain Eukaryota; kingdom Metazoa; phylum Mollusca; class Cephalopoda; order Sepiida; family Sepiolidae; genus Euprymna; species Euprymna scolopes. The sequence goes on from NC_136521.1 coordinate 26,167,880, forward strand.
AAAGTGTGTACTATTGATAAAAGTGTGTATTATCAATAAAAGTGTGTACTATCAATAAAAGTGTGCACTATCAATAAAAGTGTGCACTATCAATAAAAGTGTGCACCATCAATAAAAGTGTGTACTATTAATAAAAGTGTGTACTATCAATAAAAGTGTGTACTATCAATAAAAGTGTGCACTATCAATAAAAGTGTGTACTATCAATAAAAGTGTGCACGTTCAATAAAAGTGTGCACCATCAATAAAAGTGTGTACTATTAATAAAAGTGTGTACTATCAATAAAAGTGTGTACTATCAATAAAAGTGTGTACTATTAATAAAAGTGTGCACTATCAATAAAAGTGTGTTCTATCAATAAAAGTGTGTACTATCAATAAAAGTGTGCACCATCAATAAAAGTGTGTTCTATCAATAAAAGTGTGCACTATCAATAAAAGTGTGTACTATCAATAAAAGTGTGTACCATCAATAAAAGTGTGCACTTTTAATAAAAGTGTGTACTATCAATAAAAGTGTGTACTATCAATAAAAGTGTGCACCATCAATAAAAGTGTGTACTATTAATAAAAGTGTGTACTATCAATAAAAGTGTGTACTATCAATAAAAGTGTGCACCATCAATAAAAGTGTGTACTATCAATAAAAGTGTGTACCATCAATAAAAGTGTGTACTATCAATAAAAGTGTGCACTATCAATAAAAGTGTGCACTATCAATAAAAGTGTGCACCATCAATAAAAGTGTGTACCATCAATAAAAGTGTGTACCATCAATAAAAGTGTGTACTATTGATAAAAGTGTGTATTATCAATAAAAGTGTGTACTATCAATAAAAGTGTGCACTATCAATAAAAGTGTGCACCATCAATAAAAGTGTGTACTATTAATAAAAGTGTGTACTATTAATAAAAGTGTGTACTATCAATAAATGTGTGTACTATCAATAAAAGTGTGTACCATCAATAAAAGTGTGTACTATCAATAAAAGTGTGTACCATCAATAAAAGTGTGTACTATCAATAAAAGTGTGTACTATTAATAAAAGTGTGTACCATCAATAAAAGTGTGTACCATCAATAAAAGTGTGTACTATTGATAAAAGTGTGTATTATCAATAAAAGTGTGTACTATCAATAAAAGTGTGCACTATCAATAAAAGTGTGCACTATCAATAAAAGTGTGCACCATCAATAAAAGTGTGTACTATTAATAAAAGTGTGTACTATCAATAAAAGTGTGTACTATCAATAAAAGTGTGCACTATCAATAAAAGTGTGCACCATCAATAAAAGTGTGTACTATTAATAAAAGTGTGTACTATCAATAAAAGTGTGTACTATCAATAAAAGTGTGTACTATTAATAAAAGTGTGCACTATCAATAAAAGTGTGCACTATCAATAAAAGTGTGCACCATCAATAAAAGTGTGTACTTTTAATAAAAGTGTGTACTATCAATAAAAGTGTGTACTATCAATAAAAGTGTGCACTATCAATAAATGTGTGTACTATCAATAAAAGTGTGCACTATCAATAAAAGTTTGCACTATCAATAAAAGTTTGTACTATCAATAAAAGTGTGTACTATCAATAAAAGTTTGCACTATCAATAAAAGTTTGTACTATCAATAAAAGTGTGTTCTATCAATAAAAGTCTGCACTATCAATAAAAGTGCCCATATGAAAAAAAACCTGGAAACTTATTAAGTCTCCTTGTATGCAACCAAATTATTATTTTATAATTAATAAAAATATTTAAAACAAATGTAGCCAAAGTGAGACAAAATCAGTTAGAAGTTGCAGTGACAGTGAATGTTGTGTATATCAACTCTTGATAAAAGCTCAAATTAGTAGTTTCTTTCAACAAATCATCCTGCAAGAAATATTCACACCAAATTCCAGCACATAATATACAAACCCAAACATAGCATTTTTCTCTCTTTCATGTTTCATCTTTTATACCCAACGGATGTGGGTATGTCTATAAAAACTAACATTGGCTAAAGGCCATGGACAAATGCAATGAGATACTTCCATGATCTATGAAACACAGCACCAAAATATACACTGTTAATGGAACTCTCTTGCACACATGTTCAGTACACTCTCAGACACATATACACACACCCTTACAATGCTTATCCCATTTACACACATATAAACACAAACAGCCGAAATGAATATGTGTACTCAGTTTTTCCTTACAGAAAAAGCACCTTCCTTCATTTGAAACATCCCTTGAACTCTCATTCATTGCCGACACTTGACTTTGCAACTGAGAGCAGTCAAACCATCATCAAACATTGCTCTTTGAGAACAGCCTGTGGTGTTCTCTGGAGTCTGAGTAACAACAAGTCTTCCCAGATTTCCAGTACTCACAAAGTACAAAGTTGTGCAAAGGTTATCTTTCGATAATCTTTGCAAAAGAATTTGCATTATCACAACAGCCGCTTACCATTGATTTCTCATTGGTGGCGATTATTGGTTTTCATTGGAATTTGGGTGGCAATAAGCCTCCCCAAGGTCCCAGTCCTCTTTGCACTCCTTCAGCGGAGGTCTGCTTAGTGCTTTCTTTCCTCAGTCTTTCCATCCTCCTTGACCCTCATTATTTGGTGTGGTGCCTGTTTATGGTGACGCTCACAGAGAAAAAAACAAACAAAAGCAAACGAGGGTGATATTTGTAAATTTTGCATCTGTAGCCGTTTCTGTGTTCTGTATTATCATTGGCTCACACACTGTATGAAAACTTTGAGAACAGCCTGTGGTGTTCTCTGGAGTCTGAGTAACAACAAGTCTCCCCAGATTTCCAGTATTCACAAAGTACAAAGTTGTTGTTCTCATTGGCTTTCACACAGGTCATCAAAGATATCATTGAATACAGCCTGTGGTGTTCCCTGGAAGCTGAATGACAACAAGTCTCCCCAGATTTTCCAGTACTCTCCACCTCTTTCGATAACATTTGTAAATAAATTTGCATTATCGCAACAGCTGCTTGCTATTGATTTCTCTTTGGCAGTGGCCATTGGTCTTTACTGGAATTTGAGTGGCAATAAGCCTCCCCAAGGTCCCAGTTCTCTTTGCGCTTATACAGTGAAGGTTTGGTCAGTGGTCACTCCTCGATCTTTCCTTCCTCCTGAACTAAGTTAATAATGAAAAAAACAGAATAAGGTCTCATTTTAACAATTAATAAACAAACTTTATTTATCATTTTCGTTAGTGGCATTTAGTAGAAGAATATACGAGAGAGAGACGTGTTAGTAAGAAAGTTCAGTATTCGTACGCGCACGTGTTTTCATAGTAGTCATGAAGAGTTCCTTATGTGGAGACGAAGATTAGATATCCAACAATTAGATATAGGTGAGGCTTAGGTGAAGGAGAAAGAAAGAGACAGGTGTTCAGTGTATATAAAGATAGATTTAATATCATGCCGGTTGGTTGAAGAAGAGAACAGTTCAGTTCTGTTTACACGTGTTTATAGGTAGTAGCCGTCGGTATGAAGGAAACCGGTTAAAAGAGAAAGAAAGGGCAAAGACTTCAGTGTGTTGACGTGTTGTTGCGAGTGAGTGTGAGTTGTATCAATGGGAGTAATCCTGTAGAACGATACATAAAGTTCATATGGGTGCAGCACGTGGAACTAGTAAGTTTGAAGAGAGCCATAGGTAGCTCGTAGTACTCATGTTCAGCCGGGGGCCAAAGCCCCCAGGCGATGTTTGCTGTTATTTTTTACTTATTTGAACTCATATTTAAATCTATCGAAATTTCTATTTATTATGAAATATACGAGGGGAAATATTTTTTTAGTGCGTGTTCCCCCCCCCATTTATGTTTTCGAAATTCGAACAAAATATATTTAAATCTATCGAAATTTCTATTTATTATGAAATATAAATTTTGTTCGAATTTCGAAAACATAAATGGGGGGAGGGGAACACGCACTAAAAAAATATTTCCCCTCGTATATTTTACGAAAACTTTATATGTAATTTCATTCTAAAATGGATAAATATCGAACATTTCACGAAAATCTGACCATTAGTTGATTTTTGCTAGATTTATTAAATACGAGCATGTTTTCACGTTCGAAATGTCTACTACACGGGAACGATATTTTAAAGCGCCAATTATGTAAACACGATTTTCGTCTCGCAATTTCATTATTTTCGTTCAATGAAAAAATTATTTTTTAATTATTACTGGTTTATTTTGCCCTTCTTTTAAATGGTACAAAAGTTATACTGATAATATTAAATTATAATAAAGTTACATCGTGTTACATATAGGTGGGGTAATTCTGTGGTGACTTTTGGCAGTCCCTAATGGTCACAAAGTACGTGTTCAGTTCAGTAGAACGTTATAATTGAAAACTGATCCCCGATGATAAAAGTCATGAAAAAAGGTTGTTTTTTTTTTTTCAATTTTATTTTTTTTTTTTATCTGAAAGTTAATTTTTTTATCGATAACATTTGCGTAACAAAGAAAAAAAAATGTAAATTGTGGAATTTACAGGGGGATGGGCATAAACGTCCGCCGAATCTCTTAATAAAAGAGAGTTGTAAGTAGCCTCCTACATCAAACTGTCACCAAGCCTAGATTGGGGTGATTAGACAAAACAAAACAAAAAAATTATTATGTTTCACATTCGAAATCATAAAACTTGTTTCTTTTTATATAAAACACATTTTCACACTCTATGCCAGTGTTTTTTTTTCTTTCTTTGTCTGTCAAATAATTTACGCCGTTAAAATACAAATTTCCCCTTCATCACATTGACTACAGATATACTTATTTACTTATATATTATATACTTATATATATATACTTTTTTTTTACGTTTTTTCACTACAGTTATTTTTTGTTTAGTTCTCTTTTCAGGATTCTTTTCCACACGTTAACTTTTTTAGGTTCTTCTTTTCCTTACAACCAACTACACTATTTTCTTTAAACTGACGACTTCTATAGGTTTTAGACTATGCTGAATAAGGCAATCTATTTTAACTTTGGCGGAGACAAGTAGTTTTCGAAATATAATGACACACATTATGCTCTGTAATTCACTGTTCTATGCACGCGTGATAAAATAGTGTACTTTTCCCCGCACAACACTGCCCCCTCCCATTTTTTTTTGTTTATAGTCTTTGCAGGTTGAACTTGGGACAAATACTTGGACAGTCCTTCCTCATAAAATGGGGTGTCTATTCTGAAAGCCATTCTTAACATGGCGAGGTTGGTTGTGTCTATTCCATACAACGTTCTTAACATGAGGAGGTTAGGGGTGTCTATTCCGAAACTTGTTCTTAACATTAGGACGTTGGGGATTGGCCACCACCAACAACTGTAGTTTAATTTTTACGAGGAGAGGGTATGCTTCAACTGGGCAATGCCAGTTAACGGGTCCTGCTAATTAGAAATATCGTCCGGATAGTTTTGTGCGAAATTTCCAGAAAAGATGTTTTATGCTGACGATTGAGTAATTCTCGTGAGACAATGGAAGATTTATAAAGTGATGGTTGTAGTGTTGGAAAGCTACACCCAAAAGAAAGTTTCCTGCTCAGGTTGTGGAAACGGTGTCGATTTTTGTGTCATTTTTAAGCATTGGATATACAAGAAATACAATGGGATTATAAGTATGTTGAGAGATGATAACCAATAAACAAAGTGTCAAAAATGGAAATGGACGAAAATTTAGAAGTGAAGAAAGTATTTTGGAGAAATAATTAGGGTTTTTCAGAAATTGCAATACTTTAGAGATAACATGTTAGAGGTGTGAAAGTGAATTAGGAATGATTGAAATTCTGTCATTACTAACCAGCAGAGTGTTACTATTGACGACCAATTGGTCTATCAGGCATATGTATGCAGCGTGGTGATGTATGGAAGCGAAACCTAACTAGCAAGAGTTGAGGAAATACGTCTCGTTGAGAGAAATGATATGAGAATGAGACGATGGATGTGTAATGTGAGCCGTAAATACATGATCTTAGAGGTAGATTAAATCTGGACAGTATAGGAAGATGCAAAACAGGAGACTTCGATGGTATGACCACGTTGAAAGAATTCTGGAATTAGTATATGTAGAACATTTCAGGTAGCAGGTTCAAACAAAACATGGGAGGAAGTTAAAGGATGAACTTGAGTGAAAGATAGGTTAGTTTAGAAGTAAATTTTTAAAAACACTGAACATATGCATGTGAAACAGATTTTAAATCATCATCATCATCATCGTCATCATCGTCATCATCATCATCATCATCATCATCATCATCATCATCATCATCATCATTTTTTCTTTTACTCTTTTCTTTCTGCGGCGTGTTTAACAGACATGCTAACACAAACAACGTCGGATTTTATTATTCAGACACGTTTTTATTATTTATATAGTTTTTGTTTTTTATAGCTTTCTAGATCTTTAGATAATCCCCGACAAAATGAAGAAATATTTTTTTCCGTGAAAAAAAGAAAAGAAATTATTTGAATTTTGATGGAAAAACTAAAAAGTTCATTTTTTTTTAATATTTAATTCGAAACTTTTTAAGGATTAAAAATCCGTAAACAATCCAAAAATGTCGCTCCCCATTCCGCAATTTAAGATTAGAGTTGGCGACACTATGTCAAATTTAAAACTGACAGACTAAAAATAATGCTGTGTCAAATTTAAGAATGACAGACCAAAGAAAATACTATTTCAGATTTAAATCTGTTTCAATCAGTTTCAAAAGGAAAAACAAACAAAATCAACTCCATTGTACGACGACACATCGACGATCGGGCATAGCTTATCATAGCTTATGCTTGCATGCAGCCTAAATAAGATGCAACCAGTTTGTATGTCAATGTTTCTTGCAACATTACAAACTGCGTGAAAGACGAATCCGCCAACGAAGAAACGAGGATGCATCTACAAATAACGACAAAGAAGAAAAAATATCTTCCTGAAGATAGAGGGGGGAGGTGAGATAAAATGAAAATGAGAGACAAAAGGTAATTTTTCGTATTATTTAATTGCAAAATACGGTACAATAGTGTTTGCAAACTTACGCGTCGAATGCTTTACAATTGAGCAACATCTCAAGGCTATAATAAATCTGTTTCTTTAAAAAGAAATGATTTGCTGACATTTTATTATTTCCCTTTGCCGGTGTAACGTAAACTATTCTCCTGTAAAAATTATTCCTTTTTATTTATAAGAGAGGAAAGCTATTTTAAGGATCATATTTTTTCAATTTATGATACTTATCGAATGAATTTCTGTACAAAGCATGAAATTTGCAAAAGATAGGAACAGCCGTTTCGAAGCCTATGAGGAAGAAACTCACACACACAAAGTGACTTTTATATAATAGTACAGATATAGATGGAGATAGAGATAATTTATAAACTCATTTTAAAAATTGCGTGATGTAACAAAACAACTTGAAAATATCAGAAGTTATTAAATTTGAACGAACATTTGACAATATATATAATATTTTTTAGAGGGAATTAGACCTGAAGTCTAAAGAGCAGAGTTTATTTTAATGTATTAGTAAATTTATTAATACTTTTAAAAGAAAACAGTGCCCAATTGTACTTTAGATATATAATAAGCTCAATAGGTATAGATATCCTAGTTATATTAATATTGAGTAAAACGATTCATAATTGTGATAAAAATCAGTTTCAAAAGGAAAAACAAACAAAATCAACTCCATTGTACGATCGTTTCGGAAACGATGTTCATTTTATTGAAATTGACAATAAATATTGGCAATAATTTGACAAAAGTTTTGTCCTTTAAAACATAGTTTCCTCATTAGTAAAAATAGGGGGGGGAGAAGTTAAAGACACCAAAATAAAACTAGCATTTTAGTCGTGATATATATATATATATATATATATATATATATATATATATATATATATATATTATTATTATTATTATTATTTTTTTTTTTTTTTACACAGTGATCACCACTTATCAAGGCCCGGAAGCCACTCAGGGATAAGGGTTATTGCAAGTACATTACGTTAGTGTGGAGATTTGATGAAGTGTTTACTTAAGGGGGCGGTTCATTAGGAATTTGTTAACATCGGACTTGAAGATATCCAAGTTGTAGTCCGGTGGGAAGCAGGCAGACGGAACAGAGTTCCACAGGCGTGCAGTTCTAAGAAAGAAGCTTTGTTCATGGAATCCGCGTTTTGATTTAGGCACAGATATAGAGTGGGGGAAATTTTTCACAGTGGATTCAGCTAGACGGGTGTTTTTCGTGAATTGTTAACGTTGGACTTGAACACATCCAAGTTGTGTCAGCTAGACGGATGTTTTTCGTGAAAGATTGGCGAGGGGAGACCAGAGATTGGAGTTCAGACGAGCACCTGCCATGGAAATAATGATAAAACAAGGATAGGCTCGCAACGTCTCTTCTGTGGGAGAGAGGTTGCAGGGTAGAGAAAAGGGCCCCCCCCACTAAGCCACGAAGTCTATTTTGTACTCTGTCAAGGCAGGATAGGCTATTTTAGCAGCTCCTGCCCAGATATGGCAACAGTATTCCATCCTTGGACGTACTTGGCTTTTATATAGATAGAGAATTTCATCAGTAGTGAGATATCTTCTGGAGTGGTAGAAGGATCCCACCATCTTTCCAGCGACCTTGGCAACAAACTTGATGTACGTGTTCCATTTCACGTCAGGAGTAAAGGTCAAACCCAGAAGCTTGTCAAAACACGGGCCTCACCCAGACGAGAGCCATCCATCACAATTGATGCCAGATGGGGATCAGGGCGTTGATGATGTAAGGATAGGAGTTTGGTTTTGGATGCATTAAAGGTAACCAGCCACATCTTCCCCCACTGAACCATGCGCTCAAGGTCAGAGGAGAGAGAATCAGAGAGAACTTTGTCATTTACAGCCTTTGATGTGTTGCCGTAGATGGTCGTGTCATCAGCAAAGATGTCAACGAATGATTTAAGTATGTGTTTAGGGAGGTCATTATTATGTTATTGTGATGACAAGGGGTATTCACTGCAACATATATATTATAAATTAAAAAAGAGTGAAAAAAAAAAGAAATAGAGAATGGAGTTAAAAAGAAAATAAATTTATTGTAAACAAAAAAACTATTTTACAGTAAACAGAATGATCTTCCTTAGATCATTCTGTTTACTGTAAAATAGTTTTTTTGTTTACAATAAATTTAAATAAGGGTTTTTTTTTAGCATTACACCATAAGTTAAAAGTACTTAAATAACATTCAAAGATATAGTTTCTTTGGTCAATATCAAGATTTAGAAAAATCTATATTTACCAAGATGCTGTCTGTTGTGGTTTGTTTGTAGAATGGTTAATGTTAAAGGCTTGACGTTCAGTGTGTTTATTTACGATCAGGTTTTATTCATTTCTCGTTATTTGGTCGTCGGGTTAGATTCTAGCAAGAAGGTCGCCCCAACTTTGTGTCCCTTTCAATTTGGTGGATGAATCAATAACTAGTTTTACAAACGCATACTCTTCTATTTATAGTAATCGCTGGAGAATGTTCCAGAATCCAATAATTTAGAACACTTAATTTTTGTAACCAACGGGAAAAGAATACTTTTCTCAGTTATATTTTAAAAGTCTCCAGAAAGGCTTAAAAGGATATTTTCATTTTCTAATACTAAAGTAATATTTTTATGTTACCTTATATATTTTTTAATTTATATATATATATGTTATATTTATTTTTGTATTATATTCTATATTTCATTTTATTATATAATACTTCAAATATTATGTTATTATTATAACATTTAATTAATAAATATTTTCATTATATATTATTCATTAATTAATATTTTTGGTTAATTATATTATTTTGTGTAAGAAATTGTAATTTCTTTATATTTTAAGAGGAAAAGATGTCTTCATAACAATAGTATATATATATATATATATATATATATATATATATATAATGATGATGATTGTAACATCTTGTCAGACGAATGCCAATCTCTCAGTCAGTGAAAGTCCATGAGCCTGAAGATGACGTTTTTACTCCTGCCAGCGAATTCACACACTCAAGCAGACATGACACTGAAGACGGTCATATACATATATATACATACATGCATATATACATATTGTTACGACGTATCCCAGTCCTACTGGGGACGGTAGAGATGGGTGACGTAACGAAATATATATATATATATATATAAAAAAAAAAAGTTTCCCAGGTTCCTTGATAATGCGTTGTTATGGGAATGGGACAACCGTCCCGAAGACAATAAAATGAAATGTACTGAACAACGAAATCACATAGGAAATAACTAGGACAAGTATCGTCGAAAAATTAACAAACTTTTATTTATATAAAAATAAAATAAAATTCAATTCAATTCAAGAAAATTAAATATGCCTAACTAAATAAAATGATTTAATAATTCAAATTCTACCGAGAGAAAAATATATCAACAGTACAGTCAATGTTCACATAAAACAAGAACTCGTCTGCTCAATTAGATACAGGTTCTAGGGTAAGAGAGAGATGTTGGAGAATTGAAAGTTTTGGTTGAAAAACTCACTGAATATCCTTTGAAATGTGACCTTTCTTTTGTCTCCTTTTTTTATATATATTTATTTCCTGTAAATTGTTTATATTTGATTACGTGCGCACAGGTTAATTTTCATATTTGTGTCCCTCGGATTATTTATGTTTCATTACGCGTGTGCGTGTTAATTGCTCCATGTATTTGTTTCCGACGCTCATCGAAGCCCTTGATTTACAGGAAAAATTTCACTGCTCCATGGATCCTTCCTTCGCTGGGTTCATTCTTTTGTTCAGTCAATATTCTAACTTTGACCGCTGATTATCGTCGCCGCCAACATCAGCTGGTGTCGTTGATATTTACCTCCGCGACGTTGCTACCACGCCGTTGTCGCCTTTCGCTGGCTTCGCCACCCCGACCTTCGCTGACTTACGTCTTGTCGCTTTGAAGCGCGGAGCTCCACTGCTCGTTGACAACTTTTTTCAGTTCCCCCTCTCTGTCTATACGGTCTATCTCTCTCTTTCTCTATACAGTTTATCTCTCTCTATATACGGTTTAGTTCTCTCTATCTTTTCTCTCTTTCTCGTCTATGAGCTTTCTTTTCTCTTTCCTCTTCCACCTTTCGTTCACAGTATCTCTGTCTTTCCCTTCTACTCTTGCTCGCAGGCCTCCTCCTCCCCTTTTTTTCTAGTTTTGTTTATAAAATGTGAACGAGCAGACGAGACTGCATCTTTTGGCGCCAAAAAATGATACAATAAATAAAATATGCTGAAAATATATCTCCTCTCGGCTAAAAATCAATAAAATAATAAATGATAGATTTTAATAAATGTATCACAACATACATACACATATACACATATACACATACATATCTGTAGACATGCACACATGTATACATATATACACACATACATACACATACATACATATACATGCACACATGCACACATACACATATACATACACATATATACACACAAATACATACACACAAATACATACACACATATACATATACACATACAGATACGTACACGTATATGCACATATACATACATACATTTACCTACATATACATATATATGCATTTATACACATGCATATATATGCATATATACACATACATATATATACATACATACACACACAAACATATATACATATATACATACAAACAAACATAAACATATATACACACATACGTAGATATACATACATATACATACACATGTACATATATAAACATGCATACACATATACATAGATGCACACATACATGATGGCAGCAAACTTTTGAGTATTGCCATTACTTAATACATTTCTGGCTCAAATGAGGCAGACATGAGCGCCACTAGCAGCAGGTGGCAGACGATCACTTCTATGAACCTTCTACAGTCCTTCACTTCTGCTGATGACAGGATACAGGCTGTGGTGCCCTGAACACCTGCCGGTCCAGACGTTAGATGTTCCAGAGCCTTTATTTCCATTTACACCCATATCCGCATCAGTCCTCATTGAGTGTCCGTTTGCCGTTTTATGCTACAGCCAGCCTTTTTGTTATCGAGATACACATTGATGGTAAAATGTGTATTCTATTACATACCAAGTAATGCCTGTGTTTGAAGCTTTTTATAGTGAGGAAAGACTTTGGACCGAGACAATCCCACTCTCTCTCTCATTAAACCAAAAAGAAGAGCAAGTCAACAATCATTGGATGCAGCAGTGGCCACAGGTTTTATATCAGAGTTTTCCTTTTCCTAGAGAGGTTGCCTTCACCATGGCTTACGGAGCTCTCTCCACCCATCATGCCATTTTATCCATGACTGGGACTTAGGTTGCTGGGCACCAGAGCATATTCCACATGTCGGTGGGTCATGTATGCCGCAGCTTACAGGGCCCAAGCTCCTCTGGAGATTTCTGTCAGGGTTACCTCGCCCTTAGCTGTGGTTAAAAGAACCTTGGCCCACAAAGCAGTGGAGGTCAAGTTATACGGTGCAGGACACTCGCCGTTCATCAGAACCCCGTCTGCATGGCAGTGGTCACGATGTGCACGTGAGGTTGATTTGTCTGGGAGAAGCACAGTATGACGCTAAGACATCTGTGTGCTTTTAACACACGTCCACACCAGACCTTAACCACACATACATACATACATACATGCATGATAATTGCAACGTCTTGCCAGACGAGTGCCACTCCCTCGGACACTTAAAGTCCATGAGTCCAAATGCCTGAGGGAGTATATATATACAAAGATGATGTTACAGAGTCTTAGCTTTGTACGACAGCTAAATCTCTCTCTCGGTTCAAAATGTTGAGATCCAGCAACAAGCAAGAGCAAGATAGCCAGCAACAAATTAAACTGCAGACCAGCTTAATGCGGGTACTGGTCACCCGTTTTATGGTTTTTTAAATCAGAGATTTGCTTCTCCTAGAAAGGTTGCCTTCATTGCAGCTTATGGGAGCCCTCTCCACCCCAACACATATATACATAGACACAAATATACACGGTGCTAGTTGGCTGTTGATCCCGAAAAAAAGGTTCATTCGCCCTTTGAAAGGTCTTGTTTTTAATCCTTCAGGGAAACTAGCCGCCCTCCTCACCAAACAAGTCTGGTGGGGGAACCAGTTTAGTTGCTGGTGACCCGACCATGAGGCAGGTAGTACTGGGTTACATGGTACCAGTAGCATATGACATGACCTGACATATACATACATACATACATACATACATATAATGATGGCAGATCAATTATTATATGCTTCCAGCATTTCAGGCCTACACGCGTCACAACTTTTCCATCGCCACAGGACTATTTTTTATAGACAAATGCCTGAGGGAGTATCTATACAAAGATGACGTTACAGACTTTTAGCTTTGTACGACAGCTAAGTCTCTCTTTTTTAAATATATATATATATGATGATGATGATGATCATCATCATCATGCAGTCCGTCAGTCTTGACGATAACTAGTCGGGGCCTCAGTGCTTTATCCTTCGGTGTTGGCATAGTCCGCTTTCTGTGTGAAACATCCGATCACAGGCACTGCATATGTGGGTGCCAGGGTTGTGTCGTCTATAGTGTCTCAGCTTTCAGGCTTCTCCAACCTTTCTCTCTATTTCTTTCTCTCCTTTGTGGAGACTTTTCCGCCAACCACTCCTTTCTTTGGCTTGTTCCTCCCAACTCTCGACATTCATATTCATTGGCTTCAGGTGCCGCTTTGTTACATCTTTGTAGCGAAGCTTCTGGCCTCCTACCTTGCAGGTTCCATTTTCCAGTTCCCCATAGAAAATCATCTTTGGAATTCGGTTTTCTTCCATTTTAGTAATGTGCCCGGTCCATCGTAGTTGCATAGTAGCAAGGGTAGCTTCCACACTATTTAGGTTTGCTCTCCTACGAACTTTCGTGTTTGGTATAAAGTCACTCCATTTGATCTTGATGATTCTTCTCAGGTACCTCTATTGGACGGCTTCCAATCTCCTTACGTGTTCTCTATACAGAGTGTAGGTCTCTGCTGAGTACAGCAGGGCTGGCAGGACGATAGTTTTGTAGACTCTGCACTTCGTCTCTAGCCGGATACCAGCTCTTGTACAGAGCCCCTTTTCTAGCTTGCCAAAGGAGGCACATGCGCTTTGAATTCGGCAGCTTGTTTCTTTGTCAGCACAGTTATCAGTGCTTAGAATGCTTCCAAGGTATTTGAAGTTTTCAACAACTTTTAGTACCTTGCCGATGATTGTTATTATAGGCTCTTGCAGGTCGTTGTTATCTGGTGAGGTCTGATACATCACTTCAGTCTTCTCTATGTTGATTTGTAGGCCTATCTTCCTGGCTGTTTGAGAGAAAGTATCAACTATCCTTTGCATCTGAGCTTGATTGTGAGCTATCATAGCAGTGTCATCTGCGAACAATAGTTCTGTTATCAGCTCTTTCTTTGTCTTCGTCTTGGCCTTCAGTCTTGAAAGGTTGAACAGTTTCCCATCAGAGCGTGTGTGGATGAAGGTGTCTTCATATATATATATATATATATATATATAAAAGAGTGTAGTCATCAACAATTGTAGGTTTTTCACTTTTTAATATTTTAAAATATTTTTATAATGCGTTTCAAGCCTTGTTCAGCTCTCTTCAGATATTTTTTATAAAGTTTTTTAGTTCAAAGTTTGTAACTATATATATATATATATATATATATATATATATATATATATATATATAGTTATATTTTTAGGAAAAAGGATCCCTTATATATATATATATATATATATATATATATATATATATATATATATATATATATATATATATTAGTGATGGGATGATTCCAATATTTTTTCGATACAATTAGATTCCCTATTCTGATTCTTTTCAAATTAATAAATATTTAATTAAAGATTTTTTTTTTTTGTAAATTTTCAAATTTCTGGGTTATTTACTCGTATATTTTGTCTCAAATATTTTCCTTTTAATTGACTGAAAATAGTAAGACGAGAAAAATATGTTTTTGCTTTTAAAACAAAGGTACATTGTATCAGTTCGTCGTTAGTGTACAACATGCTGCTGGAAATTTTTCATAAAAAGTTGAAAATAGTCGACGATTGCTAGGCAGTATGAGAAAACGATGTAAGAACAGAATATTTAACAACGATCCAAAGTTGTTACGAACGAATTTCTAAATGATGTTACTATTTAGAAAACCGTTTTTAATATGGGAGGGCGTGGGATTTCTTAACTATTCTGTGTCTTCTTTATGAACGAAATTAAAATTTTTATTTTAATTATAAAAATTTGGTGTATTATTAGATTTATTTGCTTTGCTGTAAACAAAACCAAAACCGAGATGCAAATAATAATAATAATAATAATAATAATAATAATAATAATAATAATAATGACAAATTTTTAGATTAACACTCTCAGCTTAATCCCAATTCTAAAAGAAATATTACTTTTAAAAAAAAATCGATCATTTTAGTATTTAGAGTGGAAGATCAATTTAAAAAAAATTTAATGTAAAATAATTTGTAATTCATTTTTGGGACGCCGGAATGCTAGGGCGCCAAATTTCAATCTGCCATTTTGGTACGCCAAAAAGTATGCAAGTGTGGCAAATTTCATTCCATTATAAAAGCAAATTTCTACAGAAAAAAATTATTTGTACATGTTTATCTAGCGAATAAATATAAAATTACATATGGAAAACCACGTTTATTATTTTTTCAATCCAATAACAAAGCTGAAGTCGATATTTTGCTTCTAAAACAAAATGAACTTCTTTTTATAAATCTTTGTATGGCATACTGGGAAAATATTTTTTTCTAAAGAATAAAAACGAATAAAGTTTATTTTTACAAGAATCTTTAAGCATTTATCTAGCCAATAGACAAAATTACGTATGAAAAATCATGTTTATTATTTTTAAAAAATCCAACTTATATTGTAATACACCTAAATAAGAAAAACACGATTCTCTATTTTTAGGCGATTACATATGTTTACATGTAATCGCCTAAAAATAGAGAATCGTGTTTTTCTTATTTAGGTGTATTACAATATAAGTTGGATTTTTTTTTAAATTTCGTGGTAAAAATACAATAAAACACAAAAAATAAGTTTCGTATATAACTTTAATTCAAAATGATCACACCATATTGATCAGACAATGTTTTAAAGACATGTAATCAACTTTATTTGTTTTAAATCTTGGGAATGTTAATGTTCCAAATCAAACTTTAGTATAAAATATGTGATTGGTAAAAGTCATAAAAGCCATGCTCCTTTCCTACTACTAACCCTAAGTCTGGGTGGTAATACAAAAAATAAAGCGTGATTTTGTCATGTTGCTGATCCGACTTAAAATTAGTAGTAAAAATTACTTAACTGCTTAAAAATTTAGAATGTATCGGAAATGTTAGAATGTATTGGAAATGGGATCATTTTACATTATATTTTATGCACAATTGAACCGGTGATCCAGTATATTTCTCAAGACAAGATTGGCAAAATAATCTCTAACCCTATATCACATAAAAAGAACCAAATTTTCCTAATCACCGATATATTAATATGTTTTGAATAAGAACATATGCAATATAAACAACATTTTTTTTTTAATAATAAACATATTTATTTGTTTTAAACAATATGCAGAACTTACAAAAAAAAATTTTAAACAACATAATCGCATATTTATAAATTAATTATTAATAATTTAATTGTAATTTATTTATTTATAGATACATTTAAAAACAAAATATTTTATGAATTGTTCTGTTCACAAATGCGCATAAAAAAGTTTAAAAATATGATTTTTTTTTACAGTTTCAAAATTATGAAAAAATTTAGCAAAATTAAATTAAATTTAAACTGCATAATAATGAAGATGCCGAAGAAATTGTGTTAAATTTTTCGATGCCAGAGAAATTCATGTAGGTATTTCAATTAATCAATAATAATTAATTATTTAATATGTGATTATATTGTTATAAATTAAAAAAGAAATCCTGTATGTTGTTAAAAATAAATAAAAACTGTTCATTAAAAAAAATTCTGTTTATATTGCGTAAGTTTTATTTTAAATTGTTTTACATAGTAACATACCGGTGATTAGGTAATTTTAGTTTCTTTTATGTGATCTAGGGTAACAGAGTATTTTACCAATTTTGTTGGGAGGAATTTGTCGGATTGCCACTGAACCCCCATTCTAAATTCTAAAATAATGTTTCAGTGTATTCACACATAACCGGCTAAAAAAGTAGAATATGTTATTTAATTGTAAATGAATTTTTTTTCAAGTTAAAATACTTCTAAATGTTTGCTCTTTATGTATTCAATCCAAGGTTTTGATAAACTTGTAGTATTTCCTCTATGTTTTTCACTTGCGCCAAAACTAAAATATAAGGAAACATAAAATATTTCAGAGGATGTGGTGATGAGACAACACTGAGGTCAAAGTAGCGACAGAAAAAAAATGTGAAGGATTTTAAATCTTTTGATATTAAAGTGTGAAGTCTCTAATAATCACGATATGGTCGTTTATCAAATAGGTGCAAAAAGCTCTTTAAAATCTGTGATATTGAATAGGCAAGTGAACTCTAGCATATTTATTTTGCTTACCATAAAAACTAATAAAAACAAATTAACTTGGAGAGTCAATGCAACACCTGGGAATGGGATACATTTTATTCGCGGGTTTTCTTTATGCTTGGAATAACAATTGTCACATCTCATTTCTTTTCAATTCTTTCACGATGTGTCCATCATTTTCACTTCAGAAATCGACACAATGCCTCATTTACTCTATGAACTATCCTGCTTAAAATATCTAAAATGCTTTTAATTGAATTTTATTTCATGACCACAGGAGCTCACAAGTAATGAAAAAACGTAATCAATATCCCACATCTATATCTATCTATCTATCTATCTATCTATCTATATATCTATCTATCTATCTATCTAGATAGATAGATAAATAGATATAGATGTGGGATATTGATTACGTTTTTTCATTACTTGTGATCTCATGTGGTCATGAAATAAAATTTAATTAAAAGCATTTTGGATATATATATATATATATATATATATATATATATATATATATATATATATATATATATATATACTACCAAAAGTACCCGTCGTTGACTGGGTTCAAAAACAGCCTACAGAAAATAGACTCTGATTTATGAAAGTATGATAGGTTATAAAAAGGAAGGGTTGTAAAGAGATAGCTTCGAGTTTGGGGGTATCAAAACCAAAGCAAAATATGATGAAAGTAAAAATAAAATAGATAAACCCCGTAATTTATTATAACATACCTGTTCACACTGAAACACTTATCACAATATTCTGTAGATCTATATTAAAAAACCTTGTTAAACTTTGTGACATATTTCCATTCTATGGAGGTCAGGCGCAAACGAACACCCCATAATTTTATTATACCATATTTCTTCAAAATGAAGCATAATTATCAAAGTATACTTACGCAGATAGATATGAAAAGTCTTTATTAAAGTTTGTGCCTATTTCCATTCTATGGAGGCAAGGCGCGAACGCAGACCCCACAATTTTATTATACCATCCCTATTTAAGTTAAAACATACTTATCAAAGTATTATTATGTACATCTATATCAAAAACACTTGTAAACGTTTTTTTTTTATTTTTTTATTTTTTATTTCCATACTTTGTGGACCAGGCGCGTATGCAGACCCAACAATTTTAATGAATCATCATTATGCCAGATCAAACATACCTATTCCTGTGTCTCAATACATCTTCTATCATTATATGTGATCAGTTTTCTATAATAGTCAACCATACAGGAGCCTATTCGTGACCAGACATACACACACAGACGTTCAGCTTTAGATTATATATATATATATATATATATATATATATATATATATATATATATATATATATATATATATTACAGTTTATTTATTAGCGCATCTATATACCCTCATCCCATCGATGTTCTGTCCTTATTTGAACTGACAAGTACATTTATATACACCAGTATATATTTGGTATTGTTAATAATTTTCTTATATATAATCACTGTCATCCTAAATGACCCACACAGCAAGCCCACTCAAGTGCTAATTACTGGATATGAAGAACTGGTTGACTGGAGAAGTATTATCTTGAGTGACCATTCTTCTATAGAATCTCAAATGGCTCGCTTCCTTAAGGTGTACGTTTGCTTTGAAGAAGTAATTTTCTTTAAAGAGGTTAACCCAAATTTCTGCTTGGTTATTAGAATAACCAACTATTTTCTATCTCTCTTTATATTGATCAGCCAATTTCTCACGTACATTTATGTACCGGACATTTTTATATTTGTATGTTAACATTTTTACCTTTTTCCACAATTGCAATAATGGGATCGATTACAGTTTGAGATATCCCAGAATCAGCAAATACCAAAGGTATAAATGTTGGGTTTAACTGTAAACGCACACTTCACAGATTTTTTTGCGTTTTGTTTTGTAAAATATATTTTGTAAAAATATTTTTTTTAATGAAAAAATATCCATATAACAAAACGTGCCTTGAACATGGGATTGTTTTAAAAGGCAACTCATACGTTAACATTTTTTTAGATTATTTTTTTCCATTTGAATTGCATTGTCTGACATGGTTTTCTTATTATTTCAATTAAAATATTGTTTTTAAATATTTGTAAAAAAAAAATCAATAGAAGAATACTCGTCATAGGAGTGTAAAATTAATTCATCCCACAGAACAGTTTTGTAGCACTTTACGAAAATATAACACTTTATGAAAATATAACACTTTACGAAAATATAACACTTTACGAAGATATAACACTTTATGAAAATATAACACTTTATGAAAATATAACACTTTACGAAAATATAACACTTTATGAAAATATAACACTTTATGAAAATATAACACTTTACGAAGATATAATACTTTATGAAAATATAACACTTTATGAAAATACAACACTTTATGAAAATACAACACTTTACGAAAATATAACACTTTATGAAAATATAACACTTTATGAAAATATAACACTTTATGAAAATATACCACTTTACGAAAATATAACACTTTACGAAAATATAACACTTTACAAAAATATAACACTTTACGAAAATATAACACTTTATGAAAATACAACACTTTATGAAAATATAACACTTTACGAAAATATAACACTTTACGAAAATATAACACTTTACGAAAATATAACACTTTATGAAAATATAACACTTTATGAAAATATAACACTTTACAAAAATACAACACTTTACGAAAATACAACACTTTACGAAGATATAACACTTTACGAAAATATAACACTTTACGAAAATATAACACTTTATGAAAATATAACACTTTACGAAAATACAACACTTTACGAAAATACAACACTTTACGAAGATATAACACTTTACGAAAATATAACACTTTATGAAAATATAACACTTTATGAAAATATAACACTTTATGAAGATATAACACTTTATGAAAATATAACACTTTATGAAAATATAACACTTTATGAAAATATAACACTTTATGAAAATATAACACTTTACGAAAATATAACACTTTATGAAAATATAACACTTTACGAAGATATAACACTTTATGAAGATATAACACTTTATGAAAATATAACACTTTACGAAGATATAACACTTTATGAAAATATAACACTTTATGAAAATATAACACTTTATGAAAATATAACACTTTACTAAGATATAACACTTTATGAAGATATAACACTTTACGAAAATACAACACTTTACGAAGATATAACACTTTATGAAAATATAACACTTTATGAAAATATAACACTTTATGAAAATATAACACTTTATGAAAATATAACACTTTACGAAGATATAACACTTTACGAAGATATAACACTTTATGAAAATATAACACGTCATGAAAATATAACACTTTATGAAAATATAACACTTTACGAAAATACAAGACTTTACGAAAATATAACACTTTACGAAAATATAACACTTTACGAAAATATAACACTTTACGAAAATATAACACTTTATGAAAATATAACACTTTACGAAAATACAATACTTTACGAAAATACAACACTTTACGAAGATATAACACTTTACGAAAATATAACACTTTACGAAAATATAACACTTTACGAAAATATAACACTTTATGAAAATATAACACTTTAACGAAAATACAACACTTTATGACAATATAATACTTAATGAAAATATAACACTTTATGAAAATATAACACTTTACGAAAATACAACACTTTACGAAAATATAACACTTTACGAAAATATAACACTTTACGAAAATATAACACTTTACGAAAATATAACACTTTATGAAAATATAACACTTTACGAAAATACAACACTTTACGAAAATACAACACTTTACAAAGATATAACACTTTATGAAAATATAACACTTTATGAAAATATAGCACTTTATGAAAATATAACACTTTACGAAAATACAACACTTTACGAAAATACAACACTTTACAAAGATATAACACTTTATGACAATATAATACTTAATGAAAATATAACACTTTATGAAAATATAACACTTTACGAAAATACAACACTTTACGAAAATATAACACTTTACGAAAATATAACACTTTATGAAAATACAACACTTTACGAAAATATAACACTTTACGAAGATATAACACTTTACGAAAATATAACACTTTACGAAAATATAACACTTTACGAAAATATAACACTTTATGAAAATATAACACTTTATGAAAATATAACACTTTACGAAAATACAACACTTTACGAAAATACAACACTTTACAAAGATATAACACTTTATGAAAATATAACACTTTATGAAAATATAGCACTTTATGAAAATATAACACTTTATGAAAATATAACACTTTATGAAGATATAACACTTTATGAAAATATAACACTTTATGAAAATATAACACTTTATGAAAATATAACACTTTATGAAAATATAACACTTTATGAAAATATAACACTTTACGAAAATATAACACTTTATGAAAATATAACACTTTACGAAAATATAATACTTTATGAAAATATAATACTTTATGAAAATATAACACTTTACGAAGATATAACACTTTATGAAAATATAACACTTTATGAAAATATAACACTTTATGAAAATATAACACTTTACGAAAATACAACACTTTACGAAGATATAACACTTTATGAAAATATAATACTTTATGAAAATATAATACTTTATGAAAATATAACACTTTACGAAGATATAACACTTTATGAAAATATAACACTTTATGAAAATATAATACTTTATGAAAATATAACACTTTATGAAAATATAATACTTTATGAAAATATAACACTTTACGAAGATATAACACTTTACGAAGATATAATATTATTATTTTTTTTTTTTTTAAACTCCAAAGAATTGAAATTCGGAGAATATTTATTAATTGATGTCTAATATCTTAATATTAAATTTCACAAATATCGAAATTTTTACTTCCTCTGCATGAACTAAATCAAACTAAATATAGTCTACATTACGAACTCGTAGCTGTTCCAAAATTCATAATGATCTGTTAATTAGTTTAGGAGTGAATGCTGTATATACGAATACATAAACACACGCCTCACACACACACACACACACACACACACACACATATATATATATATATATATATATATATATATATATATATATATATATATATATATATATATATATATATATATATATATATATAGAATAGAGATAATTTGAAAAGTAGTGCGTGTTGATTCGATTCCGAATTCATTGATACGTGATTTGTCCGACGGCAGCAAAAATTTCACCGATCCTTTCAGAAGAAAGTTCGCTCCTTTCACATCTTTCTAAAAAAACATCCATTGAGTGAAAATGGAGATACTACATAAATACGCCATTTCGGAGTTATCTGCGAAGAACCTGCGTAGTGATTTATAACAATTGTAAATTGGCTGAAGAACTCTTTCATCAATTGTGTTATCTGGTGACTATTTGTTTTCCCCAATCGTTTTACGCTTCTTCCACCACTCATTTATAGAAAAGCATCGAACGGAAGAAGTGGGGAAAGGCCGGGGGGGGGGCGGTGGTGGTAACAATCTAATAATAATGGTGGGTTGATTCCCTAACACCTGGACGGTCGCACGCTTCTCGGAAACTGAAAGAACACAACATAATGTCACACTATTATCGCCATTTTCTTAATAGAATTGCAAACATATCTTTTTAGCCTTACGCGCTACTTTAGATTAGCTTTGATTAATTTCGGATCGAACTGCTTAAACTTTGTCGGATTATATATATATATAACCCCCAGCCCCCTCCCCCCCCCCCAAAAAAAACGAAGAGATTCTATTTGAACTAAAGTTTTTTTTTTCAGATGCCAAAAGGTCGTTGAATTATTTTTTTTCTGACACAAAAAAAAATATTTTAAAATTCAATTTTGAAAAAATCTTCGGAGAGTTAATTGTTAATTAAGACTAATTAATTGTTAATTAAGACTTAATTAATTATGAATTAAGACTTAATTAATTGTTAATTAAGACTTTTTAATCGTTAGTCACCACTATCCAGGGGATGTATTGTATTTAATTCATACTCATAATATTTTATTCATATTTTTATAACGTACATCTTTTACGTGTTCCGTTGGATAGCGGAAACCCACCATCAGAGACAAATTAACGCATTTTGCGGTGTCTTTACCAAAATATTTAAATAATTGTGGTGTAACGAAAAAATATTTAAATAATTGTGGTGTAACGAAAAAATATTTAAATAATTGTGGTGTAACGAAAAAATAAAAGAAAGTCTCGTGAATAAAGCAAAGTGGCACTTCTGCATGTCAATGACATGAGGCGTCTGAGATGAGTCATCGACCCCTGTTCTTTGAATGCCCTTTACCAACCGTTTTGTGAACCTTTTTGAACGTTTTGTGAGCCTCTCCGACAACGCAAAAATATATAATAACGAAATAAAGAACAAGAAAATATATGAAAATCAAAATATTTATTGTATAAAAATGTATCAAAATATAATTTTAAAGTTTTAATAATATTTCTTTTCAATGAGTGATTTATAACTGAAAATAAAAAATAAATATGTAAAAAAAGCATGAAACATTTATAGATTATTTTTAGAATTATTTTTTTACAGTATAAAAATGTATGAAAATATAATTTTACTATGTCAATTGAGATATATCAATATCGTATTAATAAAAATAAATGAATTTAATGGTTAAAATTCCAAGACACGAAGAAATTAAAACGACTAAGTGAACCGTTACCATAACAATGACGGCGATGGCAACAGCGAAGAGAAAATAAAAAAAAAGAAAAAGAAAAGAAAAACGTTGATATATTTAAAATTCAGAAAAATGTGTTTAGCGTTTCTTTCGGAGAAAGTTAACTGTTAAGAATTTGAAATGCAAGTTAGTTGCAGAAGGGATTCCAAGGAGAGAACAACTCTAACTAAGCAACTCCGCTGATAAAATCAACATCTCGAGAAATATGAAAAGAAAAACATAGTTGATGTCCATCAGTGTAAAACAAAGGTTGGTTTATCTTTTACTATTTTCATTTGCCAATTATGAAGATATATCGGATCACTTTAAGAGAACTATTAAATAACGAAATCTCAGAAATCTTGCTAGAGTTTAATTAAAAAAAAAATATCGCACAAAAGAAAGAAAAACAAACAAAATAAATAAACAGGAAAATCAACCGGACTAACCTCCCTTGGTCTATAATAAAAAAAACATAAAAGGAAATAATAATAAAAGGGGCACAACTCTGTAAATTATCTCTTATAAACTTGCCTTTCTCTTTTTTTTACTGAGAGTTTCGTATGTGAGACATATATCTATACATATATATATACAAAAAAAGAGAAAGTAAAAAAGAAAAAGAAAATAAAGACTTATGAACTTATATATATATATTATCATCTTTTGAAATTTGTATATATAATCTAGTTGTTCTTTGATTCTATTTATTAAAATAAAAAAGGAATATATGTATACATGGTGAATTGATTATCTTTTCATGTTAAAAATATATGCTGAAACTTTTCTGATATAGCGACAGACAGCTGATTGCTAAATAAATATATCTATTCATCTGATATCTATTCTATACAGCACACAAGCCTATAGATCGTGTTTAAGTTAAGAAGGGCAGATAATTGTTATCCCCATTTAAAATGTTCTTTTTGATAGAAGAAGTCAATTAAATACGGACTGGCGCATAGCTCCTCGCGTCCTTCTACGCAACCTGAGATAATTTATTTCTTTAAAGTAATCTTTCATGATCGGATAATAAAGCTAACCTCAGAAGGGGCACATCACAGTAGCAACATATAATTTTAAAAACATGAAACATTTATAGAGGTTTAAGAATATATATTTTTTGTACAGAAAGATTGTTTTTTATTTGTTCTTTTTTTCACAGTAAGATTGCATAAACTAAATAAATCAAAATAAAAGTATGAGTTATCGACCCTGTTCTAGACTAACAAACGCTCTTTATCGACTGCTCTTGAAATTAAAATGCACACCTTCGCCTCATGTCATTGACACGCAGAAGTGCCAGCAAAGTAACAATAACAAAAGGGAAGTAAAATAAAAAGGGGGCCCGAAAAATACATCAATTTAGTCAAGTTTTATTAAAAGAAACAAAATTCTAGTTGCGTTTATTTCCCAAAGCAAAAGTTAAAAATTAACCTTAACGTATCAACTGTGAAATAAAAACAATAATAAAAAAATAGAACATAAAAAAAAGGAGTCTCTAGTTGAGAAACTATTCTAGAATTGTATCAACTGGAAAAACACAGTTAAATTTACCGTCAAAACGATAGTAACAAATTAAAACGGAAAAATGTTCGTTGTTCCTTTGAAAATAACGATACAGAAAAAACAGCTTTACTTGGAAAAAAACATGCAAAAAGAGTATTTTAAAATGTTCTTTTTCTTTCAGTCATTTTTTATTATTTTTTTTTGAAGGGCACTCTCTCAATCTTCTGGCTCTAATGTTTTTTCTTTTAAAACAAAAATGTCCTTATGAGAAAGGAATTTCAGTTGAATTGTCTTCCAAGACGGACGCTTTTTTTAAGTTACTTTCCTGGAGAACGTGTGTGCCGATAATCTGCTCGTCTTTTTGTTTGATAGGCTGGCAAATTTAATTTCTGTCTCTTACAGAAAAATATTTCCGTTTCTTCTTTGGTCCTTTTTGAGACTAATAGTTCTCAGAAGGTAAGGGCTCGTTGAATAATATTGTAACGTCTTTCTTTAATGGAGAAAAATCCAAAACATAATGTTTAACATCAAAACCTTTTTTTATGGCGCTCGCGTTCTTTCCAGAGACCTGCTGCAATGACCGACCGAGAATTCTGGCAATCAGAATTTGTTCACGTTTCGCCTGCGCCTACCGGCATTGGATGAAACAACAACTACATGAAAGTTCCTGTCAATGATGCTATAAAAAATTTGGGGAAATATCCGAAAGAATATGTTTACTGTATTTGATGAACTCCATAATTTATGGAGAGTTTTTTTTATTTATTTAATAGCTGGTATTAAACAAATAACACTCTTTTAGTGATTATATCTGACACACATGGAAATATTAATCTAATAGATGGGTTATTATTAAAGTCAATTTTATGGTTTTATAATGTAAATCTTGTAAATTTCTACGTTGTTAACTATAATTATATCAAAGCATATTTCTAAAATGCCAAATTCATTTTGATGTATTTCTTTTAATCTAGACGTTATCCACTGTTCTGTTGAGTCAGAAGTTTGTTAATTTTTCACTGAAAACCATTTGCTTTGCAATTATTGTGATTAGTGATGTTTTGCGTCTAAACAAAAGACTCAACAGTTGGAGCTCATCGGCAATGTCAAAGTGAAGAAACTAAAACTGCAGCAGCAAAAATTCTTTAAAAAAAATTATCTCAGACCTTGCATGCAAATGAACGGAAACACTAATCGCAAACGAAAACGCCAATCCATGCACAAAGACATTAATGAAGGGTGATGCTGATGGAGCTACCGTCACCGATCACATCATTAGGCAGGAAGAGTCACAACTGACTGTAAATCTTGAAGTTGATTTTTTTTAAAATCACTAAAAATCAGGAAATTAACCAATTTTAATGAAATTTTCAGTATTTATCAAATAATGATTGCGGAATATATTAAACCCATTATTTTTTATTTAAGTCTTAGTGAAAATGTATTATTTTGTTTAAACAAAAAATATCTTTACTAAAGCTATGGTTCTCAGCAGTAAAAATAAAATGAATTTATTTTTGCTTTTTTTTATGTAAATTGTAACAATAAAAAAGAAAAAATTAGTTTTACAGGAACATTACGAAAAAAGCCCCTAAAGTCCTTATTAATGAATTCGATATAACTAGAAAAAAATTAATTTCTCGAACTACCGATATTATCATTGAATTAAAAATTGTTTATTTAATATTTTCACATAAAAAATTTATAATTGCCAAAAATATTTTACTTTTTTTCAGATTACATGTTTTGCATAAGTTTTAGATTAAAGATTCTCATATTTTCCTTGCTTACATGAACGTATTACATTCAGCGTAATATAATTTTTATATAATCTTGAAAAAAAAAAAAAAATTAAATTAAAAGTTTCAACACAGAAAAAAAAATTGAAAAATGGTAAAAAGTATACAAATGTTCACGATAGGAATCCGTACATTCCTTTTGTGAACATTTTTTTGTATCCATGGCTGGGTACAAAAAAGAAAACCAGCACTCCCTACCTCCATCTAACTACATGACGTCATTTTCAGGCAGCCTTTTTACTTTCTGATATTTTTGCTTCTGTAGAGCGCATTATTAGACGACTTCGTTTTGTGATGATTTGTGTGAAGCAAACATCTCTCGCTTTTAGGGGCTAATGAAGCTTTTTTGTACAAACAAGGGTTTTTTTTTATTATCTAATTCAATATCTTAGGATTTTACTTTAGTAACTATATTTGAAATAGACCCAGAAAACTAATATTTATCTTTCAAATGATTTTTACAATTAATTTATTTAACTTAAAATTTAGCTGAACTTGTCAGCTTCTGAATGTCGCCATGAAAACATTTTTCATTATAATTTTTTTTCGCGTATGCAATTTTTTTTTTCGTTTTGGAAATTAGCTTTAGGCATTAATCTTTCAAATACAATCAAAAAGACCTCGGAAACAAAAAAATTATGATGAACCGGTTTTCAAAATTATGTCCTCCTATCTTTTTTTCGCCATTATTGCTCGTACCTACACAATTATTTTTTATACAAGCATGTATATGAAGTCTATGAACATATTGATTTGTAACTACAATTCACTCAGCTTTCTTTAACCAAGCATGTGTTTATGCTATAAAAATTTTCATGATTGAAAATAACTTTTATATTCATATTTCTTGTATAAAAATGTTTTCTCATAAAATTTGATTTTTTTCAATTTTTAATTTACAAAACTCTGTTTTTGTTTCAGGAAACACTTGCTTGACTGTTCTGTTTTCTTAATGTTCACATGTTTTCCATTTTTATATGAATTCATGTCTGTAGATATTCTCCATTTTCTTCCTTCACTAAAATATAACTTAAAAAAATCAAAATCATGTTAAATGTCCGCCTTCTTCTTGACTGTCGCCCAAAATAGCTTCTACCATAGATAGGAACGACGCCAGAACATTTCTATTTAGCTGGATAAGTTTATTTGTGTTTTAACTTATTTTAAAGTGTTTTTTGTTCAAAACAAACCTCGTGTTCACTTTGTTAAGAAAAAAGGGGTTGCTTGAAGATCCTTGATAAAAAATACTGATAGAAATGTCACTAATCGTGCGAAAATGTTCTAGCAAACAACTGAAAATATTTCTACATACTTCACACGTACATTGAACCCATGTACGCATCTACGACAAAAATGTTCCATGTTTTAACATGCGACATTTCGGCACATTTGTTCATTGAAGAAACAATCTCACTACTACGGAATGAAGACAAAATACAATTTTAAATAAATGCAAAAAAAAAAAAAATTGTAAATAAATACTAAAAATTTTTTAAATAAATACTAAAAATTTTTTTAAATAAATACTAAAAAGTTTTTAAATAAATACTAAAAAAATTTTAATAAATACTAAAAAATTTTTGAATAAATACTAAATTTTTTTTTTAAATAAATACTAAAAAAATTTAAATAAATACTAAAAAATTTAAATAAATACTAAAAAATTTTTTTAAGTAAATACTAAAAACTTTTTCAATAAATACTAAAAAATGTAAATAAATACTAAAAAAATGAAATAAATACTAAAAAATTTTTAAATAAATACGAAAAAAAAATTAAATAATCAGTAAAAATAGTGAATCTGTGATCAGTAAAAATAGTGAAATCTGAACCTTCCAACCTAAATCGAAAATGTTTTACCACGAAATAAGCAAGAAGCCATTCGCTACTGAAAGTACTGAATTTTCTTTTAGTATCTTGAAGCCTTCTAGAAAAGAAGGATAACAATAACGAATTGCTGTATATGAGAAACTTAATCTCACATAAATTAGAACTAACTGGCAGAGAAAAAATTCATAAACTTACCCAGTATGATAAAAACCAGACGTCTTTCTTCATGGTTGCAAAATCATTGCAGCATTTTGCATCTCGGCTGAGTCTGGTAGGTTATGCTTTGCAAAAAGCGTTAGTTAAATCTGTACCGAGTAGAGTTTGAATGTTCTTAGCAAAAGGATCCATTTAATTAATAATGATTCCAATAAAGTAGTCGGTTGGTTCCGCCGAGTAGTAATTTCAATATCAACATTTTTAGCTGATTTAAAGGAGACAATAGGAATGTCAAGGAATGAAACCGAAGTAGAATAGTCTCACAATCGCCCTTAAATTAATGAGTCCATGCATGTAAGAAGGAGAAACTTAAAACCCCATACATTCTCTAAGAAATATATACATGAACTGACTATATCATTTAACTGTTCGCACGTGCGCGAGTTAAAATTCAAGTCAACCAATGAGGAAGAAACATGACATCGATTCTTATCAACCAATGCAATCTCTGACATGTAAACCTCCTCCAGTGCTCACATTGGAAGCATCTACGAATAACGCAAGTGATACATCTGTCTTTGGAAAAAACCAACAATGTAGCGTTCGCTAAGGTCTATTTTAAAACTGAGAAAGAGTACGATTCATGTTTGCTTAACATAATCTCCTTTTTTTTCTATTCCGAAGAAGATCGGTTAAGGGCTGTGCTAATTTGGTGCAATGAGGTCAGAATTGTCTGTTAAAGTTAATTAAACTAAAAAATTTCCATAGTTTACGAAGAGAAGTGGAAACAATAGGAGGAGATGAATGCCTCCTTGTCAAGATTCTGACCAAGAAAAGATAATGACAAGAGTTTTCACTGTCTCGAGTTGCGGTGTACGTTTTTGCTTTGTTTACAAATGTTAAATAAAAACGCCATTATGTAAATGCCGATCTATCGTTATGTCTTTTATAATCCATTGACATCCTCAATAAGATAATGACACATGGCGGCAGTGGTGGGATGGAAAGAGTCCAAGTAAGACGTAGAAAAGAATAAGAAGTCGAAAATTATTTGCAGAAACAGATAAGTAACTTTATTGTTCTTGTTTCAAATTGCAATTTATACGTGGACGCGGGAAAAAATGTCGGAAGTAGAGATGGAAGAAATAAATAGACCAGTGGCTGGCATAAGGCCTCTGTCGCTCCTATGTATGGAAGACAATTTAGCAGAGAATTGGAAGTTGTTTAAACTGAAATGGTATAACTATGCCATTATTACGTGTTTGATGAAACAGTCATTACAATATCAGAGGGCACTTTTGCTTCATACATTGGGAGACGATGCATTGAAAGTTTACTACAGGTTCCAATTTTCAACACCCGAGGATGAAAGAACACCCACCGAAATTATTCAGGCATTTGATAAATATGTTATAGGGGAAACGAATGAAACCTACGAGCATTATGTATTTCATTCTAGAAAGCAAGGAGAATCAGAGACTGTGGGATCGTTCATTATGGCACTTTGGACGTTGATAAAAGCGTGCAATTTTTGCGACAATTGCATTTCATCAGTACTCAGAGATTAGGTAGTACTGGGAATACACAACCCCCCAGACACAAGCTGAGTTATTGAAATAAAACTTACAAAAACGTATTGACATCTGTAAGCTGTCTGAAAATGCTACAGTCCAGTCCAGAATCCTAAGGCCTGAAAGAGTGAACAGGGTTGATTTGAGAAAGACATCGGCACAATCTGACAGAGAGTGCTGTGTGTGTGCATTGCGACATTATAAATGTAAGGGGAAAAAAACACGTTGCCGTGAAATGCAAAGTATCCAGAAAAAGAAGGTGCAGACTGTCAAAACCCAACATTATGACCCGGCAAACGACAGTAGTAGTTGTTCAGACTATGGACATTTAGACAGCATAACAATTAAGGAAAAGGTGAATGCTGTAAGTCAAGAGGTGATAAAAGCGAAAATGATGGTGAAAGGAAAACTTTCAGCTCGATAGTAGAGCGTTCGTGAACATATTGAATGAGAAACACGTGATTGGAAAAACACTGGAACATTCAAATAAGACTCTTGTCGTGTGGAATGGAGCAGAAGTGAAGCCATTGGGAGAGTGTTGAGTAAAAATGATAAACCCCAAAATAAATATGCAGTCAAGTTTGTCATTGTGAAAGAGGATTTCCATCCCTTACTTAGAGCAAATGCAATCCAGAAAATGGAACTTGTCACAATCATTAACGACAAATTCAAAATGGTCGCCAAAGTTTCCCAAATGAATGAATCCACCAGCCAGTACTCAGACAGCATTATCAATGGCTTCAGGGATGTATTCAATTACCAGGAGAGGTACATTTGCAGGTGGATCCAGGAGTAACACCAAATGTTGCAACAACACAGAGAATACCAGTAACACTTAAGGACAAGCTAAAAGTCGAGTTAGAAAAACTGGTTAAGAAGAATGTTATTGAACCAGTGAGTGACGCAACACCATGGGTAAGTGCTTTAGCACTGGTAGCTAAGAAAAATGGAAGCCTACAGATATGCATAGACCTAAGACCACTGAATAAAGCTTTGAAAAGGGACGATTTACTACCAGAAGTGGCTGACAGCAAGGTATTTTCTAGCCTGGATCTACGAGATAGATTTTGGCATGTAAAATTAGACAAAGCCAGCAGTCGCTTAACATTTTCTTCACCATATGGTAGGTTCTGGTGGAAAGTTTTACCTTTCGGGATTGCTCCAGCACTGGAGATATTTCAAAAGATCCTTTTTGACAATGTGTATGATTTAGAGTGGGTGGTTAACAAAGCGGATGATCTTCTGGTGATTGGGAAGAGTAAAACGATCGAAGAAGCAACAACTGATCATGACCAAAAACTCAGGAAACTGTTGCAGAGATGTTGTGATCGTGGGATGCGATTGAATGCTGAAAAATTGAACCTATGACAAACGTCTATATCTTTCCTGGGACACATGATTACCAGTGATGGTTTATGTCCTGATCCTGGGAAGGTAAGAGCCATAAAAGAGATGCCGTGCCCAACAGATGTGATGGGAGTGCAATGATAATTACCTGGCAAAATTTCTACTACAAATATCTGACGTGATGGCCCCAATTAGAAATTTAGTGAAGGCAGATGTGCCACGTGCATGGTCCCAAATTCATGAAGAGGCTTTTGGGAAAATTAAAGAGTTAGTGAGTGAGGTACCAGTATTAAGGTACTATAAACCCCACAAATCTTTGGTCATTCAATGCGATGCAAGTGAGAAGGGCATGGGGGCTGCACTACTGCAAGAGGGTCAACTGCTAGTCCTATATCAGCCGTACACTAACACAAAAAGAGAAGGAACTACTAGCAGTAGTCT
This sequence comes from Euprymna scolopes, assembly GCF_053919585.1. Classification (NCBI taxonomy): domain Eukaryota; kingdom Metazoa; phylum Mollusca; class Cephalopoda; order Sepiida; family Sepiolidae; genus Euprymna; species Euprymna scolopes. The sequence continues at coordinate 26,200,904 of NC_136521.1, forward strand.
ATGCATGTGAAGGGTTCCACCAATATATGTTTGGTCGACAGATAACAGTACTAACTGATCATAGGCCACTGGAAGCGATCATGAAAAAAGAATTGGTGAAATACCCAAAATGACTGCAAAACATGCTGATGCGACTACAGGCTTACGATGCTACAGTTCTGTACCATCCAGATAAGAAAATGTTCCTTGCAGACACGCTATCAAGAGCATACATCTATAGATTGGGTGGTGAATATATGAACGATGAAGATGATGTCAAGAAAGCAGAATATTTCCTGTAACAGAGAGAAGGCTGCTTGAACTGCGCTCAGCCACAAAGGAAGACAGAAGCATGCAGCAGTTGCGGCAAGTAATTCTGGAAGGATGGCCAGAAGACAAAATACATCTTGACCCATAGGTGAGACCATATTTTAATATGTGGAGTGAAATGACAGTGCAAGATGGGTTAATTTTCAGAGGAAACCGGGTAGTGGTCCCACTGACACAGCAGGGAGTGTTGAAGGAAAAACTGCATTTCACACACCTGAGAGTAGAGGGATGTTGCAAAAGAGCAAGAAAATGCTTGTATTGACCAGATATGAACAGTGACATAAGGGACTACGTTTCAAAATGCCCCACGTGTAGAAAATATGAAGTAGTCAATCTGGCAGAACCATTAAGTGTCCATGAAGTTCCTGACAGACCCTGGGCGAAAGTGGGAATAGATCTCTCTAAGTTTGCAGATAGAGACTATCTCTGCACAGTTGATTACATGAGCAACTTTTGGGAAATCGATCATCTTCTCAATACACAAGCAAAGACAGTGATAACTAAACTTAAACACCATTTTGCACGACATGAAATACCAGATCAGGTGGTAACTGATAATAGGCCTCAGTTTAGTAGCCAGGAATTTTCTACCTTTGCCAAAAAAGTGGTGTTTTACACATACACTGGTCAGTCCATACAATAGCAAGGCAAATGGTGAGGTGGAATCTGCAGTAAAGATGGCAAAAAACCTTTTCCGGAAAGCAATGGAAGATAAGGCTGAGCCATACCTAGCAATGTTGGATCATAGGGATACGCCAGGCAGAGGTCTCTTATCACCAGCTCAGAAGCTGATGTCAAGGAGAACAAAAACACTTCTCCCAACCAGAGAGGATTTACTCAAGCCAGAATTGCCCCAAAATCTAAGAAAAATGGTGAAGCAAGACTGCAGGAGGCAAGAACATTCTTTCAACCACAAAGTAAAACCATTGAAACCATTGTATCCTGGAGATGAAGTACGGATGAAACCACACATAAATGATCAAAAAGAGTGGAAGAAAGCAGTGATAGGGCAGAGACTGGATGAGCGATCATACCATATAAAAGTGGATGGGGAATCATATCGACGGAATAGAGTAGATTTGAAGAAAACTGCAGACACCCCCACTCACATCAGTAATACACCAGCCATATGAAGTGCCGAGCAAGTTACTCAAGAATGCAGGGCGGGGTACAGAAGAGATATGCACCACAGAACCTCCTCAATATGAAGGTGAAATAAGCGAAAGCCCAAACTCGACCCCATCCCCAACAAAACCAAGCCCGAAAAGGTTGCGGACAACATGGTCGGGAAGAATAGTAAGAGATCCTGTGAGATTCAGGGATTTCACAACATAATCTCTGTTAGGTATGAGGGTAGTCAGCCCAATGAATGCCTAAATCACTATATTTTATAGGCTCTGTTTTAATTCTTAGACTTTTTGTCTTTTTTGTTCTGTTTTGTCATTGAGAAAAGGGAAGATGTTGCATGAGGGACTAATAAGAGTTTTCACTGTCTCGAGTTGCGTCCCTTACCGGTGTACGTTTTTGTTTTGTTTACAAATGTTAAATAAAGACGCCATTATGTCTTTTCTAATACATTGATATCCTTAATAAGATAATGACACAGACGAAACATCGAACTGGCATTTGTTAGGGTTAATGTTCACGCCGTATTCCAATAATCTGTAAAATTATTAGTGTTGAACATGTTCCTCTGTGGACAAACTTGCCACTAATAAGTCGTCAATGTATGTGTAAATGAAAGGCAATCTATGTGTAACTGCATCTATGAACCGTTGAAAAGATTGAGCGGCATTTCTCAGTTTGAAAGGCATTCTAATGAATTCAAAATTTCGAATGGAGTAATGATGGCGATTTTGGGGATGTCTTCAGAGTCAACAAGGATTTGATTATACGTGTGCACAAGATCAATTTTGGAGAAATTGATTTTCTGTTGAAAAATCATGGAAATGAGGTATTGGAGAGTTATCTGGAATTGTCTGGCTGCTAAATGCCCTATAATCCCTACAAGTGCCCTATAATTCCTACAAGGGCGCCAGTCACTCGATGTCTTCTTGGGGATCATGTGGCAACCAGTTGCTTTGAGACAAACGAATGATGGCTAGGTCTAACATGTGTTGGAACTTTTGTTTAGCTTCCTTTAAGCAATCGGGCCAGAGTCTGCATTGGCGCACACTTACGGGTGGACCTTCAGCCTGTATATGATGTGTGATGTCATGTTTGACAGCATCGTCCACGTAGACAGGTTGCGTAATGGTTGAAAAACGTTGAAGTATTTTAGTGTATACGTCTTCCACATTTTTTAATATGACTGGACTGATTTTTTGCCGATTTGTTGATTCTGCCTTGCACTGATAATCTGGTATTCAATATTTAATATTCTTCTGCGTTTGACGTCAACGAGTATGCCGAAACAGTGTAGGAAATCTGCCCCTAGTATCAGGAATGGAAGCTTCGTCACTGTAAATATCCATTGAAATGTACATTTCAAGCCTAGGTCTAATGTCATCGATTTGTGACTGTAGGTTGGAATGGGGGAGTGGTTTGCGGCTTGTAAAAGAAACAGTGTCTGTGTTCATCGTTCCTTTATCAGCTGGCTTGGAATAACACTCACTTCTGCTCCTGTATCGACGAGAAAATGTATGCCTGAATTCCTGACATGATGTAGAAAGCGCAACACACATGGAGCGAGTGGTGTCAGTCACATTTACCGTCTGGCTGTGCCGTTTCCCATAAATTCAGATGTTTGTGTAAACGAGCAGGGCTTTTGACATCTCACAGCCTTTTCTCCATAACGCTGATGATAATAGCATATCATCACTGTTGTCTCGACGAGTGTACCTGCCTCAACTTTCAGAATGTCGGCAACAAAAACTGTCCTGTTGAGGACAGTATGGCATGTGCTGCCTATTACAGTGGTTTAAAAATATAAAGGCATTTGCATATGAGGGCAATAGTTGTGTTAAGAAGGACAAACTGAGGAGGACAGGCAGTCAAGTGTTTGGCATATCGAAATTAAGTGTTGATGCAACTAGAGGCGTCAATGAAAAAGAGTGCTGGCAGATTACAAGTATTTAAATAAAAACCTAGCAATAAATAAACAAATGCTGACCCTCCCCTCTTTCTCCCTCTCTCTCTCTCTCTCTCTCTCTCTGTGTTTCTCTGAAGACACATTTAATTCAATTTAGCTTATCTACTCATGTGACGTATTTATTTTACAAACAATTTAATAGTTAATAGCATGTGTACTTACTGTTAAGCTTGGCCCTTACATGTTATGCTGCATTGGGAATGTAAAACATGACCGACGGATGACAAAAGATCAATTCTAAAGATAATTTTACATGTTTTCTAATAAATTGTTTCAACGCAAATACGTCACATATGAGAACTTAAAACCAAACTTAATTGTTCTTGACTAATTTCTCAGTTGTATTTGCTTTAAAATCTTTTATGACGTCAGTAGATATGTCTGCTTTTCTAAACCCCTTCAATAGCCCACACATTGTTGTGTATATCTATCTATCTCTCTCTCTCTCTCTCTCTCTCTCTCTCTCTCTATATATATATATATATATATATATATATATATATATATATATATATATATATATATATACTAGCATGGGTGCCCGGCGTTGCCCGGTTGTTTGGAGCAAAAAAAAAAAAAAGGGGGTCAATTTTTAAAATTTTGACCCCAATTATGACCCCTTAACATTTATTGTTTTGTGCTCAAATCAAGTTATTAAGTTAGATCCATGTCTACGGAACCTATATCTAAAATTTCAAGTGTTTAGACCAAAAGTTGTTGGAGTGTAGAGTTCTCAAAAGTCAAATCGTTGAACTTTGACCCCTTAACAGCCAAATTTCTGGCCGAGAACCGATCACATAGATTTTCCCAAATCTCAGTACTCTGTATATCAAATTTCGAGTCTGTAGACTAAAAATTGACAGAGTTATTGCATACGGAAATGTACACAGACACACAGACAGACAGACAGACAGACACACAGACACATTCACTTTTATAGATATATAGACTAGCATGGGTGCCCGGCGTTGCCTGAGTATTTGGAGGAGTATATTGAGCAAAAATAAAAAAAGCGGTCAATTTTTTTAATTTTGACCCTTATTATGACCCCTTAACATTTATTGTTTTGGACTCAAATCAAGTTATTAAGTTAGATCCATGTCCAAGGAACCTATATCTAAAATTTCAAGCGTAGACCAAAAATTGGCGGAGGAGTTTGGTAAAGTTCTCAAAGGTCAAATCGTTGAACTTTGACCCCTTAACAGCCAACAGCCAAATTTCTGGCCGAAAACCGATCAGGTAGATTTTCCCAAATCTCAGTACCCTGTATATCAAATTTCGAGTCCGTAGACTTACATTTAACGGAGTTATTTCATAGGGAAATGTACACGCACACACAGATACACAGACACATTCATTTTCATAGATATACTAACATGAGTGATCGGCGTTACCTATCATGACCCCTTAACATTTATTGTTTTGGGCTCAAATCAAGTTAAGTTAGATCCATGTCCACGGAACCTATATCTAAACTTTCAAGTGTTTAGACCCTAAATTATCGGAGGAATTTGGTAGAATTCTCAAAGGCCAAATTATTGAACTTTGACCCTTTAATCGCCAAATTTCTGGCAGAGTTATTGCGAAGGAAAATGTACACAGACACACAGACAGACAGACAGACAGACACACAGATAGCATGGTTGCCCGGGTGTTTGGAGGTGTATGCTGAGACAAAAAAAACAAAACAAACAAACAAACAAAAAAACGGTCAAATTCTTTTAATTTGACCCCTATTATGACACCTTAACATTTATTGTTTTGGGCTCAAATTGAGTTAGACCCATATCCAAGGAACCTGTATCTAAAATTTCAAGTGTTTAGACCAAAAATTGTTGGAGGAGTTTGGTAGAGTTCTCAAAAGTCAAATCGTTGAAATTTGACCCCTTAATCACCAAATTTCTGGTCGAAATCCAGTCACATCGATTTTCCCAAATCTCAGTACCCTGTATATCAAATTTCGAGTCTGTAGGCTTAAAATTGACAGAGTTACTGCGTATGGAAATGTACACGCACGCACACACACACACACACACACACACACACACACACACACACACAGTTTCACTGTTTAGACCCCAAGTTGTCGGAGGAGTGTGGTAGAGTTCTAAAAGTCAAATTATGGAACTTTGACCCCTTAACAGCTAAATTTCTGGCCGAAACCCGATGATATCGATATTCCCAAATCTCAGTACCTGTATATTAAATTTCGCGTCTGTAGACTAAAAATTGAGAGAGTTATTGTGTAGGGAAATGTACACAGACACACAGACAGACACACAGAAAGACAGACACACAGACTCACAGACACATCTACTTTTATAGATAGACAGCCAAGCGTTTCCTGGTGTTTGGACGTGTATGCTGGGCAAAAACAACAAAAAAAAAAAGGGTCAATTTTTTTTAACTTTGACCCCTATTATGACCTCTTAATATGTATTGTTTTGGGCTCAAATCAAGTTATTAAGTTAGATCCATGTCCAATGAACCTATATCTAAAATTTCAAGTGTTTAGACCCAAAATTTTCGGAGAAGTTTGGTAGAGTTCTCAAAGGTCAAATCATTGAACTTTGATCCCTTAAAAGTCAAATTTCTGGCCGAAAATGAATTACACAGATTTCCCCAAATCCCCATACCCTGTATATCAAATTTTGAGTCTGGAGACTAAAAATTGACAGAGTTGTTGTGTAGAGAAATGTACACAGACAGACAGATACACAGACACACAGACACGTTCACTTTTATAGATACACTAGCATGGGTGGCCGGCGTTGCCCTGGTGTTTGGAGGTGTATGCTGAGAAAAAAAAAAAAAGAAAAAAAAAGAAAACAAAAACGGTCAATTTTTTAACTTTGACCCCTTAACATTTATTGTTTTGGGCTCAGATCAAATTATTAAGTTAGATCCATGTCAAAGGAACCTACTTCCAAAATTTCAAGTGTTGTTACCCCAAGTTGTCGGAGGAGTGTGGTAGACTTCTCAAAGGTCAAATCGTTGAACTTTGACCCCTTAACAGCCAAATTTCTGGCCGAAACTCAATCACATAGATTTTCCCAAATCTCAGTACCCTGTATATCAAATTTCGAGTTTGTAGACTGAATATTAACAGAGTTATTGCGAAGGAAAATGTACAAAGACACACAGATAGACAGGCAGACACACAGATATGTTTACTTTTTATATCTGGCGAGAACGAATCAAATTGATTTTCCCAAATCTCAGTATCCTGTATATCGAATTTCGAGCCTGTAGACTGAAAATTGACAGAGTAGGGAAATGTACATAGACACACAGACAGACAGACAGGCATACAGATATAGAGACACGTTCACTTTTATAGAAATACTAGCATTTCAGCCCGGCGTTGCCAGAGTGTTTGGAGGTGTATTCTGAGAAAAAAAAAAAAAAAACGATCAATTTTTTTAAAGTATTATGACCTCTTAAAATTTATTGCTTTGGGCTCAAAAATTGTCCGAGAAGTTTGGTAGAGTTCTCAAAGGTCAAATCGTTGAACTTTGACCCCTAACAGCCAAATTTCTGGCCGAAAACCGATCACATACATTTCCCAAATCTCAGTACCCTGTATATCAAATTGACAGTTATTTCGTAGGGAAGTGTACACAGACACATAGACAGACACACAGACAGACACACAGACAGGTTCACTTTTATAGATAGACAGCATTTCAGCCCGGTGTTGCCCGGGTGTTTGGAGGTGTATGCTGAGAAAAAACAAACAAAAAAAAGGGTTAGTTTTTTTTAACTTTGACCCCTATTATGACACCTTAACATTTATTGTTTTTGGGCTCAAATTGAGTTATTAAGTTAGATCCATGTCTAAGGACCTACAGGGTGTTCGGGATAAATTTGACATATATTTGGTTACGTTTTTCTGCAGTTTACATATATTAACCCACATTTCTCATCATTTTACAGCTTGAACCCTTCTTCATCCATATACAAGATGTTAGAGAGGATAGATAACTGGAACCCACCTGAATCATGGAAGAGAATAACTTGCATCATGATGATTCGTGCCGGTCAGCAAAATAAGGATATCATGATTGCTGCCCAATGCTCCCTGAACACTGTAAAAACAATCAGGCATGAACTAGAGACTTGCAATGGAGACTACGAGGCTGTAGCAAAAAGAAAGATCCATAACAGGTGATCAGATTGCGTTTGCACAACAGAATTTCTCGAAGATCTGTAGGAAAAAGTGTTGAGAAACCCTGGCATTGGAATTCGGGCTTTGGCCCGTGAAATGAATGTTTCAACCTCTACCATGAAGCTTGCACTCAATGAAGACCTTCGCTACTACTCATACAAGCGACGCAAAGGTCAGCTGCTCACAGAAAAAACCCGTGAAAATCGTTTGACAAAGGCAAAGAAACTTCTGAGTAAAGTGAAACATCCTGCTGAACCACAAACAATCTGGTTCTTTTCCGATGAAAAAAACTTTTGCCAGAATCAAAAACACAACACACAGAATAACAGATGGCTTGCATACAATCCAAAGGAAATTCCTCGTGTAATGCAAACTAAATGTCCCCAAACCGTGATGGTTTTCGGATGTGTGTCCTCTGAGGGTGATGTGATACCTCCTCATTTTTTAAGAGAGGGCCTCCAATTGAATTCAGATGGCTACGTGGAATTGCTAAACACTGTAGTCAAGCCCTGGATAACAAGAATAGCCAATGGTCGGCCGTATGTATGGCAGCAGGATTCGGCCCCTTGCCACACCTCTGGGAAAAGTCAAAAATTGTTGTCTGAAAATTTTTATGACTTCACCAGTCCAAATGTTTGGCCTCCAAACTCCCCAGATCTTGACCCCATGGATTATTTTGTATGGGGCGCAGTTGAGAAAGACACCAATCACTGTGCCAGTAATACAAAAGCTCAGTTAATGGATAAAATTAAGCTAGTTTTTGAGGCTCTTCAAAGGGAGGCTGTAGCATCAGCTTGTTCCAGGTTCCGAAGCAGGATTGAGGCTGTGATCGATGCTAATGGTGGTTATTTTGAATAAAACTTGTTGACAGTAGTGTAATTTCTGTGTCTGTTAATTTTTTTTTCAATTCATTAAATTTTGTAGTTACATAGTACTTTATCTTTTTCCTTACGAAACTGTCAAATTTATCCCGAACACCCTGTATATCTAAAATTTCAAGTGTATAGACTCAAAATTGTCGGAGGTGTTTGGTAGAGTTCTCAAAGGTCAAATCGTTGAACTTTGACCCCTTAACAGCCAAATTTCTAGCCGAAAACTGATCACATAGATATTCCCAAATCTCAGTACCTTGTATATCAAATTTCGAGTGTAGACTTAAAATTGACAGAGTTATTGCGTAGGGAAATGTACACAGACAGACACGCACATAGACACACAGACAGACACACAGACACAAAAAAAAGGTCAATTTTTTTAGCTTTAACCCCTATTCTTCCCCCTTAAATTTATAGTTTTGGGCTCAAATCCAGTTATTAAGTCAGACCCATGTTAAAGGAACCTATATCCAAATTTTCACGTGTTAAGATCCAAAATTTTCGGAGGAGTTTGGTAGAGTTCTCAAAGGTCAAATCGTTGAAATTTGACCCCTTAGCAGCTAAATTTCTAGCCGAAAACTGATCACATCGATTTTCCCAGATCTCAGTACTCTGTATATCAAATTTCGAGTCTGTAGAGAAAAAATTGACAGAGTTATTGCGAAGGAAAATGTACACAGACACACGGACACACACTTCCAGTTTTATAGATGCAACAAAAATATATACACACTAGTATTTACGCCCGGCGTTTCCCGGGTGTTATGAAGTGTATGTTGAGCAAAAAAAAAAAAAAATAAATAAAATAAACACAACAAAACGGTTAATTTTTTTAATTTTAGACCCCTATTATAACCCCTTAACATTTATTGTTTGGGGCTCAAATCCAGTTATTAAGTTAGATTCATGTGCAAAGAACCTATATCTAAAATTTCAATTGTTTAGACCCAACATTGTCGGACGAGTTTGGTAGAGTTCTGTTATATCTAAAACATTCATTCTTTCAACAGTAAATAAACGACACGTTTATCTATTCCAGCAATTGAGTTTTTGTTTCCTTCAATCAATTCGTTTCATTATTTTCTTTTGTAGCAGGATTAGGATTTATATATTCTAGTCCTCTACAAACGATGGTGACCCCGTTATTTTAAAATGAAATGAATGAGTTTGAACGAAGCACTCATGCACGCACTCCTGCACACACTCACTCTCTCTCTACAACAATAAACTTTCCCTCTCACCAGCTAACAACAAGAGACGCACGGCAAACTATAGACTCTTTCTCACCAGTTAACAGCGAGAGACGCATGCAAAACTAAACACATGTTGTACCCTTTTCTTTCACTTGTTTCATCACAAAGTTAGTTCGTTTAATTCAATTTAACACGTACTTCGTCTCTTTCTCAATTCAATTCATTTTCCCTATTTTTCACCACCACCACAAATTGGTGACACCCGAACGCGAGAGGAACACACATTTCGTTCTATACCCTCGACCGCTACAAAATGGTGACACCCGAACATGAGAGGAACACGCATTTCCTCCTATGCCACAAGTTCACAACAAACCACCGACCACGACGAGACGTGAAACAAACAAGCATGGTGACCCTACTTTTTTTTTAAAGGAATTTTTTGAGCGGGACGCGCGTTTTATTTGATAAAGAAAAAAACGAACTTTTCAACAAAGAAAAACAAGTTAACTTCTACCGACAAAAAGCTCAACGAACTACAATGACGAAACCCCTTGTCAGACTCGACAGAAAACTAAACACGGAGCTGTCGACTTTATACCGAATTAAAAAAAAAATTTGAGCTCGACAAAAATTTTCCACGGTTTCCTGACATTACCCTGCAACAAACGCGAGGAGCAAAATCACATAGGCCTATACACATTCTCTCCCGCACAGCGGACGCAACAACAAAGAAACAATTACAGGACATCCCTATCAACACATAGGAAGAAGTTGAATCAACAATACGAGTTAAGATGCACCACGCACGCTGATATACTCACAACTTGGAAGTTTCGTTGACAGACGGCAACCACACCTCGTTCAACAAGAAGAATGCGCAACTAGCACCCGTCCAAACAATGCACACATTACCGCAGACTCACTTACGAAGATATCGTCAACTGGACACACCACGTCAACACAAAAAAATTTTCCTTCCAAACGAATAATTCCCTTCACTTGTTGCACATGTCCAGCACACCAAAAAACAACCAGACAAATATCACCCTAAAAAAAGAGTAAACGCCTTTCCATGCGTAAGTAAATACTTCTTTTACGAACATACTCCGTTTTTGACGTTTTGTTTTAAACAACAGCAAAAACCAGGACGAAAAGTCAATTGCCGAAAACATTACTTAAAATATATATATATATATATATATATATATATATATATATATATATATATATATATATTTATATATATATATACACTGCATATATTTTTTTTTCCTAGGAAGGGGAGTATTGCGCGAGCCTTTTCTAGTCTCACACAAAAACACGCGTTCACATTTCAAGCTATATTACTTGTCATATACATACACGCACACAAACATACACGCCCACGTCCACACACGTACATATAATCACGTTCGCGTACATACACTCACCATCACGTGTATACACACACATGCTAACGTACGCACATACACTTCCCCTTTCAAAGGAAATCCACACATGCACAAAAGACCACCGGAAATAATTATAAAAGCAAGAGACAAGCTGTTTCCAGCCCTTTTCGATTTAGCCCTCGAGCTGAGCGGTTGTCAGACCATTCACCCCCCCCTTTCGGGGCACCCACGCGCATCACGTCATCTGCTACTATGTATGGGGCACGAGCTAACAGACCGTACGTACACTTAATACGCTTTCTCTCTCCATGAACTGGATTGACATTCTCACTCTTTCTCTCTCTATCTAGTACTTGTGCCAGAGAACACCACCGCGTAGCTGACGGCTAACATGGCACACAGTTTAACTGATGTCAACTCTCTATCCTTTTCTTTGTCTACACGCTGGACTATCATTCCCATTTTACACTACATTACTCACTTCTCTTCCCACGCACGAACAAACGATAGTGACCCGAACGTGAGATGAACACACATTTCCTTTTTCCTTCTATAATACCAATCCCGCAACAAACGATGATTACACCCGTGCGGACATGAACACGTATTATATCCAAAACATTCATTCTTTCAACAGTAAATAAACGACACGTTTATCTATTCCAACAATTGAGTCTTTGTTTCCTTCATTTAATTTGTTTCATTATTTTCTTTTGTTACGGGATTAGGATGTATATATATCCGAGTCCTCTACAGTTCTCAAAGGTCAAATTGTTGAACTTTGACCCCTTAAAAGCCAAATTTCAGGCCGAAAACCGATTACATCGATTTTCCCAAATCTCAGTACCCTGTATATCAAATTTCGAGTCTGCATACTAAAAATTGACAGATTGATTACGTAGGGAAATATACACCGACTGACAGATTCACCTTTATATATCTATCTATATCTATATCTATATCTATATCTATATATATATATATATATATATATATATATATATATATATATATATAGATAGATAGATAGATAGATAGATAGATAGATAAAACAAAAATACATACGCATACATAAATATATATGGAAACAATTTTGTGTTTCCTGTAAACTTTTTACACAAATATTATGCAAGTATAAATCATGTAGAATATCTGTATGGATATAATTACACGTAATACTTAACTGAAGATGATCATCCCATTAGAAAACCGAAAAACCTAATAGGGAATTAATTAAAATGAATGTTTAAAAGAATATGCAGATTAGCTGGATCTTTTGCTAGTGAATGCAACTCCACAACCCATATATAAGAGAATTGTATTTTCTTTTTAATTAAATGGAAAATAGGGTTTTTAATATGAATATCAATACACACAAAAGAAAAACGGGTTTATAGGAGTATAGAAGATATATAAATATATGTGGAAACAAATTTGTGTTTGCTGTAAACTTTTTACGCAAATATTATGCAAGTATAAATCTCTGTAGAATATCTGCATGAATATAATTGCACGTAATAGTTGACGAAAGAAAACCGAAAAAACTAATAGGGAATTAATTAAAATAAATGTTTAAAAGAATATGCAAATTAGCTAGATCGTTTGCTAGTGACTGCAATTTCACAACCAATATGTAACAAAATTGTATTTTCTTTTGAAATAAATAGAAAAGAGGGTTTTTAATATGAATATCAATACACGCAAAAGAAACACGAATTTATAGGAGTATAGATAGATAGAGATAGAAGATAGATAGACTATCATTCCGCCCGGCTTTGCTCGGGCCCTATGTACTGTTCATAACTTTACGTGCATATGTATATATTAAAAAGTGTGAATATGTACGGTAATGCCTTTCTATATAATAGGTTTCCTTAATTACCATAAAGAAAAGTTTGTAGAAACCGCAGACGTAAATGTTTTATAAACTTTTACCCCAATTCGGACCCCTTAGCATTTATTGTTTTGGGCTTAAATAGAATGATAAAGTTAGATCCATATCCAAGTTACCTACATTTAAAATTGCAAGTGTTTAGACCCAACATTGGCAGAGGAGTTTGGTAGAGTTTTCAAAGGTAAAATCGTTGAACTTTGACCTCTTAACAGCCAAATTTCTGGCCGAAAATCGATTAAAAAGATTTTCTCAAATCTCAATACCTGTATGTCAAATTGCGTGTCTGTAGACCGAAAATTGACAGAGTTATTTGGTAGGGAAATGTAAATAGACAGACAGACAGACCGACAGACACACACACAAACATTTTCACTTTTATAGATATACTAGCGTTGCCAGGGTGTTTTTAGGTGTATGTTGAGAAAAAAAAAAAAAAAAAAAAGGTCAATTTTTTTAACTTTGACCCCTATTATGACATTTATTGTTTTGGCCACAAATCAAGTTATTAAGTTAGATCCATGTCCAAGGAACCTATATCTAAAATTTCAATTGTTTATACCCCAAATTGGCGTGAAAGTTTGGTAGAGTTCACAAAGTTCAAATCGTTGAACTTTGACCCCTTAACAGACAAATTTCTGTCCGAAAACCTATTACAAAAATCTTCCCAAATCTCAGTAGTCTGTATATGAAATTTCGAGTAAGTAGACTAAAAATTGAAAGAGTTATTGTGTAGGGAAATGTACACAGACAGACACACAGACACACAGACAAACAGACAAACACTTTTACTTTTATACATATACTAGCATTTCGGCCCGGTGTTTGGAGGTGTATGCTGAGAAAAAAAAAACAAAACAAAAAAAACAAAAACGATCAATTTTTTAAACTTTGACCCTTATTATGACCGCTTAAAATTTATTGTTTTGGGCTCAAATTGAGTTATTAAATTAGATTCATGTCCAAGAAACGAATATCTTAAGTTTCAAGTGTTTAGACCCAATATTGTCGGAGGAGTTTGGTAGAGTTCACGAAGGTAAAAACGTTGAAGTTTGACCACTTAAAAGACGAATTTCTGGCCGAAAACCAATCAGGTAGATTTCCCCAAATCTCAGTACCCTGTATATCAAATTTCGAGTCTGTAGACTGAAAATTAACAGAGTTATTGCGAAGGACAATGTACACAGACACACACACACACACACACACACACACACACACACACACACACACACACACACACACACACAACAGAAGTTCACTTTTATAGATATACTAGCATTTCAGCCCGGCGTTGCCCGGATGTTTGCTGAGCAAAAAAAACAAAAAACAAAAACGGTCAATTTTTTAAAACTTTTACCCCTATTATAACCCCTTAATATTTATTGTTTTGGGCCCAAATCAAGTTATTAAGTTAGATCCATGTCCAAGGAACCTATATCTAAAGTTTCAAGTGTTCAGACCCCAATTGTTGAAGGAGTTTGGTAGAGTTCTCAAAGGTTAAATCGTTGAACTTTGACCCCTTAACAGCCAAATTTCTGACCGAAAACCGATCACATAGATTTTCCCAAATCTCAGTACCCTGTCCATCAAATTTTGAGTCTGTAGACTAAGAATTGATAGTTATTGCATAGGGAAATGTACCCAGACACATAGACAGATAGACACACAGACACACAGACACGTTCACTTTTATGGATAGATAGATAGATAGATAGATATATTTATAAAAGTGAACGTGTCCAAGTTAAAAGAAATTGACTGCTATTTTTTTTTTCTTTTTCCTCAATATACACCTCCAAACACCCGGGCAACGCCGGCTGAAATATATATAAAAGTGAACGTGTCTATGTGTGTGTCCGTGTGTGTGCCTGTGTCCATTTCTATACGCAATAACTCCGTCAATTTTAAGTCTACAGACTCGAAATTTGATATACTTTTCGAGATACTGACATTTGGGAAAATCTTTGTGATCGGTTTTCGGCCAGGAATTTGGCTGTTAAAGGGTCATAGTTCAACGAGAACTCTACCAAACTCCTCCGACAATTTTGTGTCTAAACACTTGAAATCTCTACCAAATTACTCAGACAATTTCTGATCTAAACATTTGAAATTTTACATAAAGGGTATTCAGAGATAGAGCAAGCTTTTTAATCGGTTTGGCTTCAAAATTTGAGCTACCAATATATAAATGTATGTATGCATATATGCCTAAAACTTGCGACAGAGGCGACGGATTTTCACAAGATCAGTATCGTTTTGAAGCTCGACCGTTCAGACAACAAATACCGCAAAATTGGCTAAAAACATTAATTTCTTCACCCTCAACCGGGCACTTTTCTACAGGGAGGGGTCGCTTCTTTCACCGATATTTCGAAAGTCACCCCCTCCCTCGATATTTGATATACAAGGTACTGAGATTTGACAAAATTTTTGTAATCCGTTTTTGGCCAGAAATTTGGCTACTAAGGGGTCAAAGTTTAATTATTTGACCTTTGAGAACTCTACCAGAGTCCTCCGACAATTTTGGATCTAAACACTTGAAATTTTAGATATAGGTTCCTTGAGGATGGATCTAACTTAATAACTCAATTTGAGCCCAAAACAATACATGTTAAGGGGTCATACTAGGGGTCAACGTTTAAAAAAATTGACCTCTGCAGTCTCGACCAAATTACTCAGACAATTTCTGGTCCAAACATTTGAAATTTTACATAAAGGGTATTCAGAGATATGGCAAACTTTTAATTGATGAGCTACAAATATATAAATGTATGTATGTGTGCATGTTTGCATGTCTGCCTAAAACTTTCAACAGAGGCAACGGATTTTCACAAGATCAGTATCGTTTTGAAGCTCGACCCTTCAGACGACAAATACCGAAAAATTGGCTAAAAACATAAATTTCTTCACCCTCAACTGGCGAATATCGGCGAAAAAAGCGATACCTCCCTATAGAAAAGTTTCTATAGGGAGGTGTCGCTTTTTTCGCCGATATTTTCGAAAGTCATTCCCTCTTTTTGATTGTCTAGCCATAACTTAAACCTACGTCACTTTCGGTTTGGTGGTGGTTGTAACAGCAAAGACGTCACATTCTTTTTTTCCCCCGTTCTTTTCCTCCTTCGCAGCATGGGTTCGAGCCTGCCTTCTTACTACCACTTTTTTTTTTGCTCAACACACACCTCCGAACATCCGAGCAACGCTGGGCACCCATGCTAGTTTTCTAGAAATGGAAGGATGACTATTTTCTAGTTCTGCTTACCCAGCATTGCCCGAGAGTTTGTATTTGTAAAAAAATATTTTTCTTCTTTTTAGATAAACTAATTAAATTAATGAACCACAAATTTATAAAAGACAAAATGTGTGTATGAAAAAAGTGACTCCTCCTTGTAAAAAAACAGGCGAGTTGAGGTTGAAGGAATGAATCTTTTTGGCCAATTTTTTAATATTTGTCATCCAAAGGATTGAGTTTGAAAACGATACCAATTTCGTGAGGAACCATCGAATATGTCGAAAGTTTTTGGCCAACATACAAACACACACACACACATGTATGCCTCGCAAAAACTTTCGACAGAAGTGATGGATCTTCACGAGATCAGTATCGTTTTTAAGCTCGACCTTGCAGACGACAAATATAAAAAAGTTGGCCAAAAACATTAATTCCTTCACCCTCAACTGGGCAAGGAGGGGTCGTTTATTTATTTATTTTTTTTTTTGCGTCGCCATTTTTGCAAGTAATCTTATTGGTTGGATTGACTTCACTTAATTTCAACGTTCTTAACTTCCGGTCGGACGATGGAGACATCGGCAAAGACGTTACGTTTTTTCCCCTCCTTCGCGTTACAGGTTCGAGCCTTTATCAGCCTACTACCACTTTTTTTCTCTCTCCACCCAAACTGCCTACTGTTATTTCGCTTCACCCCACCCCTCGCTACTGCCAATTTATTTTTTTTTTAATCCTCCTCCCCGGGGTTCCTTACTCGATCCAAACAACGCTAGGGAGCCTTGCTACTATACCACTTTTTAACACATTTTAATTCCCTCCACCCCACCGCGGGTCTTTACTACACTTCCACGCACCTGGGCAATGCTGGGTACCCCCACTTGTCTATTATATGAAAGATAAATGTGTGTGTGTGTGTATGTGTGTGTGTGTGTTTGTATGTTGGCCAAAAACTTTCGACATATTCGATGGTTCCTCACGAAATTGGTATCGTTTTCAAGCTCAATCCTTTGGATGACAAATATTAAAAAAATTGGCCAAAAAGATTCATTCCTTCAACCTCAACTCGCCTGTTTTTTTACAAGGAGGAGTCACTTTTTTCATTGACATTTTCGCAAGTCATCGTCTCCGTTGGATTGGCTATGCTTAATTTCAAACACTCTGACTTCTGCTTGCGCCATGGACGCATCGGCTGAGATGTTACTTTTTTTTCCTTCTTTGCATTACTGGGGGTTGAGCCTGCCTACTACCATTTTTATTTTTTTACAATACTTCTCTCAATGGAAACTGCCAACTGTTGTTTTGATTCCTCCCCACGCTACTACCATTTTTTTATACACCTCAGGTTCCTTACTACACCACCTGCACACACCCAGGCAACGCTGGGTAACCCCACTATATATATATATAAAAGGCAAAATGTGTGTTAAGGTGTTTGTGTGTGTGAGCTTTTTTTCTGTATGCCTGGCAAAGGCTTTTGGAGAAGTGGTTCTCAGGTTGGTCGCTCACTCTTATAACTTTTTGTATACTCCTTAGATTATAATAGGCATGAATTACGAAAAGTCGCTGAAATAAATATCTTTTATTTCAACAGAATTTGAACTGGGAATTCGTTTTCTCTGCTACTGCTACTGCTATGGCGTGATATTTGGCCTAGAAAACCACTTGTCGACGACTCCCTGCCTTTGTGGCGTCATGCTATGTCATCAGACTTCAAGGCTTCGGGTTTGAGCCTACCTCTCTCCCAAGACTTTTTTTGCTGTTTTTTTTTTTGGTTTGTTCGTTTTTTTTTTAATATTTAAACACGGTTATTACTTCACTTATTATTTAGTTTTCATTTTGTTTTGATCTACCCCCCCAACACACACACCTACAAACATCCGGGCAACGCCAGGTATCCCCGCTAGTATATATGAAAAGCAAAATGTGTGTGTGTGTGTGTGTGTGTGTGTGTGTGTGTGTGTCTAACAAAAACTTTCGGCAGAGGCGACGGATCCTCATAAGATCAGTATTGTTTTAAAGCTCGACCCTTCGGACGACAAATATTGAAAAATTGGCCAAAAACATTAATTCCTTCACCCTAAACTAGGCAGTTTTCTAAAAGGAGGGTCGTTTTTTTTTGTTTTTTTTTGCGTTGCCATTTTTGCAAGTCATCGTATCGGTTGGATTGACTTCGCTTAATTTCAACGTTCCGGTTAGACGATGGTAAGAAGTCAGATTTTCTTTCACTTTCTTTTCCACCTTTGCATCATGGGTTCGAGCTTGCCTGCCTACTACCACTTTTTTTGAACACCTCTATCCACCCTGGCTTCCTACTATTGTTTTGATTCCCTTCTCCGCTACTACCATTCTTTTTTAAACACCTCTCTTAACATGGGCTGCCAACAGTGGTTTTGATCCCCACCCCACTACTACCACTTTTTTAACACCTCCCTCCACCCGAACTTCCTACTGTTATTTTAATCCTCCTCCCCCACATACCTATCCACACCCAGGCAACGCTGGGTACCCCCATTAGTCTGATATATAAAATGCAAAATGTGTGTATGTATGTGTGTGTATGTGCGTGTGTGCGTGCATATGTGTATGTTTGTACGTCTTGCAAAAACTTTTGACAGATGCATTGGAATGTGACGAAATCAGTATCGTTTTAAAGCTCGGTCTCTTGGACGACAAATATCAAAAAATTGGCCAAAGACATTAATTCCTTCACCCTCAACTCATCAGTTTTCTACAAGAAGGGGTCGTTTTTTTTCGTCAACATTTTTGCAAGTCATTATCTCCATTGACTACCTTTAATTCAAATGCTCACGACTTCTGGTTTTGCGATGGATGCATTAGCTTAGACGTTATTATTTTTTTTTCACCTTCTTTTCCTTCTTTGCATCACGGGTTCGAGCCTGCCTGCCTACTACCACTTTTTTTTTTAACACATGTCTCCACTTTTGGGGTTCCTTACTACTACACCACCTCTACACACCCGGACAATGTCAGGTACTCCCGCTAGGTAAATATAAAAGATGAAAGTGTAAGTCACATGAAGTGGAAAACAAATGTTATTAATGAAAATGATTAATTATTAATTATTAATGAATGATTAATTAATTACCAAGCTGTTGCAATAAAACGATAACTAAAAGAGGAAAACGAAACTGCTGCAGGGTTGGATGCAGGTGATCGATCTTACAAAACCAGGAAAGAAACACAAATAGGTGTATTCGAGTTTGTTTCAATCTAATGTAAAAAAAATTGTCATTTCCTGCACTGATGATGGCGAAAGCATGAAATACTAGTGTCTGTATGCATAACAAATAATTATTAGCTCTTTTAAGAGTATTAAAGTTGGACACTGTCTCGGAAATAAAAACAAAAAACAGTCAATTAGCGTTATGCAATGTTCACCATTTCTGCTCTTTTGAACTCTCTCGACTATTTACTGTTGCGCCCGCATTTTGCATTTATAGGTGTTAAATTTCCCTTAATTCTCATGTCAATTGTTAGTTGCCCGAAGGTAACATCTTAGCAAATGGAGTTAAAGATGACTTTGTAGCTGAGTCTCCCGACTGGTAGGAATTGTCACTTCCCGCACTGATGATTGTGAAAACACTAAGCAAGAGTGTCTGTAGGTATAAAAATAATTATTAATATTTAGAATATACATATATGTGTGTGTGTTTGTGAAAGAGAAAGAGAGAGAGAGAGAGAGAGAGAGAGAGAGAGAGAGAGAGTTGATAATATGAATAGAATGTCGATATGGAAGATAGTCATTTTATTTAATCGGTATGTATCTGGCGGATGGATTTGGCTGAAACTGCATAAGAAAAAGTCATCAAGATCCAAATAAAATACGAATATCTCCACGATAATATAAATACACTTCATTTAACAGAAACACAGGAAAGCGAGGTAATGTTGAGTTCTGGAGTCTCATCTCGTATTGCCGTTTTCTAGAAAGGAATGAGAGCATGTTTTTAAGGATATCTCGTTTAGAAACCGATTTGTCTTTTCTCAGCGATGAGGTGCCTTCAATAAGTTTCCAAATTTCTCCGTATGGGAACTTTTATGGATAGTACACACTTTTATTGATAGTACACACTTTTATTGATAGTACACACTTTTATTAATAGTATACACTTTTATTGATAGCACACACTTTTATTGATAGTACACACTTTTATTGATAGTATACACTTTTATTGATAGTATACACTTTTATTAATAGTATACACTTTTATAGATAGTACACACTTTTATTAATAGTATACACTTTTATTGATAGCACACACTTTTATTGATAGAACACACTTTTATTGATAGTACACACTTTTATTGATAGTACACACTTTTATTGATAGTATACACTTTTATTGATAGTACACACTTTTATTAATAGTATACACTTTTATTGATAGTACACACTTTTATTGATAGTACACACTTTTATTGATAGTACACACTTTTATTGATAGTATACACTTTTATTGATAGCACACACTTTTATTGATAGTACACACGTTTATTGATAGTACACACTTTTATTAATAGTATACACTTTTATTGAGAGTACACACTTTTATTGACAGTAAACACTTTTATTAATAGTACACACTTTTATTGATAGTACACATTTTTATTGATAGTATACACTTTTATTAATAGTACACACTTTTATTGATAGTACACACTTTTATTGATAGCACACACTTTTATTGATAGTACACACTTTTATTGATAGTACACACTTTTATTAATAGTATACACTTTTATTGATAGTACACACTTTTATTAATAGTACACACTTTTATTAATAGTACACACTTTTATTGATAGTACACACTTTTATTGATAGTACACACTTTTATTGATGGTACACACATTTATTGATAGTGCACACTTTTATTGATGGTATAAACTTTTATTGATAGTACACACTGTTATTGATAGTACACACTTTTATTGATGGTGCACACTTTTATTGATAGTACACACTTTTATTGATGGTATAAACTTTTATTGACAGTACACACGTTTATTGATAGTGCACACTTTTATTGATAGTACACACTTTTATTAATAGTACACACTTTTATTGATGGTATAAACTTTTATTGATAGTACACACTTTTATTGATGGTGCAAACTTTTATTGATAGTACACACTTTTATTGATAGTGCACACTTTTATAGAGAGTACACACTTTTATTAATAGTACACACTTTTATAAATAGTACACACTTTTATTAATAGTACACACTTTTATTGATAGTACACACTTTTATTGATGGTGCACACTTTTATTGATAGTACACACTTTTATTAATAGTACACACTTTTATTAATAGTACACACTTTTATTAATAGTACACACTTTTATTGATAGTACACACTTTTATTGATAGTACACACTTTTATTGATGGTGCACACTTTTATTGATAGTGCACACTTTTATTGATAGTACACACTTTTATTAATAGTACACACTTTTATTGAGAGTACACACTTTTATTAATAGTACACACTTTTATTGATGGTGCACACTTTTATTGATAGTGCAAACTTTTATTGATAGTACACACTTTTATTGATGGTGCACACTTTTATTGAGAGTACACACTTTTATTAATAGTACACACTTTTATTAATAGTACACACTTTTATTAATAGTACACACTTTTATTGATAGTACACACTTTTATTGATGGTGCACACTTTTATTGATAGTACACACTTTTATTGATGGTATAAACTTTTATTGATAGTACACACTTTTATTGATAGTACACACATTTATTGATAGTGCACACTTTTATTAATAGTACACACCTTTATTGATAGTACACACTTTTATTGATAGTACACACTTTTATTGATAGTACACACTTTTATTAATAGTACACACTTTTATTGATAGTACACACTTTTATTGATGGTATAAACTTTTATTGATAGTACACACTTTTATTGATAGTACACACTTTTATTGATAGTACACACTTTTATTGATGGTATAAACTTTTATTGATAGTACACACTTTTATTGATAGTACACACTTTTATTGATGGTGCACACTTTTATTGATAGTACACACTTTTATTGATAGTACAAACTTTTATTAATAGTACACACTTTTATTAATAGTACACACTTTTATTAATAGTACACACTTTTATTGATAGTACACACTTTTATTGATAGTACACACTTTTATTGATAGTACACACTTTTATTTATAGTACACACTTTTATTTATGGTGCACACTTTTATTGATAGTACACACTTTTATTGATAGTACACACTTTTATTAATAGTACACACTTTTATTAATAGTACACACTTTTATTGATAGTACACACTTTTATTGATAGTACACACTTTTATTGATGGTTTAAACTTTTATTGATAGTACACACTTTTATTGATGGTACACACTTTTATTGATAGTACACACTTTTATTGATGGTATAAACTTTTATTGATAGTACACACTTTTATTGATGGTACAAACTTTTATTGATAGTACACACTTTTATTGATAGTACACACTTTTATTGATAGTACACACTTTTATTGATAGTACACACTTTTATTTATAGTACACACTTTTATTGATGGTGCACACTTTTATTGATAGTAAACACGTTTATTGATAGTACACACTTTTATTAATAGTACACACTTTTATTAATAGTACACACTTTTATTGATAGTACACACTTTTATTGATGGTATAAACTTTTATTGATAGTACACACTTTTATTGATGGTATAAACTTTTATTGATAGTACACCCTTTTATTGATAGTACACACTTTTATTGATAGTACACACTTTTATTGATGGTGCACACTTTTATTGATAGTACACACTTTTATTAATAGTACACACTTTTATTGATAGTACACACTTTTATTAATAGTACACACTTTTATTGATAGTACACACTTTTATTGATAGTACACACTTTTATTGATGGTGCACACTTTTATTGATAGTGCACACTTTTATTGATAGTACACACTTTTATTGATAGTACACACTTTTATTGATGGTGCACACTTTTATTGATAGTGCACACTTTTATTGAGAGTACACACTTTTATTAATAGTCCACACTTTTATTGATGGTGCATACTTTTATTGATAGTGCAAACTTTTATTGATAGTACACACTTTTATTGATAGTGCACACTTTTATTGAGAGTACACACTTTTATTAATAGTACACACTTTTATTAATAGTACACACTTTTATTAATAGTACACACTTTTATTGATAGTACACACTTTTATTGATGGTGCACACTTTTATTGATAGTACACACTTTTATTAATAGTACACACTTTTATTAATAGTACACACTTTTATTAATAGTACACACTTTTATTGATAGTACACACTTTTATTGATAGTACACACTTTTATTGATGGTGCACACTTTTATTGATAGTGCACACTTTTATTGATAGTACACACTTTTATTAATAGTACACACTTTTATTGAGAGTACACACTTTTATTAATAGCACACACTTTTATTGATGGTGCACACTTTTATTGATAGTGCAAACTTTTATTGATAGTACACACTTTTATTGATAGTACACACTTTTATTGAGAGTACACACTTTTATTAATAGTACACACTTTTATTGATAGTACACACTTTTATTGATAGTACACACTTTTATTGATGGTATAAACTTTTATTGATAGTACACACTTCTATTGATAGTACACACTTTTATTGATAGTGCACACTTTTATTAATAGTACACACTTTTATTGATAGTACACACTTTTATTGATAGTACACACTTTTATTGATAGTACACACTTTTATTGATAGTACACACTTTTATTATAGTACAAACTTTTATTGATAGTACACACTTTTATTGATGGTATAAACTTTTATTGATAGTACACACTTTTATTGATGGTACACACTTTTATTGATAGTACACACTTTTATTGATGGTATAAACTTTTATTGATAGTACACACTTTTATTGATAGTACACACTTTTATTGATAGTACACACTTTTATTGATAGTACACACTTTTATTGATAGTACACACTTTTATTTATAGTACACACTTTTATTGATGGTACACACTTTTATTTATAGTACACACTTTTATTGATAGTACACACTTTTATTAATAGTACACACTTTTATTAATAGTACACACTTTTATTGATAGTACACACTTTTATTGATAGTACACACTTTTATTGATGGTATAAACTTTTATTGATAGTACACACTTTTATTGATGGTACACACTTTTATTGATAGTACACACTTTTATTGATGGTATAAACTTTTATTGATAGTACACACTTTTATTGATGGTACAAACTTTTATTGATAGTACACACTTTTATTGATAGTACACACTTTTATTGATAGTACACACTTTTATTGATAGTACACACTTTTATTTATAGTACACACTTTTATTGATGGTGCACACTTTTATTGATAGTACACACGTTTATTGATAGTACACACTTTTATTAATAGTACACACTTTTATTAATAGTACACACTTTTATTGATAGTACACACTTTTATTGATAGTACACACTTTTATTGATGGTATAAACTTTTATTGATAGTACACACTTTTATTGATGGTATAAACTTTTATTGATAGTACACCCTTTTATTGATAGTACACACTTTTATTGATAGTGCACACTTTTATTGATAGTACACACTTTTATTGATAGTACACACTTTTATTGATAGTGCACACTTTTATTGATAGTACACACTTTTAATGATAGTACACACTTTTATTGATAGTACACACTTTTATTGATAGTACACACTTTTATTGATAGTACACACTTTTATTGATAGTGCACACTTTTATTGATAGTACACACTTCTATTGATAGTACACACTTTTATTGATAGTACACACTTTTATTGATAGTACACACTTTTATTGATAGTACACACTTTTATTATAGTACACACTTTTATTGATAGTACACACTTTTATTGATGGTGCACACTTTTATTGATAGTACACACTTTTATTGATGGTATAAACTTTTATTGATAGTACACACTTTTATTGATAGTACACACTTTTATTGATAGTACACACTTTTATTGATAGTACACACTTTTATTGATAGTACACACTTTTATTGATAATACACACTTTTATTAATAGTACACACTTTTATTAATAGTATACACTTTTATTGGTAGTACACACTTTTATTGATAGTACACACTTTTATTGATAGTACACACTTTTATTAATAGTACACACTTTTATTAATAGTACACACTTTTATTAATAGTACACACTTTTATTGATAGTACACACTTTTATTAAAAGTACACACTTTTATTAATAGTACACACTGTTATTGATAGTACACACTTTTATTGATAGTACACACTTTTATTAATAGTACACACTTTTATTAATAGTACACACTTTTATTAATAGTACACACTTTTATTGATAGTACTCACTTTTATTAATAGTACACACTTTTATTGATAATACACACTTTTATTGATAGTACATACTTTTATTGATAGTACACACTTTTATTGGTAGTACACACTTTTATTGATGGTACACACTTTTATTGATAATACACACTTTTATTAATAGTACACACTTTTATTAATAGTACACACTTTTATTGATAGTACACACTTTTATTGATGGTACACACTTTTATTGATAGTACACACTTTTATTAATAGAACACACTTTTATTAATAGTACACATTTTTATTGAAAGTACACACTTTTATTGATGGTGCACACTTTTATTGATAGTACACACTTTTATTGGTAGTACACACTTTTATTGGTAGTACACACTTTTATTGATGGTACACACTTTTATTGATAATACACACTTTTATTAATAGTACACACTTTTATTAATAGTACACACTTTTATTGATAGTACACACTTTTATTGATGGTACACACTTTTATTGATAGTACACACTTTTATTGATAGTACATACTTTTATTGATAGTACTTACTTTTATTGATAGTACACACTTTTATTGGTAGTACACACTTTTATTGATGGTACACACTTTTATTGATAATACACACTTTTATTGATAGTACACACTTTCATTGATAGTACACACTTTTATTGATGGTACAAACCTTTATTGATAGTACACACTTTTATTAATAGTACACACTTTTATTGGTAGTACACACTTTTATTGATAGTACACACTTTTATTGATGGTATAAACTTTTATTAATAGTACACACTTTTATTAATAGTACACACTTTTATTGATAGTACACACTTTTATTGATAGTACACACTTTTATTAATAGTACACACTTTTATTAATAGTACACACTTTTATTAATAGTACACACTTTTATTAATAGTATACACTTTTATTAATAGTACACACTTTTATTGATAGTACACACTTTTCTTGATAGTACACACTTTTATTAATAGTACACACTTTTATATATAGTATACACTTTTATTAATAGTACACACTTTTATTGATAGTACACACTTTTATTGATAGTACACACTTTTATTAATAGTATACACTTTTATTAATAGTACACACTTTTATTAATAGTACACACTTTTATTAATAGTACACACTTTTATTAATAGTATACACTTTTATTAATAGTACACACTTTTATTGATAGTACACACTTTTATTGATAGTACACACTTTTATTGATAGTACACACTTTTATTAATAATACACACTTTTATTGATGGTATAAACGTTTATTGATAGTACACACTTTTATTAATAGTATACACTTTTATTGATAGCACACACTTTTATTGATAGTGCACACTTTTATTAATAGTATACACTTTTATTGAGAGTACACACTTTTATTGACAGTACACACTTTTATTAATAGTACACACTTTTATTGATAGTACACACTTTTATTGATAGTACACACTTTTATTGATGGTACACACATTTATTGATAGTGCACCCTTTTATTGAAAGCACACACTTTTATTGATAGTACACACTTTTATTGGTAGTACACACTTTTATTGATAGTACACACTTTTATTGATGGTATAAACTTTTATTGATAGTGAAAACTTTTATTGATAGTACACACTTTTATTGATAGTACACACTTTTATTGGTAGTACACACATTTATTGATAGTACACACTTTTATTGGTAGTACACACTTTTATTGATAGTACGCACTTTTATTGATAGTACACACTTTTATTTATAGTACACACTTTTATTGATAATACACACTTTTATTGATGGTATAAACTTTTATTGATGGTACACACTTTTATTAATAGTACACACTTTTATTAGTAGTACACACATTTATTGATAGTACACACTTTTATTGATGGTATAAACTTTTATTAATAGTACACACTTTTATTAATAGTACACACTGTTATTGGTAGTACACACTTTTATTGATAGTACACACTTTTATTGATGGTATAAACTTTTATTGATAGTACACACTTTTATTAATAGTACACACTTTTATTGGTAGTACACACTTTTATTGATAGTACACACTTTTATTGATAGTACACACTTTTACTGATAGTACACACTTTTATTGATGGTGCACACTTTTATTGAGAGTACACACTTTTATTAATAGTACACACTTTTATTAATAGTACACACTTTTATTAATAGTACACACTTTTATTGATAGTACACACTTTTATTGATGGTGCACACTTTTATTGATAGTACACACTTTTATTAATAGTACACACTTTTATTGATAGTACACACTTTTATTAATAGTACACACTTTTATTGAGAGTACACACTTTTATTAATAGTCCACACTTTCATTGATGGTGCACACTTTTATTGATAGTGCAAACTTTTATTGATAGTACACACTTTTATTGATAGTGCACACTTTTATTGAGAGTACACACTTTTATTAATAGTACACACTTTTATTAATAGTACACACTTTTATTTATAGTACACACTTTTATTGATAGTACACACTTTTATTAATAGTACACACTTTTATTGATAGTACACACTTTTATTGATAGTGCACACTTTTATTGATAGTACACACTTTTATTGATAGTACACACTTTTATTGATAGTGCACACTTTTAGTGATAGTACACACTTTTAATGATAGTACACACTTTTATTGATAGTACACACTTTTATTGATAGTACACACTTTGATAGTACACACTTTTATTGATAGTACACACTTTTATTGATAGTGCACACTTTTATTGAGAGTACACACTTTTATTAATAGTACACACTTTTATTAATAGTACACACTTTTATTAATAGTACACACTTTTATTGATAGTACACACTTTTATTGATGGTGCACACTTTTATTGATAGTACACACTTTTATTGATGGTATAAACTTTTATTGATAGTACACACTTTTATTGATAGTACACACTTTTATTGATAGTGCACACTTTTATTAATAGTACACACTTTTATTGATAGTACACACTTTTATTGATAGTACACACTTTTATTGATAGTACACACTTTTATTGATAGTATACACTTTTATTGATAGTACACACTTTTATTAATAGTACACACTTTTATTGATAGTACACACTTTTATTGATGGTATAAACTTTTATTGATAGTACACACTTTTATTGATGGTACACACTTTTATTGATAGTACACACTTTTATTGATGGTATAAACTTTTATTGATAGTACACACTTTTATTGATAGTACACACTTTTATTGATGCTGCACACTTTTATTGATAGTACACACATTTATTGATAGTACACACTTTTATTAATAGTACACACTTTTATTAATAGTACACACTTTTATTGATAGTACACACTTTTATTGATAGTACACACTTTTATTGATGGTATAAACTTTTATTGATAGTACACACTTTTATTGATGGTATAAACTTTTATTGATAGTACACACTTTTATTGATAGTACACACTTTTATTGATAGTGCACACTTTTATTGATAGTACACACTTTTATTGATAGTAGACACTTTTATTGATAGTACACACTTTTATTAATAGTACACACTTTTATTAATAGTACACACTTTTATTGATAGTACACACTTTTATTGATGGTGCACACGTTTATTGATAGTACACGCTTTTATTGATAGTACATACTTTTATTTATAGTACACACTTTTATTGATAGTACACACTTTTATTGATAGTGCACACTTTTATTGAGAGTACACACTTTTATTAATAGTACACACTTTTATTAATAGTACACACTTTTATTAATAGTACACACATTTATTGATAGTACACACTTTTATTGATGGTGCACACTTTTATTGATAGTACATACTTTTATTAATAGTACACACTTTTATTAATAGTACACACTTTTATTAATAGTACACACTTTTATTAATAGTACACACTTTTATTGATAGTACACACTTTTATTGATGGTGCACACTTTTAATGATAGTACACACTTTTATTGATGGTATAAACTTTTATTGATAGTACACACTTTTATTGATAGTACACACTTTTATTGATAGTGCACACTTTTATTAATAGTACACACTTTTATTGATAGTACACACTTTTATTGATAGTACACACTTTTATTGATAGTACACACTTTTATTGATAGTACACACTTTTATTAATAGTACACACTTTTATTGATAGTACACACTTTTATTGATGGTATAAACTTTTATTGATAGTACACACTTTTATTGATGGTACACGCTTTTATTGATAGTAGACACTTTTATTGATGGTATAAACTTTTATTGATAGTACACACTTTTATTGATAGTACACACTTTTATTGATGCTGCACACTTTTATTGATAGTACACACATTTATTGATAGTACACACTTTTATTAATAGTACACACTTTTATTAATAGTACACACTTTTATTGATAGTACACACTTTTATTGATAGTACACACTTTTATTGATGGTATAAACTTTTATTGATAGTACACACTTTTATTTATGGTATAAACTTTTATTGATAGTACACACTTTTATTGATAGTACACACTTTTATTGATAGTGCACACTTTTATTGATAGTACACACTTTTATTGATAGTACACACTTTTATTGATAGTACACACTTTTATTAATAGTACACACTTTTATTGATAGTACAACTTTTATTGATAGTACACACTTTTATTGATGGTGCACACGTTTATTGATAGTACACACTTTTATTGATAGTACACACTTTTATTTATAGTACACACTTTTATTGATAGTACACACTTTTATTAATAGTACACACTTTTATTGATAGTACACACTTTTATTGATAGTGCACACTTTTATTGATAGTACACACTTTTATTGATAGTACACACTTTTATTGATAGTGCACACTTTTATTGATGGTGCACACTTTTATTAATAGTACACACTTTTATTGATAGTGCACACTTTTATTGATAGTACACACTTTTAATGATAGTACACACTTTTATTGATAGTACACACTTTTATTGATAGTACACACTTTGATAGTACACACTTTTATTGATAGTACACACTTTTATTGATAGTACACACTTTTATTGATAGTACACACTTTTATTGATAGTACACACTTTTATTGATAGTACACACTTTTATTGATAGTACACACTTTTATTGATAGTACACACTTTTATTGATGGTGCACACTTTTATTGATAGTACACACTTTTATTGATGGTATAAACTTTTATTGATAGTACACACTTTTATTGATAGTACACACTTTTATTGATAGTACACACTTTTATTGATAGTACACACTTTTATTGATAGTACACACTTTTATTGATAGTACACACTTTTATTGATAATACACACTTTTATTAATAGTACACACTTTTATTAATAGTATACACTTTTATTAATAGTACACACTTTTATTGATAGTACACACTTTTATTGATAGTACACACTTTTATTAATAGTACACACTTTTATTAATAGTAGACACTTTTATTAATAGTACACACTTTTATTGATTGTACACACTTTTATTAAAAGTACACACAATTTTTAATAGTACACACTTTTATTGATAGTACACACTTTTATTGATAGTACACACTTTTATTAATAGTACACACTTTTATTAATAGTACACACTTTTATTGATAGTACACACTTTTATTAATAGTATACACATTTATTAATAGTACACACTTTTATTGATAGTACACACTTTTATTGATAGTACACACTTTTATTAATAGTACACACTTTTATTGGTAGTACACACTTTTATTGATGGTACACACTTTTATTGATAATACACACTTTTATTAATAGTACATACTTTTATTGATAGTACACACTTTTATTAATAGTACACACTTTTATTGGTAGTACCCACTTTTACTGATGGTACACACTTTTATTGATAATACACACTTTTATTGATAGTACATACTTTTATTGATAGTACACACTTTTATTGGTAGTACACACTTTTATTGGTAGTACACACTTTTATTGATGGTACACACTTTTATTGATAATACACACTTTTATTAATAGTACACACTGTTATTAATAGTACACACTTTTATTTATAGTACACACTTTTATTGATGGTACACACTTTTATTGATAGTACACACTTTTATTGATAGTACACACTTTTATTAATAGTACACATTTTTATTGATAGTACACACTTTTATTGATGGTGCACACTTTTATTAATAGTACACACTTTTATTGATAGTACATACTTTTATTGATAGTACACACTTTTATTGGTAGTACACACTTTTATTGGTAGTACACACTTTTATTGATGGTACACACTTTTATTGATAATACACACTTTTATTAATAGTACACACTTTTATTAATAGTACACACTTTTATTGATAGTACACACTTTTATTGATGGTACAAACTTTTATTGATAGTACACACTTTTATTAATAGTACACACTTTTATTTGTAGTACACACTTTTATTGATAGTACACACTTTTATTGATGGTATAAACTTTTATTAATAGTACACACTTTTATTAATAGTACACACTTTTATTGATAGTACACACATTTATTGATAGTACACACTTTTATTAATAGTACACACTTTTATTAATAGTACACACTTTTATTAATAGTACACACTTTTATTAATAGTACACACTTTTATTAATAATACACACTTTTATTGATAGTACACACTTTTATTGATAGTACACACTTTTATTGATAGTACACACTTTTATTAATAGTACACACTTTTATTAATAGTACACACTTTTATTAATAGTACACACTTTTATTGATAGTACACACTTTTATTGATGGTGCACACTTTTATTGATAGTGCACACTTTTATTGATAGTACACACTTTTATTAATAGTACACACTTTTATTGAGAGTACACACTTTTATTAATAGTACACACTTTTATTGATGGTGCACACTTTTATTGATAGTGCGAACTTTTATTGATAGTGTTGAGAAATGCGTGACTTACCTGGATAGACCACGTGCGGGTCGGTCACCAAAATTAAATAAAAAGAAAGAAAAGAAATGGTCAAGACTCTTATTTATAGAGTAGTGATCACGTGAGTTAGAAGAATATGCAAATAGAGGTGAACGATTTTGCGATATAAAAAGCCTGTGTTGTTAAGAGGAGGGGCAGACTGTTGGCAGAAGTCAGTGCTGTCAGACGTGCTTTAGAGTTTTGTTATTATATGCTGTGTTCGATTGTTGGGAGAGAGAAAAGAGAAGAGGAGGAACCAAGAAGACATTCTGCAGATACTTGACTTTGTGTTGGTTTTAAGCTATTTCGGCGCTTGGTGTGCGGTTACTAACAATGGACAGATTCGACATTCGCTTAATACCCGAGTTCGACGGATCTACCACTGGACCGGCTGTCGTTGAATGGATTGAAAAGGCAGAGAAAATCTGTAAACTGTGCAAAATTAAAGAACCAGCCACAGTTATCCCTTTGAGGCTAACCGGAGGGGCCTATGCAGTCTACCAACAACTCGGGGATGAACCAGACTGGGATGAAATCAAGCAGAGCCTGTATACAGCGTTTGGTACAGATCCATTTGTTGCGTGGCAACAGTTCACGAGCCGGACACTTCAACCCAAGGAAACAGTCGACGTGTACCTAGCCGACCTGCGAAAATTATCTGTACCGTTTGGTGGGGTCAACGATAAAATATTAAGCTGTGCTTTTTTGGTAGGCCTACCCGAGGAGGTCAGTAAACTGTTGCGGGCATCATCAAGAATCGATGAATTGTCAACTGATGAGTTATTGGCCCGAGCTCGAAACATCTGTAAGGAACAGGAACCAATTGCAGCAGCAGCTCGTTTTCGACATGTTGCTTGGAATTGATGCAATACAAGCACTAGGAGGCGTTACAATCACAGCAGCTAGAGGTATCAGGCTTGGAGAAGGGAAAGACGTCTGTGCAGCCATGTCGATTGAAGAAAAGGACTTCTGTGCTACATTTGATGACAACGAAAGGGTGTGGACTGCAAAGTGGAAATGGGCCATGGGCCAGGAACCAGATCGGCTGTGCAACACGATTCCAGAGTATGCAGTTTCTACCAAGAATAGGGCCGCATATGAAGAAGAACTTCAGATGTGGATTGACAACGGTTGGTTAATACCATACCCACAGGAACGTCTGGGACCACCCAAGGGATTAATTCCGCTCATGGCTGTTGAACAACCTACCAAAGAAAAAATTCGTCCCGTAATGGATTACCGAGAGTTGAATCGGCATGTTGATGCGTTTACCGGAAACGCAGATGTGTGCGCTGCTAAACTGAGAGAGTGGCGTCAAAAAGGGAGCAATGTAGCACTTCTGGATCTAAAGAGGGCCTACCTGCAGATACGTGTCCATGAGTCATTATGGCCGTTTCAGACAGTACTACTCAAGGGAAAACTATATTGTTTGACACGTTTGGGTTTTGGCCTAAACGTAGCACCCTTGATTATGACAACCATTATTAAAACTGTTTTGATGCAGGATGAGACCACAGCAAAAGCTGCTTCAGCCTACATAGATGACATCTATGTTAATGAGGACATAATGTCTGCGGATGCAGTTCGAATAAAACTGAAAGCGTTTGGGTTAATAAGCAAAGACCCTAAGCGCCTAAAGGATGGAGTGCCCGTGCTAGGCCTCGAGGTCTGGGAGGAGGGCAATACGTTGCGATGGAAACGAGGGAGCCCACTTCCAAAGTTACCCAATGTATTAACAAGACGTACTGTGTTTTCTATCTGTGGTAAATTGGTAGGACATCTACCTGTCTGTGGATGGCTCCGATCGGCAACAGGAGTGGTGAAAAGACGAGTGACTACAGTAACAAAAGGATGGGACGATGTTGCGGATGATGATTCTCTCCAACAAATGATGGCTGAAATGTTGTCCAGAGTGCATAGGAATGACCCTGCCCGGGGTGAGTGGCAAGTGTCTGGAAACGAACTAAATGCATGGGTTGACGCAAGTTCGTTGGCTACAGGTGTCGTGTTGGAGCAACTAGGTGTTGTTGTGGAAGATGCATGCTGGCTTCGTCCGAAAAATGATGCCCAACATATAAATTTGGCAGAACTTGATGCCACGTTAAAAGGTCTTAATCTCGCATTGCAATGGCAGACTAATGTTGTGCATCTCCACACTGACTCATTGTGTGTTTACCATTGGTTAACCGACACCTTGACTGGAAAGGCTCGAGTTAAGACTAGAGCTGCAAGTGAAATGCTAGTACGAAGGAGACTAGCAATAATTAAGCGTCTAGTTGACGAATACAGCTTGCAGGTAGACATTACGTTAGTCTCGTCGATGCAGAATTTGGCTGATAGCTTGACTCGAGTACCAAAGAGGTGGATCGATGCAATGAGGCAGGGATCCGATCTTCAACAACAAACATGCGCGACTGTAACGGATCAATTAACACCTGACCAGATCCGTATGATACACCAGCAGATTGGACATCCTGGAATTCAGAGGACTGCATATTTTGTCCGAAGAGTATGCCCTGCAACTACAAAAGCATCAGTGAAAGCAGCCATACGTTCATGTGAAGAGTGTCAGAGAATTGATCCGGCACCATCCCAATGGCAAAAAGGGAAGCTCGAGGTGGAGGGCAACTGGCAGCGAGTAGGGATGGACATAACACATTATGGGGGCAAACATTTTTTGACCATGACGGATTGTGGCCCGACGCGTTTCACAATATGGCGCCTGTTGACACGACAGGATGCAGCCAGCATTATACAACAGTTGAGAGCCGTCTTTTTTGAACGTGGTGCCCCGATTGAAATTCTGACTGATAATGCCGCCACATTTCGATGTCAAGAATTTCAGAAATTCGTGCACGAATGGGGGATTAAAATGCATTATCGGTGTGCATATTATCCCGAGGGTAATGGTATAGCAGAACGGTGTCACCGCACCATCAAAAGAATTGCAGCCAGGACGCAGTGCTCTATTCCAGAAGCTGTGTACTGGTATAATATAACACCCAAGGACAATGCAACACCAGCAACTGCACCAGCCAATGGGATTTACCAATATGAACAGCGTGTGAAAGGAGTTGATGCCATACCATCAGTGGTGAGTGTTGTCAATACACCATATCAGGTGGGAGACCTTGTTTGGATAAAACCCCCAAATGCTGGGTGCACTACGAAATTTTTCCGGGGAAAAATAG
Source organism: Euprymna scolopes (assembly GCF_053919585.1). Lineage (NCBI taxonomy): Eukaryota > Metazoa > Mollusca > Cephalopoda > Sepiida > Sepiolidae > Euprymna > Euprymna scolopes. Next base: position 26,236,796 of record NC_136521.1, read on the forward strand.
ATGAAATCATAAGTCCTCAGACCATGTTGATTGGTGGCATACCACGTCACGTAAAAGATATCCGCCCTTGTTATACCTCTTCTGATTCTGAGGACGATGAGGAGGATCACACACCGTTCAGAGATGATCCTGATCACTTACTGCCCCTTCAGGTGAGCATAGAAACACCACCAACAGAACCAGATGAGGGAATGATGGGACATACTGATGACAATAGTGAGGAGAGCGATGGACACAAGGAAGTAATGCCTCATCGAAATACTCGACAGAGACGAATACTGCCCACCCCCCGTGATTGCGAAACCCAGCGAGAAGGGATGATGGAGCATACCGAGGAGATGACGCCTCCGATTCTTCGGAGAAGTACCCGACAAAGACGGATACTGCCCCCCTGCCCTGATTGTGAGACACCGCCTATGGAACCACGAGACGGGATAATGGAACAGACTGGTAGTAATGATGGTGGTAATGAAGAAAACAGCAATGAGGAAGTGCTTCTTCGAAGGAGTACCCGCCAACGACGATTGCCCGCATGTCCTGTTTGTGATCATGAGATCAGGGGGGAGTGTGGAGAAATGCGTGACTTACCTGGATAGACCACGTGCGGGTCGGTCACCAAAAATAAATAAAAAGAAAGAAAAGAAATGGTCAAGACTCTTATTTATAGAGTAGTGATCACGTGAGTTAGAAGAATATGCAAATAGAGGTGAACGATTTTGCGATATAAAAAGCCTGTGTTGTTAAGAGGAGGGGCAGACTGTTGGCAGAAGTCAGTGCTGTCAGACGTGCTTTAGAGTTTTGTTATTATATGCTGTGTTCGATTGTTGGGAGAGAGAAAAGAGAAGAGGAGGAACCAAGAAGACATTCTGCAGATACTTGACTTTGTGTTGGTTTTAGATAGTACACACTTTTATTGATAGTGCACACTTTTATTGAGAGTACACACTTTTATTAATAGTACACACTTTTATTAATAGTACAGACTTTTATTAATAGTACACACTTTTATTGATAGTACACACTTTTATTGATGGTGCACACTTTTATAGATAGTACACACTTTTATTAATAGTACACACTTTTATTGATAGTACACACTTTTATTGATAGTACACACTTTTATTGATAGTACACACTTTTATTGATAGTGCACACTTTTATTGATAGTGCACACTTTTATTGAAAGTACACACTTTTATTAATAGTACACACTTTTATTGAGAGTACACACTTTTATTAATAGTCCACACTTTTATTGATGGTGCACACTTTTATTGATAGTGCAAACTTTTATTGATAGTACACACTTTTATTGATAGTGCACACTTTTATTGAGAGTACACACTTTTATTGATAGTACACACTTTTATTGATAGTACACACTTTTATTGATAGTACACACTTTTATTAATAGTACACACTTTTATTGATAGTACACACTTTTATTAATAGTACACACTTTTATTGATAGTACACACTTTTATTGATGGTGCACACTTTTATTGATAGTACACACTTTTATTAATAGTACACACTTTTATTAATAGTACACACTTGTATTAATAGTACACACTTTTATTGATAGTACACACTTTTATTGATAGTACACACTTTTATTGATGGTGCACACTTTTATTGATAGTGCACACTTTGATTGATAGTACACACTTTTATTAATAGTACACACTTTTATTGAGAGTACACACTTTTATTAATAGTACACACTTTTATTGATGGTGCACACTTTTATTGATAGTGCAAACTTTTATTGATAGTACACACTTTTATTGATAGTGCACACTTTTATTGAGAGTACACACTTTTATTAATAGTACACACTTTTATTAATAGTACACACTTTTATTGATAGTACACACTTTTATTGATGGTGCACACTTTTATTGATAGTACACACTTTTATTGATGGTATAAACTTTTATTGATAGTACACACTTTTATTGATAGTACACACTTTTATTGATGGTATAAACTTTTATTGATAGTACACACTTTTATTGATGGTACACACTTTTATTGATAGTACACACTTTTATTGATGGTATAAACTTTTATTGATAGTACACACTTTTATTGATAGTACACACTTTTATTGATGGTGCACACTTTTATTGATAGTACACACTTTTATTGATAGTACACACTTTTATTAATAGTACACACTTTTTTTAATAGTACACACTTTTATTGATAGTACACACTTTTATTGATAGTACACACTTTTATTTATAGTACACACTTTTATTGATGGTGCACACTTTTATTGAGAGTACACACTTTTATTGATAGTACACACTTTTATTAATAGTACACACTTTTATTAAGAGTACACACTTTTATTGATAGTACACACTTTTATTGATAGTACACACTTTTATTGATGGTATAAACTTTTATTGATAGTACACACTTTTATTGATGGTACACACTTTTATTGATAGTACACACTTTTATTGATGGTATAAACTTTTATTGATAGTACACACTTTTATTGATGGTACAAACTTTTATTGATAGTACATACTTTTATTGATAGTACACACTTTTATTGATAGTACACACTTTTATTGATAGTACACACTTTTATGTATAGTACACACTTTTATTGATAGTACACACTTTTATTAATAGTACACACTTTTATTGATAGTACACACTTTTATTGATAGTGCACACTTTTATTGATAGTACACACTTTTATTGATAGTACACACTTTTATTGATAGTACACACTTTTATTAATAGTACACACTTTTATTGATAGTACACACTTTTATTGATAGTGCACACTTTTATTGATTGTACACACTTTTATTGATAGTACACACTTTTATTGATAGTACACACTTTTATTGATGGTGCACACTTTTATTGATAGTACACACTTTTCTTGATAGTACACACTTTTATTGATAGTACACACTTTTATTGATAGTACACACTTTTATTAATAGTACACACTTTTATTGATAGTACACACTTTTATTGATGGTATAAACTTTTATTGATAGTACACACTTTTATTGATAGTACACACTTTTATTGATAGTACACACTTTTATTGATAGTACACACTTTTATTGATAGTACACACTTTTATTGATAATACACACTTTTATTAATAGTACACACTTTTAGTAATAGTATACACTTTTATTAATAGTACACACTTTTATTGATAGTACACACTTTTATTGATAGTACACACTTTTATTAATAGTACACACTTTTATTAATAGTACACACTTTTATTAATAGTACACACTTTTATTGATAGTACACACTTTTATTAAAAGTACACACTTTTATTAATAGTACACACTTTTATTGATAGTACACACTTTTATTGATAGTACACACTTTTATTAATAGTACACACTTTTATTAATAGTACACACTTTTATTAATAGTACACACTTTTATTGATAGTACACACTTTTATTAATAGTATACACTTTTATTAATAGTACACACTTTTATTGATAGTACACACTTTTATTGATAGTACACACTTTTATTGATAGTACACACTTTTATTGGTAGAACACACTTTTATTGATGGTACACACTTTTAGTGATAATACACACTTTTATTAATAGTACATACTTTTATTAATAGTACACACTTTTATTAATAGTACACACTTTTATTGGTAGTACACACTTTTATTGATAGTACACACTTTTATTGGTAGTACATACTTTTATTGATAGTACACACTTTTATTGGTAGTACACACTTTTATTGGTAGTACACACTTTTATTTATGGTACAAACTTTTATTGATAATACACACTTTTATTAATAGTACACATTTTTATTAATAGTACACACTTTTATTGAGAGTACACACTTTTATTGATGGTACACACTTTTATTGATAGTACACACTTTTATTGATAGTACACACTTTTATTAATAGTACACATTTTTATTGATAGTACACACTTTTATTGATGGTGCACACTTTTATTAATAGTACACACTTTTATTGATAGTACATACTTTTATTGATAGTACACACTTTTATTGGTAGTACACACTTTTATTGGTAGTACACACTTTTATTGATGGTACACACTTTTATTGATAATACACACTTTTATTAATAGTACACACTTTTATTAATAGTACACACTTTTATTGATGGTACACACTTTTATTGATAGTACACACTTTTATTGATAGTACATACTTTTATTGATAGTACATACTTTTATTGATAGTACACACTTTTATTGGTAGTACACACTTTTATTGGTAGTACACACTTTTATTGATGGTACACACTTTTATTGATAATACACACTTTTATTGATAGTACACACTTTCATTGATAGTACACACTTTTATTGATGGTACAAACTTTTATTGATAGTACACACTTTTATTAATAGTACACACTTTTATTGGTAGTACACACTTTTATTGATAGTACACACTTTTATTGATGGTATAAACTTTTATTAATAGTACACACTTTTATTAATAGTACACATATTTATTGATAGTACACACTTTTATTAATAGTACACACTTTTTATTAATAGTACACACTTTTATTAATAGTACACACTTTTATTAAGAGTATACACTTTTATTAATAGTACACACTTTTATTGATAGTACACAGTTTTATTGATAGTACACACTTTTATTAATAGTACACACTTTTATTAATAGTACACACTTTTATTAATAGTACACACTTTTATTAATAGTACACACCTTTATTAATAGTACACACTTTTATTGATAGTACACACTTTTATTAATAGTACACACTTTTATTGATAGTACACACTTTTATTGATAGTACACACTTTTATTGATAGTGCACACTTTTATTGATAGTACACACTTTTATTGATAGTACACACTTTTATTAATAGTACACACTTTTATTGATAGTACACACTTTTATTGATAGTGCACACTTTTATTGATTGTACACACTTTTATTGATAGTACACACTTTTATTGATAGTACACACTTTTATTGATAGTGCACACTTTTATTGATAGTACACACTTTTATTGATAGTACACACTTTTATTGATAGTGCACACTTTTATTGATAGTACACACTTTTATTGATAGTACACACTTTTATTGATAGTACACACTTTTATTGATAGTACACACTTTTATTGATAGTACACACTTTTATTGATAGTGCACACTTTTATTGATAGTGCACACTTTTATTGATAGTACACACTTTTATTGATAGTACACACTATTATTGATGGTGCACACTTTTATTGATAGTACACACTTTTATTGATGGTATAAACTTTTATTGATAGTACACACTTTTATTGATAGTACACACTTTTATTGATAGTACACACTTTTATTAATAGTACACACTTTTATTAATAGTACACACTTTTATTGATAGTACACACTTTTATTGATGGTACACACTTTTATTGATAGTACACACTTTTATTGATAGTACATACTTTTATTGATAGTACATACTTTTATTGATAGTACACACTTTTATTGGTAGTACACACTTTTATTGGTAGTACACACTTTTATTGATGGTACACACTTTTATTGATAATACACACTTTTATTGATAGTACACACTTTCATTGATAGTACACACTTTTATTGATGGTACAAACTTTTATTGATAGTACACACTTTTATTAATAGTACACACTTTTATTGGTAGTACACACTTTTATTGATAGTACACACTTTTATTGATGGTATAAACTTTTATTAATAGTACACACTTTTATTAATAGTACACACTTTTATTGATAGTACACACTTTTATTAATAGTACACACTTTTATTAATAGTACACACTTTTATTAATAGTACACACTTTTATTAATAGTATACACTTTTATTAATAGTACACACTTTTATTAATAGTATACACTTTTATTAATAGTACACACATTTATTGATAGTACACAGTTTTATTGATAGTACACACTTTTATTTATAGTACACACTTTTATTAATAGTACACACTTTTATTAATAGTACACACTTTTATTAATAGTACACACTTTTATTGATAGTACACACTTTTATTAATAGTACACACTTTTATTGATAGTACACACTTTTATTGATAGTACACACTTTTATTGATAGTGCACACTTTTATTGATAGTACACACTTTTATTGATAGTACACACTTTTATTGATAGTACACACTTTTATTAATAGTACACACTTTTATTGATAGTACACACTTTTATTGATAGTGCACACTTTTATTGATTGTACACACTTTTATTGATAGTACACACTTTTATTGATAGTACACACTTTTATTGATGGTACACACTTTTATTGATAGTACACACTTTTCTTGATAGTACACACTTTTATTGATAGTACACACTTTTATTGATAGTACACACTTTTATTAATAGTACACACTTTTATTGATAGTACACACTTTTATTGATAGTGCACACTTTTATTGATAGTACACACTTTTATTTATAGTACACACTTTTATTGATAGTGCACACTTTTATTGATAGTACACACTTTTATTGATAGTACACACTTTTATTGATAGTACACACATTTATTAATAGTACACACTTTTATTAATAGTACACACTTTTATTAATAGTACACACTTTTATTGATAGTACACACTTTTATTAAAAGTACACACTTTTATTAATAGTACACACTTTTATTGATAGTACACACTTTTATTGATAGTACACACTTTTATTAATAGTACACACTTTTATTAATAGTACACACTTTTATTGATAGTACACACTTTTATTAATAGTATACACTTTTATTAATAGTACACACTTTTATTGATAGTACACACTTTTATTGATAGTACACACTTTTATTGGTAGTACACAATTTTATTGATTGTACACACTTTTATTGATAATACACACTTTTATTAATAGTACATACTTTTATTGATAGTACACACTTTTATTAATAGTACACACTTTTATTGGTAGTACCCACTTTTATTGATGGTACACACTTTTATTGATAATACACACTTTTATTGATAGTACATACTTTTATTGATAGTACACACTTTTATTGGTAGTACACACTTTTATTGGTAGTACACACTTTTATTGATGGTACACACTTTTATTGATAATACACACTTTTATTGATAGTACACACTTTCATTGATAGTACACACTTTTATTGATGGTACAAACTTTTATTGATAGTACACACTTTTATTAATAGTACACACTTTTATTGGTAGTACACACTTTTATTGATAGTACACACTTTTATTAATGGTATAAACTTTTATTAATAGTACACACTTTTATTAATAGTACACACTTTTATTGATAGTACACACTTTTATTAATAGTACACACTTTTATTAATAGTACACACTTTTATTAATAGTACACACTTTTATTAATAGTATACACTTTTATTAATAGTACACACTTTTATTGATAGTACACAGTTTTATTGATAGTACACACTTTTATTAATAGTACACACTTTTATTAATAGTACACACTTTTATTAATAGTACACACTTTTATTAATAGTACACACTTTTATTGATAGTACACACTTTTATTAATAGTATACACTTTTATTAATAGTACACACTTTTATTGATAGTACACACTTTTGTTGATAGTACACACTTTTATTAATAGTACACACTTTTATTAATAGTACACACTTTTATTAATAGTACACACTTTTATTAATAGTACACACTTTTATTGATAGTACACACTTTTATTAATAGTATACACTTTTATTAATAGTATACACTTTTATTAATAGTACACACTTTTATTGATAGTACACACTTTTATTGATAGTACACACTTTTATTAATAGTACACACTTTTATTAATAGTACACACTTTTATTAATAGTATACACTTTTATTAATAGTACACACTTTTATTGATAGTATACACTTTTATTAATAGTACACACTTTTATTGATAGTACACACTTTTATTAATAGTACACACTTTTATTAATAGTACACACTTTTATTAATAGTATACACTTTTATTAATAGTACACACTTTTATTGATAGTACACACTTTTATTAATAGTACACACTTTTATTAATAGTACACACTTTTATTGATAGTACACACTTTTATTAATAGTATACACTTTTATTAATAGTACACACTTTTATTGATAGTACACACTTTTGTTGATAGTACACACTTTTATTAATAGTACACACTTTTATTGATAGTACACACTTTTATTAATAGTACACACTTTTATTAATAGTACACACTTTTATTGATAGTACACACTTTTATTAATAGTATACACTTTTATTAATAGTACACACTTTTATTGGTAGTACACACTTTTATTGATAGTACACACTTTTATTGGTAGTACATACTTTTATTAATAGTATACACTTTTATTGATAGCACACACTTTTATTGATAGTACACACTTTTATTAATAGTATACACTTTTATTGAAAGTACACACTTTTATTGACAGTACACACTTTTATTAATAGTACACACTTTTATTGATAGTACACACTTTTATTGATAGTACACACTTTTATTGATGGTACACACATTTATTGATAGTGCACCCTTTTATTGAAAGAACACACTTTTATTGATAGTACACACTTTTATTGGTAGTACACACTTTTATTGATAGTACACACTTTTATTGATGGTATAAACTTTTATTGATAGTGCAAACTTTTATTGATAGTACACACTTTTATTGATAGTACACACTTTTATTGGTAGTACACACTTTTATTGATAGTACACACTTTTATTGGTAGTACACACTTTTTTTGATAGTACGCACTTTTATTGATAGTACACACTTTTATTTATAGTACACACTTTTATTGATAATACACACTTTTATTGATGGTATAAACTTTTATTGATGGTACACACTTTTATTAATAGTACACACTTTTATTAGTAGTACACACATTTATTGATAGTACACACTTTTATTGATGGTATAATGTTTTATTAATAGTACACACTTTTATTAATAGTACACACTTTTATTGGTAGTACACACTTTTATTGATAGTACACACTTTTATTGATGGTATAAACTTTTATTGATAGTACACACTTTTATTAATAGTACACACTTGTATTGGTAGTACACACTTTTATTGATAGTACACACCTTTATTGATAGTACACACTTTTACTGATAGTACACACTTTTATTGATAGTAAACACTTTTATTGGTAGTACACACTTTTAGTGATAGTGGACATTTTATTGATAGTACACACTTTTATTGATGGTATAAACTTTTATTGATAGTACACACTTTTATAGATTGTACACACTTTTATTGGTAGTACACACTTTTATTGATAGTACACACTTTTATTGATAGTACACACTTTTATTGATGGTATAAACTTTTATTGATAGTACACACTTTTATTAATAGCACACTTGTATTGGTAGTACACACTTTTATTGATAGTACACACCTTTATTGATAGTACACACTTTTACTGATAGTACACACTTTTATTGACAGTAAACACTTTTATTGGTAGTACACACTTTTAGTGATAGTGGACATTTTATTGATAGTACACACTTTTATTGATGGTATAAACTTTTATTGATAGTACACACTTTTATAGATTGTACACACTTTTATTGGTAGTACACACTTTTATTGATAGTACACACTTTTATTGATAGTACACACTTTTATTGATGGTATAAACTTTTATTGATAGTACACACTTTTATTAATAGTACACACTTGTATTGGTAGTACACACTTTTATTGATAGTACACACCTTTATTGATAGTACACACTTTTACTGATAGTACACACTTTTATTGACAGTAAACACTTTTATTGGTAGTACACACTTTTAGTGATAGTGGACATTTTATTGATAGTACACACTTTTATTGATGGTATAAACTTTTATTGATAGTACACACTTTTATAGATTGTACACACTTTTATTGGTAGTACACACTTTTATTGATAGTACACACTTTTATTGATGGTATAAACTTTTATTGATAGTCCAAACTTTTATTGATAGTACACACTTTTATTGATAGTACACACTTTTATTAATAGTACACACTTTTATTGATAGTACACACTTTTATTGATAGTACACACTTTTATTGGTAGTGCATACTTTTATTGAGAGTACACACTTTTATTAATAGTACACACTTTTATTGATAGTACACACTTTTATTGATAGTACACACTTTTATTAATAGTACACACTTTTATTAATAGTATACACTTTTATTGATAGTGCACACTTTTATTGATAGTACACACTTTTATTGATGGAACACACTTTTATTGATAGTACACACTTTTATTGATAGAACACACTTTTATTTATAGTACACACTTTTATTGATAGTACACACTTTTATTGGTAGTGCACACTTTTATTGGTAGTACACACTTTTAGTGATAGTGGACATTTTATTGATAGTACACACTTTTATTGATTGTATAAACTTTTATTGATAGTACACACTTTTATAGATTGTACACACTTTTATTGGTAGTACACACTTTTATTGATAGTACACACTTTTATTAATAGTACACACTTTTATTGATGGTATAAACTTTTATTGATAGTACACACTTTTATTAATAGTACACACTTGTATTGGTAGTACACACTTTTATTGATAGTACACACCTTTATTGATAGTACACACTTTTACTGATAGTACACACTTTTACTGACAGTAAACACTTTTATTGGTAGTACACACTTTTAGTGATAGTGGACATTTTATTGATAGTACACACTTTTATTGATGGTATAAACTTTTATTGATAGTACACACTTTTATAGATTGTACACACTTTTATTGGTAGTACACACTTTTATTGATAGTACACACTTTTATTGATGGTATACACTTTTATTGATAGTCCAAACTTTTATTGATAGTACACACTTTTATTGATAGTACACACTTTATTAATAGTACACACTTTTATTGATAGTACACACTTTTATTGATAGTACACACTTTTATTAATAGTACACACTTTTATTGATAGTACACACTTTTATTGATAGTACACACTTTTATTAATAGTACACACTTTTATTAATAGTATACACTTTTATTTATAGTGCACACTTTTATTGATAGTACACACTTTTATTGATGGAACACACTTTTATTGATAGTACACACTTTTATTGATAGTACACACTTTTATTGATAGTACACACTTTTATTGGTAGTGCACACTTTTATTGAGAGTACACACTTTTATTAATAGTACACACTTTTATTGATAGTACACACTTTTATTAATAGTACACACTTTTATTGATAGTACACACTTTTATTAATAGTATACACTTTTATTGATAGTGCACACTTTTATTGATGGAACACACTTTTATTGATAGTACACACTTTTATTGATAGAACACACTTTTATTGATAGTACACACTTTTATTGATAGAACACACTTTTATTGATGGTACACACTTTTATTGATAGAACACACTTCTATTGATGGTACACACTTTTATTGATGGTACACACTTTTATTGACAGTACACACTTTTGTTGATAGAACACACTTTTATTGATAGTACACACTTTTATTCATAGTACACACTTTTATTGATAGTGCACACTTTTATTGATAGTACACACATGAAACTCTAGTCCCTTTCGATGTAATCTGTTCCAGCTGGAATGCACTTGTTGTACCATATCAACAACTTCTGCAAGACTTCTTGGAACTCCTCCTGTGAGCGTGTCAATGATCTTCATTGCAGCCACTTTTATTTCCTCAATTGTTTCATAACGACAACCTCTAAGGTTTTTCTTGAGCTTAGGGAATAGCCAACAGTCACAAGCAACAAGGGTTCGAGTATAGGGAGAGTGAGGAACTGTCTTGATGCCCATCTTCGTTAAATAGTCTGTGACAAGCATGGAGTTGCGGACTGGTGTATTCGTGCAAATCTTATGCATCTTCAATTCCTCAATTGATGAACCGCCCCCTTAAGTAAGATACTTTATCAAATCTCCAATACTAACGATTACTATGATACTATCCCATTGATTACTGTACACGCAATAACCCTTATCCCTGAGTGACTTCCGGGCCTTGATAAGTGGTGACTACCATTTAAAAAAAAAAACAACTTTACATGAAAAAGGAAGATTGGAGAATAGGACTGGTTAGTCTTCTACAGTCTTAGATTGTGTGAATGATATAAAAAGGATTGGAAAATACATAACACTGAAATGCTAATCCTAAAAGTGAAAATTATAAAGGAATAGAAAGACAAGAGATAAACTGAGAAAAGGGAAGTGGAAAGAGAAACGGCTACATGGATGGTTTATAAGAATGATAATAGAAGAGAAAGAACACCTAAATAGAAAAACTACCATCAACCACACTAAACAACATGATTAGAACTAACTATATCAAAGCTAATACAGACAGAATCCAAGAAAACAAAATGTATAAAATCTAGAAAGAGACGAAATGGTAAACCACATAAAGTAAATGCAGCGAACTTGCTTTAAAAGAATATAAAAACAAACACAACCATGGGGGGGGGGGCAGTACACCAAGAACTGTGCAAAAAACTGCATTTCAAACATCCAAACAAATGGTTCAAACACAAACCCGAGTCAGTACTGAAAAACGAAAACCACAGAACCCCCTTAGACATGGAGGTACAGTCAGATAAACTCATCTAAGTAAGAAGACCTGGTGTTGTAATAATTAACAGGAAGGAAAAATCCTACCAAATCGTAGATTTTTCCTACCCAGGTGAAGACCTTGGAGACTGTTAAGTTTGCAGGTTGAAACAAGTAACGTAGAAAGCAATACAAATGACGACTCAACAAACAAAGGTAGATCAAATAAGAAGTGTATTAGGAAAAGGTATATTTACAGGATATTTACATAATGGTGTCAAATAAGAGAGTCTTTGCTGGAGAAACATATCTGCTCTCGGCGGCCTTCGGTGGCTTCTGGTGAACACACACTCAGATTAACTGAATCTTCCTATTTATGTGTAATTACTATCCACATATGCAAATGAATGTGTGCCACCACAACACCCTCCTCCCAAGATTTGAAGTCGCACAGATTTCAATATCTTTTTCTCTTGGGATTTAACATTAATGGTTCATTAAACTTTCTTTTTCTACCTGATCTTCGGGGTTCAGGTGTATATTGAGGCGGTTCCAAATCAAAGGATTCGTATATGATGTCCATGGTTTCCTCCTCTTCGACTGTTGTTGTTGTTGGCGTTTTTTTATTTGGTTCAGGTGCCTTTTATGTATATTTTGTGGACCTTTAATCATGTATGTACAATCACCAATGCGTTTATCCACTACTCCACATTCGCAGTAAGAAGTGTTATTCCTGTAGCACTTGAAATATACTCGATCTCCCGAGTTATATTTCTTTCTTATCATGTGTGTAGTGTTTCGGACAATTGCCTGTCTTGGCAATAGTTTATCAAACGCTGATTTCACCTTTCTGGCAAACATTAAATCAGCTGGTGATATGTTTGACGGGGTATTAGGGTGCGGTGTTATCCTATATATTTGCAAAAATTGTTGCAAAGCTTTTTCCGTTAGTATCCCAATGAGTTTTTTCAACGCTCGTTTTAACGTGTCCACGAACCTCTCCACGAGCCCGTTCGATCTTAGATGATACGGCGGAGTAGTGATATGCTTTACTTGGAACGTGTCACAAAATTCCTTAAAGTCTGTGGATGTGAATTGAGTTCCATTGTCAATGACCAGTGTGTCTGGTACACCAAATCGTGCAAATAACTTGTGTAGGAATCCTATTGAGTTGTTCGTTCTTGGATTCCTGCAACGCATTACCTCAGGCCATTTTGTATAACTATCTACTACAATTAAGTAGTAATTTTCTCCTACTGGACCAGCGAAGTCCATGTGGATTCTCGACCATGGGTGGTCGGTTTTCGGCCAAGGTTTGTATACTATAGGTGGGGATTTTTCTGCTACCTGGCATCCTTCACATCTATTTATTGTTGTAGCTATATCGATGTCCATGTTACGCCAGTATACGTAGCTTCTCATTAGAGACTTCATCCGATTTATCCCCGGATGTCCTGTGTGGAAGTCTCTCAAAATCCTCTTCTGCAACGTTTTAGGTATTACTACTCTCTCGCTATATAGTAACACATCGTTACATATGGAAAAAATTTCCTAAATTATAAATGTCATTTATAATTTTTTCTTTTATTTTAAACCCGAATTCTTGTATTCGAGTGAATACTTGTTTTAAATGCTCCTTATGTTCTTCTAGGGATTTGCTCCTGATAAAAATGTCGTCCAGGTATGCACATGCACACTCAATACCACTTAGCATGGTGTCCATCGTTTGTTGAAAAATGGCAGGCGCTACTTTGATCCCAAAGGGCAACAGGTTGTATTTGTTCAATCCCTTATGCTTGTTGATACATAGTATTTTTGAGCAATTCTCCTCGACCGGTATTTGTAAATACGCATCGCTCAAGTCTATCTTGGAGAAGATATTACCACCATTCAACTTTGCGAATATTTCCTCTGGGCTTGGCAGAGGGTAATGGTAATCTTGTAATATGGAGTTTAGACCTGTCGAAAAGTCTGCGCACACTCTGATTTCATCATTCTTTTTCTTTACATATACGGTGGGGGCTGTCCAGTCGCTGTGTTCTATTTTTGATAGTATACTTGTCTGCTTCAATCTGTCTAATTCTTTATTAATTTTTTCCAACCCAGCGAACGGAATGTTTCGCTTTTTTCTAAAAATTGGGCTGGTGTTTTCTTTAAGTTCAAACGAGGCCTTAAATTTATAATTTAGTCATGAATACATCAGGGAATATTTTTTTTAATTCCTCTTTTATATTTCCTGTTGTTGGAGTAGTACATTCTATTTTTTTTACAGAATGTATTAATTGGCTTATCCCAGAGTCCAAATTTCTCAATTAAATCTATTCCAAACAGGTTTTCGCTATTTTTCAATGCGAACATTTTTAATTTCTTCGTAATCCCTTTCAATTTTATCGAGAGGATAACTTCTCCTTCAAATTTTATCTCACCACCAGTTACCGTCCGAGCTGATTGACTTGTTTTCATCATGGTTGGTTTACCCAACTTTTTCCATGTATTCAAGTTTATTATAGAAATATCGGATCCTGAATCCAGTTGTGATTTTATTGGCGTTTTAAATATTTCCGCTTTTATGTATTTTCGCCGATTTTTGTCTAATTTTTCATTTGATTTTGTTTTCTGTACTCTCTTTCTGGTAAAATCTTTATATCTGCAACAATCGCTTTTGTGTCCGACTTTCTTGCAAATGTAGCATTTTTTCTTCTTATAAGGGCAATCCGATTCCCAATGTCTTTCTGCGCATCTCTTACAGTTATATCTTGGGAGAGACTTGTTATATTCTTTACTATGATTATAATTATTATATTTGGACTATCTCGTTCCGTTTTGACTGCTTTTATTTGTATAGTTCTTGGTTGGTGTGTATGATTTTCTAACCTTTCCTACATATGCCACTCTGGATTCTTCTATCTTTTTTGAATCCATTTTTAGTGTAATGGCCCTTTCACAATCCTCTGCTAATTTCTGAAGTGTTAAATCTTGCTCGGATTCCAGCTTAGACAACACTCGTCTGCGTATTTCTGCATTTTTCGTGAAGACTAACTCTTGTGCGAAGATTAGGCATTTGAAATCTTCTACTGTTAGTTCCGCTAGCTTAAAATTATCAGTTTTTATTGACAACTGAGGCGTATGTCAAATAATCTTGGTTGTCCATCTTCCTTAGATTCATACACAACCATCTCTTATAAAAAAGAGATATATTCAGATTAAATAATTCTTTTAGTAATTTTACAACTTCCATGAAATCTAATTCCGTAGTTTTTTTTAGGTAGTATATAATCTACGAACTTGCTGTGTTCTCTTACACCCAACTTCCTGAGTAAAAGGCTCACTTTCTGGCTATTTGGCCAACTTTTGCAGTCCAGTTGAAAGACATCCTCGTATCTTGTATAATATGCTTCAAAAGTCTTTTCTTCCTCCGGCACATAATTAAATGTGTCCATGCTATTAAATATAGTTGTATGCGAGAAATTAGTACTGTTGACATTTTCTCGATTAGTCTTTAATAGTTCCAGTGTTTTAGCAAAACGTTCATTTTGCCTTTCTTCATATTCAAATTGTAATTTCTTCTGCCTTTCTTCTTGTTCAAGTTGTAATTTCTTCTGTCTTTCTTCTTGTTCCATTTGCCATTTCAATCTCCTCTCTACGTGCATCTAGCTCGGATTGCGCCTTTTGTTGCGTCTGTAAAAATTGCATTAACATTCTAGATAAATCTTCCATTTTTTTTTGTATCCTTCAGTAGAAGTAATGCAGTTACGAAGAAAAATTGTACAATTTCACATGCAACACAATATCCTTACCATATAAAATGGCTTGTGTTACAAAAAAAATTGTTCATAGTTCCTGTTTTCAATAGTAATATCGCTACTCGAATAATATTTTCTCACCTCGCTAGCGAGTCAAGCTCATCCAACCACAACATAAGAACTGAGGCTTTTGCTGAAACCACAAAATACGATTTACTTTTCTGTTTTAGGCATTTCCTAATAAATAACAGCCGAACTTAAGTACAACTCTTTCCATAGAAAAAAAAAAGTTTTTCAACTCGAATCACAATTGAAAAAAATAAAATGTATGGATTACATTTAAATATTTTTTTTTTTTTTGCGTGACGTTTTACTGTCTTATATCCGTTATCCAGTGACAACGTTAGTTTAAACAAAAATCTTTCCTTGATTTTAGTTTAACTGTGGTATTTTTTTTTTTTTTTTTTTAATACCGAAGAGAAAAATCTGATTTACCAAAAGGTCTTTAGTTGGTATTTACAGCAATTTAGGAAATCCACTGGTGAACTTTTTTTTTCTTCGTATGTTACTTCCTTGTAATTTAGTAATACGAATCTGTTCTTCATAATTTAGTAATACGAATCTGTTTGTCATTTTACAAAAATTCACTTTTACAGTTTGTTATTTTTTTTTTTAAGATGGATTCCACGGGAAATGGCGTAAATCGTCGCTTTTTTTTCTTTTTTGCCACGTTCGAGTTTTTTTTTCTTTGGGATTGCAATTAAAGGTTTTGGTTTGTCTCTTTTTTTCCGACTAGTATTTTAGTAAATAAAATACTATTAATCGAGGTTACTTTTTTTTTTAACCTGAATGTAGTTTTTGTTTTTGGAATTTGGGAAACAACCGTTTCTTTCTTTTAGTGTTGTACTTTGCGAGGAAGATATTTTACAGTTTTCCAATGTTCGCTGAATTATTCATTTTTTCCGCTTGAGTCGAACTTCTCTTTAGCGTAAAATCCGTTTTTACGACTATTTCGTTCGTCAAAACTTGTATTCCTTAGAAAGGTCAACCGTTGCGTTGTACTTTTTTTTTTTATAGAGTTCTTTCCATCTCTTCGTCAAACTGTTATATTTGACGTTCATCCTCGTCGTCACTGTTCAGTTTGCAGGTTGAAACAAGTAACGTAAAAAGCAATACAAATGACGACTCAACAAACAAAGGTAGATCAAATAAGATGTGTATTAGGAAAAGGTATATTTACAGGATATTTACATAATGGTGTCAAATAAGAGAGTCTTTGCTGGAGAAACATATCTGCTCTTGGCGGCCTTCGGTGACTTCTAGTGAACACACACTCAGACTAACTGAGTCTTCCTATTTATGTGTAATTACTATCCACATATGTAAATGAATGTGTGCCACCACAACAGAGACAGAAAAATGAAGCAAATATATGGAACTGAAAAATGATATGGAACATGAAGAAAGTCAAGATAGCAACAATCATAGGAGCACTAGGAACAATCATAGGAGCACTAGGAACAATCATAGGAGCACTAGGAACAATCACACAAAAAAGATTGAAATTAAATTGAATGCATGGATAGGGATAGTGAAAACAGCTGAAATCTTAACGAATTCATCAAATGCGGAAACCAACCTAAACTGTGAATGCTAACCAGTCAGGCTGGTTGCTGCCTTTCAAATTCCAGTGAAGACCAATTGTCATTGCCAACAAGAAGTTAATGGCAAACAGTTGTTGCGATAATGCAAATTTATTTGCAAAGGTTAACGAAAGAGGTGGAGAATACGGGAAATCTGGGGAGACTTGTTGTCACTCAGACTCCAGGGAACATACCGGTTGTTGTCAGTGAGTAATCTCTGATAATGACCTGTGTGGGAACTCCTAGTGAGCATAAATAATAAATGGATGTTTTCATATTTTTTGTGTGTTAATAATAAAAGTGAAAGAAATTCCCCTTCCTTTTTTTGGTTATTAATATTTCTCATTAATATTAATATTAATTCTTACTCTTTCTTTCAATAAAATTAAATTTGCATATGGGATTATAGTTTCTGTATTTTATTATCTGTTATTATTAAGATGAAGCCTGTATGTGTATAAAATCATATTTGCTTATCAGATTATTGAAGTAAGTCGGACATACATACGTTCACTTTCATTATCCATCCATTGAGTCCCTGGATAGACATAGGCCATCCACAACTTTGTAAATACTTTTGTAGCGAGGAGTTCTTTTTTCCACGCCAAACCTTCCCAGAAGGTACATACAGCATCTAGGCTTCCAAAATGGTCACCCATCTGATATTGGCCAGACTCACCGTTCGTTAACTTTGATGATCTGACGAGAACTGATGTGTCAACGTGATTGTGCCGTACCTCTTTTATTATAGAGGTGTGCAGTCACTCACACACACATACGCTCACGCGCAAATAAACGAACGTTTATTTATTTCAATTTCCCCGCATATTTTGCACAAAAATAAGTTCTTCCAGCAACGGCAAAATTTCAAATAGGCCCACACACTTTTTTCACAACAACAAAAGTAAAATGAACATATTTCTCGCGAACGTAGTTGGCGACAGTATCACGTGACACAAGTGACCAATGAGAAAATTCAGAAGATTGTCTTTTTAATGCTTTTCCAAAAACCTTCTTCTGAATATCAGCAGTAGCCGGCCCAAAATGTATAAAAAAACGCATCAAACAGTCTTCTAGAGTTAATTCAATTCAGTGAATTCAATTCATTTCGTTCATTCAGTCGTTTCGACCACACGAGAACATTCCTCTCATCTTCACAACATTGTCAACACCATGATTACACACGCCACGCAGACACTCAAAAATCACTTATGCCCACAGCATCTACTCCGCGCATTTTCTTACTAATAACACCGAATTACTTTCCTCATTAATTACCTTCCTCATGAGACTTTTTAAGTAAAGCGAACTTCGCCAGATAAAACACAAATTTTAAAATAATCTTATTTTCACCTTCACCTTCTAAACTCCTTGATTCCACGAAGGACTTTCACCTAACATTCTAATCATAATGACTTCGAAAGAATTTTCACCAACGTTGTTTTTGTTTTAAAATTTTCACCTTGTTGTTTGTTTTTTAAAATTTTCACCTTGTTGTTTTTGTTTTAAAAAAAAATGCGGTGCATTTTAAATCAGGTGTCGTTTTGTTTCATTCTTTTTATTATTATTATTATTATTATTATTATTATTATTATTATTATTATTATTATTATTATTATTATTTTGTTTGGGGCAAAGAGATTTAATTTTACTTAAACTTCTGCAGGTCAGGTCACTTGTTTCAAATTTGATTTGTTTGAATTCTGTTTCCTCAAGAGGTGAATTTCTTGTGAAACAATATTTCTTTTTAGAATAGTTTTTTTTCTTTTTTTTTTTTTTTTCGAGAGAACTTTCCACTTTTTTTTTTTCATGCAGCTTCCGCGTGTAAATATATGAATACAAGAATTTCATTGGAGAACATATTGAATCCACAGCGAAAATGTTCACACGTGACTGCGCGTTTCTTTGAACGTCTGCCAAGTCTCGGTTGAAGATGAGTTTCTTTGAAGTGTGCTCACGTGACTCGGTCAACAACAATTCTGGCTGCAGATGAAAGAAAAAGAGAAATTCAAGGAAGGGTATTTCACTGAAAGGTTTCTATTGATTTATTAAGAGATCTTTGCTTTTGGGAGGCGAATAGTTGGGACAGATAAAATCACTCAAGCGTTCAAATTGGCGCTCTCTAGAGTATAATCTGTAGGCACTTTAAACAATTGATCGCGTCGTCTCTTCAACCACACGCGAAATATAACGACAATTACATACAGGTAAATAAGCAAATACCGCCATGAACAAATTCAGACAGTATAAACGTCAAAAGAATGGAAGGACGCTTTTATTCGCTTACATAAGCGGCAGATGGAATTTGAAGGTTATCTCATGTGTTACCGTGGAGCTGACGTACTCAGTTAAACATGTATCTCAATTACACACGCGCGTACGTGCGTGCGCGTGTGTGTGAGTGTGTGTGTGTGTGCGCGCGCGCGCACGCACGCGCGAGCAAGCGCGCGCGTGTGTGTGTGTGTGTGTGTGTGTTGCAGCGGGCCGAGAGGTGTGAATGGTGCCAATTGACTGTACAACTAACAAAGTAGACACAGAAGCAAAAATGTAACGACAATACCAAAGACACTGACATTCGTTTAAAGACGATAAATATCGTGTTTCATTTCCTGAGAATCGAAATGGTAAATTGTAGGTGATGGAGATCATATATTCAGAATCAGTTCCAGTAAGACTGGATCAATCACTGGAAACCAGTAGCAGAACGTAAGTGGAGACTTGAAACTACAAGGTTGAACAACAAAAAAAAAAAAAATCTGTTGAACACATGCCAGCATGTAAAATGTACATTAGACCAAATATTACGATAAAAATTCTATAAAGGATGGAGAATTATTTATCTTTATTTTCTTTTTTATAGAAATCGATCCAGAAAAAGCATTGATGCAAAGAGCTAATAAGAACGAAAGATGATTATTAAAAAGACAGGAGGTACCCATTGACCATAGTTTTATAAAAGACCTAAGTGGTGGCAGGAATACAGTCATCGGGAAGAGAGTTCCACAAAATTGCAGTTCTTGGAAAACTACTAGAATAGGAAACTGTACAGTAGAACCTCGGGATATGACATAAAAAATTAGTAACAAAATACAGTACAGTATATGATACACATGTATATAATACACATGTATATGATACACATGTATATAATACACATGTATATGATACACATGTATATAATACACATGTATATGATACACATGTATATAATACACATGTATATAATACACATGTATATAATACACAGGTATATAATACACATGTATAGAGTACACATGTATATAATACACATGTATATGATACACATGTATGTAATACACATGTATATAATACACATGTATATAATACACAGTATATGATACACATGTATATAATACACATGTATATAATACACAGTATATGATACACATGTATATAATACACATGTATATGATACACATGTATATAATACACATGTATATAATACACAGTATATGATACACATGTATATAATACACATTTATATGATACACCTGTATATAATAAACATGTATATAATACACAGTATATGATACACATGTATATGATACACATGTATATAATACACATGTATAGACTACAAAGTATATGATACACATGTATATGATACATAGTATATAATACACATGTATATAATACACATGTATATAATATACATGTATATAATACACATGTATATAATACACATGTATATAATACACATGTATATAATACATATGTATATGATACACATGTATATGATACACATTTATATAATACACAGTATATGATACACATGTATATAATAGACATGTATATAATACACATGTATATAATTTACATGTATATAATACACAGTATATGATACACATGTATATGATACACATGTATATAATACACATGTATATAATACACATTTTATGATACACATATATATGATACACATGTATATGATACACATGTATATGATACACATGTATATGATACACATGTATATGATACACATGTATATGATACACATGTATATGATACACATGTATATGATACACATGTATATGATACACATGTATATAATACACAGTATATGATACACATATATATAATACACATGTATGTAATACACATGTATATAATACACATGTATATAATACACATGTATATGATAAACATGTATATGATACACATGTATATAATACACAGTATATGATACACATGTATATAATACACAGTATATGATACACAGTATATGATACACATGTATATAATACACATGTATATAATACACATGTATATAATACACATGTATATAATACACAGGTATATAATACACATGTATAGAGTACACATGTATATAATACACATGTATATAATACACATGCATATGATACACATGTATATAATACACATGTATGTAATACACATGTATATAATACACATGTATATAATACACATGTATATGATACACATGTATATAATACACAGTATATGATACACCTGTATATAATACACATGTATATAATACACATGTATACAATACACAGTATATGATACCCATGTATATGATACACATGTATATAATACACATGTTTATAATACACATGTATATAATACACAGTATATGATACACATGTATAATATACACATGTATATAACACACAGTATATGATACACATGTATAGAATACACATGTATAGAATACAGATGTATATAATATACATGTATATAACACACAGTATATGATACACATGTATATAATATACATGTATATAATACACATGTATATAATACACGTGTATATAATACACAGTATATGATACACATGTATATGATACACATGTATATGATACACATGTATATAATACACATGTATATAATGCACAGTATATGATACACATGTATATGATACACATGTATATAATACACAGTATATGATACTAATACACATGTATATAATACACATGTATATAATACACAGTATATGATACACATGTATATAATACACATGTATATAATACACATGTATATAATACACATGTATATAATACACATGTATATGATACACATGCATATGATACACATGTATATGATACACATGTATATAATACACATGTATAGACTACAAAGTATATGATACACATTATATGATACACAGTATATAATACACATGTATATAATACACATGTATATAATACACATGTATATAATACACATGTATATAATACACATGTATATGATACACATGTATATGATACACATGTATATAATAAACATGTATATAATACACATGTATATAATTTACATGTATATAATACACAGTATATGATACACATGTATATGATACACATGTATATAATACACATGTATATAATACACATGTATATAATACACATGTATATAATACACATGTATATAATACACAGTATATGATACACATGTATATAATACACATGTATATAATACACATGTATATAATACACATGTATATAATACACATTATATGATACACATTATATGATACACATATATATGATACACATGTATATGATACACATGTATATGATACACATGTATATAATACACATGTATATAATACACAGTATATGATACACATGTATATTATACACATGTATATAATACACAGTGTATGATACACATATATATAATACACATGTATGTAATACACATGTATATAATACACATGTATATAATACACATGTATATGATACACATGTATATAATACACAGTATATGATACACATGTATATAATACATATGTATATAATACACATGTATATAATACACATGTATATAATACACTTGTATATAATACACATGTATATAATACACATGTATTGAATACATATTTATATAATACACATGTATATAATACACATGTATATAATCACATGTATATAATGCACATGTATATAATCAAATATCATTATAAATAACACCGTAAGGTGGGGCAAATACCGTAACCAGTCGAAAAACATCGTATTCCACATCGTAACCTGAAAAAACATACTCAAGTGTCTCCGTATCCCGGGGTTCTACTGTATTTCAAAAAGGTATCAAAACAGCGAATCGATGAAGACCATTAATTAGATCAACGAGTCAAACGAGCTAGAATAAAGGAAGCAGACAATTCTTAAGAACACATTTCACACTAGTACTAATAGAAATAATTGAGACTAGCAACATCACACCTGTAAGAGAGAGTGCAGAAAAGAAGAAAGGTTGAGGCCAATCAAATTACGAATACATTTCTGTATCTTATTAAGAACTCTCAAATGGACAGGATTCATCAACCCAAATATGGTGTGATAATAGATTTGTAGCCTTAGGTGTGAGAATTTTTCGGGCGCGAGAAAAAAAAAACTGACTTAATGAAACGTACAACGAATAATGGATGCATGAACTCCAAAAAGATTTGATGAGAAAAATCAAAAAGTTTTAGAGTTGATTTCTTCTCAAGAACAGGGCGTTCCATGAAAATCTCAGGAAGAAAAGGACTGAACAGAACATTTCTACCATGGTGGATGATAATTATTTTCTCTTAAAATGATTATGAAAAAGAATCATTGATAAAAATAATTCCTTCAAAAATCACGAAAAGATGAACACTTTTATGAAAGAATTCTTTTTACTGATGACAAGAGAAATATTGACATTATTAGTAGGGATGACCTCTTCTCTTTCTACAGAATTTTTCTCTAATTCATCATTATTTCATTGAAAGTGCTCAACTGAGCTTCAAATCTGGTTTTTTTTCTTGTAAGATATTCACAGTAAGAACTCATCCGAGATCATTTTCAAAAATAATGTTAATAAGCACTTGTCATAAACCTGAAATTTTATTAATTTCATCATTTTCAATCCTCTAATAATATTCATCATCATTCAGCTGACAATCAATTCATCTTATTAACTTTATCTTAAAAGGCTCTAATGATTTATTAATCTCCATATATAATATTTTGATTGCAGAAATTCTCCTCTGGATTAAAATACCGTAGGTTTATAACAGATGCCACATACAAAGTTATTAAATCTAGAATATTAGCCATTATCTTATGTAACTTCAGAACGGCATTTTAGACATATTTAGTCGTTATAATAAAATCTTACATTTCATCCTAGGAGCAACGTCATCTTTAGAGGAAGTAGTTCCTTTTCCCCCTTTAAATATCAAGTCCTCCTACCGCTCCCAGTCATCACTGGGAGGAATTCTGCACTTTCAACAGATATTCGTAACTGGATCATAAACTTATAACATAATCTTTTCCTTTTCCGGTTCAAAAATAATCAAGTCTCCTCAGATTAATTCCGCTCAATCTGATTGGCTGAGCTCCTATATTCCGGATTAAAAGTATTCACATGCTAAATGAATGCTAATATACCATTCAAATATGGCGTCCTAATGATACCTACATAAATTTGTATATTAGGTCACCCTCCACAATTTTCTTTAGAACGACGACTTTTATAAGTTTTCGACTAGTCTGATTAAGAGAATCTCATTCAAATTTTGCGGAGACAAGTACTTATAGAGATATACAGACCTGTATTATGCACTGCAATTCACTAGCTGCCAGATTTGTATGTACACGCGATAAAAAAATCTGTCAGTGGAAGAGAAATCCTTCATGACAGAGACAATCTTCATTCAGAGTGCCCTTCCACAGGGAGCTGGATTTTCCAATATCAAAACTGATCTTGTGTTCAACTCTGCCCTTGCGGGGAGGCAAGTAAATAGGAAATAGATGTGGTTGTACGCCATCTGCCTTTCAGACTGACTTTAAAAAGGAATGAATAGGTGGGCCCTTCCTCAGTTCAAAACAAATATTAATATTTATCTTATTGCTAACCAATAAAGAGAAAATATATAACGTCGAGGTGGGCGCCTATAACAATATGTATATTTATAAACACACACACACACACGCATATATATATGTATATATATAAGATATACGTTGACTACCATTTATCTATTTTAGGTGGTTTTCCTTTTCATTCTATCGTGTGTACATATATATATATGGGTGTATATATATATATTGTATATTTATATTTATATGTGTATATATCGAGTGTATATATTTTAGGTTTCCCTTTTCATTCTGATATATATATATATATATATATATATATATATATATATATATATAATGTGTTGAGTAAGATAATTGATAATTTATAATTAAAATTAAAAATCGGTTTCATAAGGAAGAACAAACAAGATCAATAAATTGTACGATCGTTTCGGAAACGATTTTTTTATTGAGATAGACAATAAAGTCTTGGACGATAATTTTATCCTTTGATTTTTTTGAAACAAAGTATCCTCATCAACAAAAATATTGGGTAAATGTTTTTTTTTAAACACCAAAAATAAAACTGCCATTTTTTGAAGGCTGATGTATCTGGAAAATATTTAAAATATAAAGCAAAATAGTTACTTTTTTGATGTTGATAAACAAAGTAAGATAAAATAAAAATAAAATCAGATGGAAAAGTAAGGTTAAGAGGGAATATTTTAAATATTTCTGATAAAAATATATATACCCTTTAATGGTCCGCCTTTTAAAGTTCGTAAGTATCATCGTCAATGCATTCATTGGGTGTTAAATGTAGTTTATAAATGCTTGAAAATGTTGATATATACAAATTTCAAAGGAAACGCCAATAAAATAATATTACCAGCTTAAATCGTTAAAAACGCTATATTTGAATTCATCTTAAATATTTCAATTATACTCAAATAGAAAAATAAAGAATAAAGAAATAACTACTAATTACTTATAAGTTAATTTTTCATATAATGTTTTAAATATATTAATATTAATAAAATCAATACTAGTAATAAATGAATCTTATTGGTAGTAATTAAATAATAATATTATTTTTAATAGTAATTATAATATTTATAGAACTAATATTAATAAAAAAATAGTAACATATCAATTCAAAGTCAAATAGATAAAATAAAATAGAAAAAAATGGTAAAATATCAGAGAAGATAATAATAATAATAATAATAATAATAATAACTATGATAATAATAAAAAAACTATGATAATAATAGTTATTAATATACAAATTATAAATTTTAAGATAGATTAGTAATAAAAATTTTTAATGATTTATGGTGGCTTTAATTTGTTGAATCCAAACCAACGTTTATGAATGCATACCGAAAGAATTTCGTCTTTTAAGTTTAAGAGAATGGTTTTATTGTTATTATATTTTAAAATCTTAACAACAAATCTTATCTACAAAGTGCACGGAATCTGTCCCTCGGCATATATGCTTTATAAAATCCTATTATTTCCCATTTACAATTGAAGGGAATATTTCTATCATTAAGTCGCCAAATATGTTTAGATAAAGAAGTCTGTTTTTTCAAGGAGGGATTTTAAAGGAGTGCTTATGCGTTGAAATCTTGTGCTTAATAAGTCCAGATTTGGAACCGCAGTAAATATTTTGTTTGTTGTCAGCTAGATTTGGAGTGGTATTGGTATGTAATAGGTTTGTTGTTTTTGATTGGTAGATTAGTTAATGGGGATTGCTTTTATTGATTAACTGTGTGGTAGAGTTAGAATGTGAGAAGGGATTTATATGGTTGCATAATTTCTATTTGGGGTTTGTGACACTGTGCAGCTATAAATCATATTTTTTTATATTGCAGGTACCTTGTAAAGGATATTATATATATATATATATATATATATTGTATATATATCTATATAGTTATAAAACTGAAATACCTTGTAACAGGTGTTGTAACCCAACACCCGGTTTACGACTACCAGTTGCGCATGCGTACAGAAAAAATAATCAACACGACAATAAAACGTATTGTTTTACTGTGCACGTTTTCAGCGTTCCAGTTGTTTTGTTTTTTTTCGCGTTTACATTATCCAATTATTATTTTTTGCCGTCTGTAGCTTCCTCAGACTTGTACAGAAATGTTCGATGTTATGGGATGAAAGAGTGAAAGAGTGAACAGGGGAGGGGTGCGAGGAGAGAGGGGTAAAAAAGAGAATGTATCTGTGTGTGAGCACATCCATGTTTGCGCACACATACTCAATTTTAGCACCTTAAGGAAATTTTGACATAAGCGGGAGCGATGCAGGTGTATATGCATGCATGCGCACATATGTGCATATATTTGCATGCCAGAGCAGAGATGTATGTGTACATGTGAGCGTTTCTTTAAGTATATATGTGTGTACATGCGCATGTGTGTGCTCGCGCGCGTGGCCGCTAGCTAACCCTCTCCAAACGATTAACAACAAAAAAAAAACTAAATAAATAAACCGAATCATAGGCCCCCCCCCAAACCTAAGCGAACACCCAACAGGTCAATACATACTTATCAAGAAATGAACCAACGAGACGCCAAAAACTTTAACATTAAGACTCGAATTTTAAAGTAACCCCCTCCTCCTACACCCATATATTCCCCTTCCCCGTCCATGTATCCCTATGCCTTCAGCCACACCAGAAATTAACTTCCCAGACCCTCCCCCACAAGTTGCTTAAACTCCAAAACTAGAACATAGCAAGCACCCACTCCCACCTTTCCCCCTTGCTCCCTTCCTCTTTTTCACCCCGCTCTCCTCGAATCCCTGCCCTGTTCACTCGTTCACTCTTTCATCCCAAAACAAAGAACATTTCTGTAAAAGTCTGAGGAAGCTACAGACGGCCAAAAAACGGCCGGGTAGCTGAAACAATAGTGTAACTTAACAGAAAGATAATAAAAAATAAAACGTATATTTTATATATATATATATATATATATATATATATATATATATATATATATATATATATATACATATTGTATAGATATATATTGTATATATATTGTATATACACTTGTGCCCGATATTATTCATACCCCCTCTTGAAAATTGAGTTTATTAGGTGTAACTTTGTAAGAATTTATTGTTTACGTCCATATTGATACATATTCTTAATAAACCTCTTCTGATCATTTTCGTCATTTTAAAATCTCGGGATACTTGTAATAAAAGAAATAAACAGCTATTTATAAAATCTGCAATGTTCAAAAATAATCATACCCCCTTATTTTTTCAGTATTAATCGAGTTTCTGACTGTTTGTTTCCTGTTTTATTCTTATTTTGAATGCTTTTATACAACCTTTGATTAATTTCATTTCGTTTTTTTCATTTTTCAGAAATTAAAATGATATCAACTGAAAACCAATAAAAGAATAAAAATTATTAGAATGGGGAAGAAAAAAGAGCTTAGTAATGATCTTAGGACTAAAATTTTGAATTCACATAAGGATGGTTTAGGTTACAAGTCAATTTCCAAGAAATTTGAGGTCCCTACAGCAACAGTACAGAGCATCATCAAAAAATTCCAGAGCCACCACACAACAAACAACTTGATTGGTAGAGGAAGGAAAAGGAAACTGTCTGCTAGAGCCACCAGGAATATTGTAAGAAGTGTTAATGCAAATCCAACCACCACTACTAAGGACATTTTAGATAATCTGGAGTCTTCTGGCATAAAAATATCAAGGCAAACATTGCAAAGGACTCTGCATGAAAATGGTCTGAAAGGAAGAAGACCAAGAAGGACTCCATTGCACACCGGAAAACACCTTGCAGCACGTCTAAAGTTTGCTAGGACCCATGTGAATTCTCCAGAGTCCGTTTTCCCAAGTATTTTGTGGACTGACGAATCAAAAATTGAATTGTTTGGCCATATGGATGCTTCTTACGTTTGGAGGAAGAAAGGAGAAGCTTACAACCCAAAGAACACCATACCCACGGTGAAACATGGTGGTGGTAGCCTAATGTTTTGGGGGCTCCTTTTCGGATAGTGGTCCAGGTAGTTTGGTCAAAATAGATGGAACCATGAAGAAGGAGCAATATTTGGAGATACTCCAGAAAAACATAGACAGGATGTGGAGAAGCTCCATTTAGGACCAAACTGAGTCCTTCAACAGGATAATGATCCAAAACATACTGCCAAAATAGTCAAAAAATGGTTTGAGGATAATCAAATTAATGTTTTGGAATGGCCTAACCAGATTCCCGACCTGAACCCTATCGAAAACCTCTGGCACATATTGAAAACTGAGGTTAAAAAGCGGAAACCTAGAAAGTTGAGGGATTTGGAGAACTACTGCATTGAAGAATGGTCAAAAATGAGTGTTGATGCTTGTAAAAACCTTGTTGATAAATATCCAAAACGGTTACAGGCAGTTATTAAGAATAAAGGGCATGCTATTGACTATTAGTAAGAGAGGTATGAATAATTTTGAACTAGTGCCATTATTGTTTTTCTTTGTATAATGTTTAAAATTTGCATAATTTATTTATTTGTTGAGTTTAAATTAAATGCTTATGCTTGATTTATTGTTTGAAATCCCTTTAATATTTTCTACCTTCTGGTTTGAGCAATATTCTTACAGAAATCTCAAAGATCCGAGGGGTATGAATAATATCGGGCACAAGTGTATATTGTATATATACATATTGTATATTTTAATATTGCATATATATATATTATATATACAGTGATGATCATATTTATTGGCACGGTAAAATAAAAGTTAAATTTTGTCTAATAAATTCTAAAAAAGGGATTAAATTAAAGAAAATAACAAAGTATATTATGTATTTTTAACTGGCCTTTCCGATGCAGCAATCGGATTTTAGAAAAAATAAATAACAAAGGAACAACAAACATAATTGCAAAAAACCCTTGTTCAAAATTATTGGCACGGCTTTGTTTTTCTTTTAGTATCAGTATAATATCAATCAATTTCCGGTTTACGTGCTTTCTGAACTTTTTTATAGCCATATTATGCTTGTTTAACGCTAATTCAGTGAATAATTTTTTTCAGATAATTTTTAGATAGCGATTTATTTAAACTATTATAAGTGACTAAATTATAATTTTCAATCGCCATGGTTAAAACTAAGGAACACAGCGAAGACGTCAGGAAGCTTGTTGTAGCATGCCATACCAATGGGGAGGGCTATGATAAGATTTCAAAGAAGCTAAACCTTCCCAAATCCACTGTTAGAGCCATAATAAACAAGTTCAAATCGCAAGGCCACGTTATGAGTTTAGAGGGTAGAGGGAGAAAAAGGATTCTTTCCCCAAGAGATGAACGGAAAATTGTTCGACAAGTAAAACAAAACCCAAGGATCTCTGTTGGGGAGATTGTTGATGAACAGAGCACCTCTGGAGTGAATGTATCTCGACATACAGTTGGTAGAGTTTTGAAGAGAGCTGGTTTAAAAGCATGTCGTCCGAGAAAGACTCCCTTATTGAAGCCTATGCACCTGAAAGCAAGGCTAGCCTTTGCAAAACGTCATATTGATAAAGATGTTGCATTCTGGAAACGTGTTCTATGGACTGACGAAACGAAAATAGAGTTATTTGGCCATAATAAAGTGTCTTATATTTACAGAAAATCTGGCGAAGCTTTCCTGCCTAAGAACACCATACCCACAGTGAAGCACGGTGGAGGCAGTTTGATGTTTTGGGGATCCTTTGCTGCCTCTGGACCAGGCCGACTTGTTAAGGTCACAGGTAGCATAAAAAAGGAAGATTATGTTAAAATATTGGATGAAAACCTGAAAGACTCTGCTAAAGAGCTCTCACTTGGTCGTCGTTGGTGGTTCATGCAAGATAATAACCCAAAGCATTCGGCTAAACTGACTAAGAAATGGCTTGAGGACAATCATATTAATGTTTTGGAGTGGCCATCACAAAGCCCAGACCTTAATCCAATTGAAAATTTATGGAGAACATTAAAATTGAGGGTAATGCAAAGGAAGCCTAAGAATCTTATTCAATTGGAGGATTATTGTCAGGAAGAGTGGGCTAAAATTACTACTGAAGAGTGCAACAACTTGGTTGTAAACTATGAAAAGCGACTGAGGAAGGTAATCAAGGCCAAAGGCTATACAATTGATTATTAAATAAATCGTGCCAATAATTTTGAACAAGGGTTTTTTGCAATTATGTTTGTTGTTCCTTTATTATTTATTTTTTCTAAAATCCGATTGCTGCATCGGAAAGGCCAGTTAAAAATACATAATATACTTTGTTATTTTCTTTAATTTAATCCCTTTTTTAGAATTTATTAGACAAAATTTAACTTTTATTTTACCGTGCCAATAAATATGATCATCACTGTATATACGTATTGTATATATATATTGTGTATATACATTTTGTATATACATTGTATATATATACATATTTTATATATATTATATACATATAACTATTGTATATATATTATATACATATACATATTGTATATATATATTGTATATATATACATATTGTATATATATACACATTGTATATATATATATATATATATATATATATACATATTTTATTTATGCATATTGTATATATATAATGTATGTATATATAGATTGTATACATATTGTATATATATATATATATATATGTTGTATACATATATATTGCACACATATATATTGTATATATATATATTTATTGCATACATATATATTGTATATATATATATTTATTGCATACATATATATATATTTATTGTACACATATATATATATATATATATATATATATATATATATATATATTGAATATATACATAGGTATTGAATATATACATATATATTGAATATATAAATATATATTCAATGTATACATATATATTGAATATATAAATATATATTCAATGTATACATATATATTGAATATATAAATATATATTCAATGTATACGTATATACTGAATATATATATTTAATATATATATATTGAATATATATACATATATTGAATATATATATATTGATTATATATATATATATTGAATATATATATATTGATTATATATACATAGATATTGAATATATATATATATATATATATATATATAACTACTTGATTTACTCACATAAAATTAATATACGAAAATATAAATTTATGCGTAAACTTTAAGTATTTACTGCAAAAGTGCTCAATACGTAGGTAGAGCTAGTTAGTAATTTATAAAATATATATGGCGATTAAGCTACACTGAATATTCGGCGTTTCATCTACTCTAGATTTCGTCAGGCTTATGCGACTATATATATATATATATATATATATATATATATATATATACATACATATATATTGCATTTGTTTCACCCCAAACAAGACACATTGCCACTTTGTTGTAGGAGGCTAATATCGGGGACATATTCATCAGGAGTACTGTGTAGGAAGTTGGGCAGCAAGATGTCGGTTCACGTTGCACTTGAACTTCTGCATATCAGTGCAGTCGGGCAAGCAAGGACCCGGAAGGGAATTCCAAAGTCTAGCTGTTCTGGTGAAGAATCTACTGGAGTAGAAGGCTCTCTTGCATCTAGGGATCCCTACTGTGAAGGGGTGGAATTTAGCTGCTTGTCGGGTTTGTCGGGGGTATTTACATTGTGGGGGCACAAGTTCTTGCAGCTTGTCAGAGCATTCTCCGTTAAAGTACTTGTAGAACAGGCAACATTTCGTCGATGGGACAGAGGCTGAAGTTTAGCTAACAGTTCCGGACCTATCAGATTGGCGACTCTCTTTTGAACCTTGTCTAGGAGCGAGAGACTAGTGGCAGATGCACCAGCCCAAATATGACAACAATACTCCATACATGGTCGAATGGTGGCCTTATAGAGGTATAGGACACTTTCAGGCGTTAGTATCTTTCTAGCAAGGTAGAGAACACCCACCTTTTGCGCAGCCGTCCTGACAATGTTCTCAATGTAATTGTTCCAACACATATTTCCTGTGAACGTTAGGCCAAGGAGTTTGAAAGATGTGCTTTCAGATAAAGAGTCATTGGCCATTGCTATTGGCGGTAAGGTTCTTGTAATTATTGAAGGAAACAAGTTTAGTCTTGGCCGCATTGAAGGTGACCATCCATTTTTGTCCCCATTTCACTACGGATCGGAGGTCATCCTCTAGTGTTTCTGCCATTTCTTTAGATATGTGTTCATTTGTTTTCATGTCATATCTGTTATAGAGCGTTGTGTCATCAGCATACATACCCATCTCACAGACAATTTTGTCAGGGAGGTCATTTATGAATATTAAGAATAATAGAGATCCAAGGCTAGACCCCTGAGGCACTCCCGCATTTATATCATACTAGTGGGGGTACCCGGCGTTGCCCGGGTGTTTGTAGGTGTGTGTGGTGTTAAATAAAAAAGAACTCGGGGAGGGGTAGGATCTAACTCGAAGCTTGAAAATAAAATCGGCCAGCCAGAATGAGTTACTGAAAGATGTTTGAATTTATTTAAGTAAGAACCAAATTGACAGGTGCGCGCCCGGAAGTCGTCGAGCATTACGACGACGACGACGGCGTCAATGACCAGGTTTGTTTGTTATAAGCGAAGTAAAAAACGAAAACAACGTTTTAATTAAGTGGGGGGTGTAATCAAAACATCGAAAAAAAGACACAAAAAAAAACTAACGGAAGGGAAACGAACGATGAAAACAGAAAAACAAACACGTGAAAAATGGCTTAAATAAGCCTGTTTCGATATTAAAATTTAAAAAATCGGTGTGTACCCGGGTGTTTTTGGGTGTGTGGTCGGGGGTGGATAAGCGAAGTAAAAAAAAAAAACAGGAAAACGAACGTTACGTGAAAATGGCTTAAATAACACTGGTTCAATATTTAAATTTAAAAAATCGAAAAAAAAAAGACATCTCACACCACGATTCGAACCCAAAGCATTTAGATAATGAACCAACGCAATAATCAACTGAGCTAACATTACATGTACATGAAATTTCTTCAGTTTTTCAACTATTTAAAGTAAATCAGGTCATAACGTCATCTGGCGCATGCGTAGAACCGCTCGTCGTCACGAGAAAACCGTTTTTGTTAACCTACCCCCTGTCGAAAATTGTCGATTTCGGGGTGAAAAAATGAACGTTTTTGGCCAATTTTTCGATATTTTTCGAGCGAACAATGGGGTTTCGATATGATACCGAATTTGTGAATTTTCGTCGTGTCTGTCGAAAGTTTTTAGCAGACACACAAACATACACACATACATACATACATTTTCGCTTTTATATATATAGAAGATTGTTTAGATGTACGACCGTCAAGGACAACCTGGATTGTTCTCTTATCCAAGAAGGATCTAATTATGTTATGTATTCTTCCAGTGATGCCCTATGATCTGATTTTCTTGAGAAGACCCTCATGCCATACCCTGTCAAGAACCTTAGATATATCTAGTGCTACTGCTCAACCCTCCCCCACTTTGTCCAGTGACTGGTATATACATTCTGAGATTACAGTTAGGATGTCTGCTGTGGAACGGGCTTGCCTAAATCCATATTGTTGGTTAGTCAGAAGTTTAGCATCTGTAAGGTGATGGACTAGAGCTTGGTTAATTATGGTCTCAAATATTTTGGCGAAAAGTGGGAGGAGGCTAATGGGGCAATAATTAAATGGGTCCGTTCTTTCACCCGAATTCTTGAAAACTGGCACTACAGAAGCAGTTTTCCAGCAGGCAGGAAAGCAAGATGCATTTGTTGTAAAGTCTGGAGAGAACTGGAGCTACTTCGGCGGCACTCTTTTTTAATAGCACAGCCGGGATGAGATCAGGTCCACATGCTTTTGCAGTGTCAAGCTTTCTTATGATAGCATGCACCTGAGCAGGAGTGATTTTCAGATCATCTAGTGTGGCGTCTGTCTGCAAAGGAAAGTCAGGGAGGGGGTGGTTAGCAGAGTCCAGTGTGGAGTTGGAGACAAACCGTCTGGCAAGCAAGTTAGCCTTCTCAGTTGCTGAGCAAACAACCCCATGATTGTTGATTGCCTATTATTTACTACACTGTTGTAGATTTTCCAGAAGTCCTGGGTTCCTAATTTCTGTGCTTCGATGTGTTTTTGGGTGGTTTCAGTAAATTCCCTCTTAGCTGTCACTATTTCTTTCTTACAGTTATTTCTGGCGTCTATGTATTTCTGTCTGTTTGAACTGAACTTATGTCTGTTAAATCTGCGGTATCAATGCTGCCTTTGCGCTATGGCAGCTGCACAAGTTGAAGTGAACCATTGCTATAGAATTTGCGTATGGGAACATGTGCTTCAATTGCCGATTTGAACCATCCAGTGGTCTCATTAGCGCAATGTTCAGCAGGAAGTGAAAAGATATTTTGCCATGGAGCGTTCCTGATGAGATCCCTGATGGCTTCCCAGTCAGCCTTTTTATAATATCTCGTTGTTTTGAGTAGTGGCTCTTCCGTTTTCGCTCTACAGTGTAGGGCGATTTCAATCATTACCACTGCATGATCGGCATTCCCAAGAGGGCTGTGGGCATTCGTTACACAGTCATCGGGAACTGTGATCAGATACAGGTCTAGACGCGATGCATGTTGTTCTTGCTGGCCTGGGAAACGGGTTGGAAACGTAACCATCTGTCATATAGAGAAGTTACATGTTGTTGTACCAGCTGCGTCTGTGTAAGTAGAAAATCCAAGCCAGTTGCTGTCACCAAATATATGAACTTGCGCGTTAGTGTCGAGGGAAAGTACTGTATCTATGCTGTCAGAGACTTTGTTTATTAGGGCACAGTCCTGGGTCGAGGGAGAGCGGTAGAGAAAATAAAAGTAGCTAATGTTATGTTGCATATTAAGTCTAAAGCACATAAAGGCCTGATCGTCCGATTCTAGTTTAGTTTCTCTAGTCAAGGGGAGGGTGTTTCGAATGTAGACTCCAAGCCAATGCATATGTCTGTCAGAGTCCTTACGGCAGAGTGGGAGGTATCCAGGCATGTTAAAGTAGTTAGAGGGGATAGAGGAGTGTAGGTTAGTCTCACTTAGTGCTAAGATATCCGGGGTGTTTGTTAGGAGAAATGTTTCAACATCATTTAAATTAGTTCTAAGCCCATGGATGTTTGTAAATGCTAGCCTCAAGGGAGAAGGCAGGTTGTTTTTGTTTGAGTTTTGGCCTAGTTTTAGCGTAATTTTTGGAATATACTATCATTTTTATTTTTAAGAGTTTCAGTTTAGGTAAGGGGTGCTGAGCAAGTGATTATGCAGAATACAAAACATGCAACACAGGCAGATCATCAACTGTCCCTCCATCTACTAGGGTTGTGGCCTCAGGATAGTCCACAGGGGATGAGTGCAGGGTACCTTTCCATGCACGACATGCCACTACAAACATCCCGATATTATACAACTGTTGATGGAGCAGCCGCTTTAAGCGCTACCAAAGAATTAGGGCTTCTGTACTACCAGTCGGTAGTCGGTATATATATATATATATATATATATATATTCAATATATATATATTTAATATACATATGTTGAATATATATTGAATATATATATATATATATTGAATATATATATCTCACTGTTGAGTTTCGTTGGCAAGCTATTCGCACGTATAGTATTACTGCGACTAAATGTTCTTGCCGACCGAATCTACCCAGAATCTCAATGTGGCTTTCGTTCAGAGAGATCAACAATCGATATGATCTTCTCCCTACGCCAACTGCAAGAGAAGTGCAGAGAGCAAAACCAGCCTCTGTATGTTGCCTTCATAGACCTGACCAAGGCATTCGATCTCATGAGCAGAGATGGACTATTCAAAATTCTCCCACTGATCGGATGCCCACCAAAACTCCTCAGCAAGATCCTTTCATGATGGCATGAGGAGCACTGTGCAATTTAACGGTGGCATGTCTGCTGAGTTCGGGGTGAGGAGTGGTGTCAAACAGAGTTCACTCTTCAGCATCTTCTTCTCCCTACTCCTGAAGCATGCTTTCAAGAACACAACGGATGGTATCTGCTTGCACTCCAGGTCAGATGGTGGTCTCTTCAACATCGCCAGACTCCGCTCCAGGACAAAGACCAGGACAGTTCGGATAAGACATGCTGTTTACCGATGATGCAGCTATAGCATCGCATCAGGAAGATGGTCTTCAAAGACTGATGGACAGGTTTGCTAATGCTTGCAGCCTGTTCGGTCTCACCATCAGCCAGAAGAAAACCCAAGTCATGGGACAAGCAACCGCCTCCCCAACCAGGATCACAATCCAAGGCACACCACTAGAGGTCGTACGCCAGTTTCAATATCTAGGCTCCACTGCTTCAGACACCCTCTCATTGGACGTGGAGCTAAACAAAAGGATTGGAAAGGCATCCACAACCCTCTCTAAACTAACTAAAAGAGTCTGGGAAAACAGGCACCTTACCACCTCCACCAAGATGACCATCTACAGAGCGTGCATCCTCAGTGTTCTACTGTATGAGAGTGAATCCTGGACTACATACTCAACACAAGAGAGGAAACTCCAAGTCTTCCATATGAGGTGTATACGTAGGGTACTTGGTATCACATGGCAGGACAGAGTGAGTAATACTGATGTTCTGCAGAGAGCAGGCATCCCATCCATTTACTCCCTACTGCGTGAGCGACATCTTCGCTGGCTGGGCCATGTGCGCAGGATGGATGATGGGCGCATCCCTAAAGACCTTCTCTATGGCGAGCTTGCCTCAGGCTCAAGAAAGAGGGGGCGACCCCATCTTCGCTACAGGGATGTCTGCAAGCGTGACATGAAGGCTCTCTCGGTGGACAGGAATACATGGGAAGCCTCTGCAGCTGACAGAACTGCCTGGAGGAAAATGATACGCCAGGGGATTATCATTAGCAAGAGGACCCTCCATGTTGAAAACGCTGCAAAGAGAGCTAGGAGAAGAGTGAGTGTACAGGCTGAACAGCCGGACGAAGCGGCAAATTGCATAACAACCTTCGTATGTCAAGGCTGTGGCAGACTATGCAAATCAAGAATTGGTCTCTACAGTCACACAAAAGGATGCATACAGGCAGATGTACACTCAGAGCTGGGAAGAAGACCCACACAGAAAATATGCAGCTTAATGAAAACATCGACATCAGGGATCTAGAAGAGCATGAGCCTTACAAGTACCTTGGCATTGAGGAAAACGAGAACATACAACATGCCAAGATGAGGGAGAAGATTAGTAAAGAATATGTACGCCGGGTGAGGAAAATATGCAAAACCCAGCTCACCAATAAAAATAAAATTACTGCCATAAGCCAGGTTGCTATGCCAGTAATAACATACAGCTTTGGTATCATTGACTGGCCACAAAAATACATCAACCGGCTAGATGTAAAGACACGGAAG
The DNA here is from genome assembly GCF_053919585.1 of Euprymna scolopes. Lineage (NCBI taxonomy): Eukaryota > Metazoa > Mollusca > Cephalopoda > Sepiida > Sepiolidae > Euprymna > Euprymna scolopes. Next base: position 26,276,100 of record NC_136521.1, read on the forward strand.
CTACTAACGCTTCATAAAATAATATATAGAAATCAGTGTCTACCAAGGCTGTATGTGCCCAGGGGAGAAGGAGGTCTGGGACTCTCAGAGATTAATCATCAACATAGGGCAACTATTGTGAGCACCGGTCAGTATCTGAGAAGCTCCCAGAATGACACCCTCTCAATAGTATATGAACATCAAGAGACAAGAGCCAGCAGAACAACATCAGTCACCCAGCTGGCCAAACATTTTGGTCAGAGTTGTCTTTCAGATGAGGAGGAAACACCAAACAAGTGTGCCACAGAAATAGCAAGAAAGAGCCGGCAGAAATATACCGAGACCTTTCAACAGATGAACCTTAAAGAATGGGAACAACATCAGCATGCAAAGTATTTTCTGGGGGAACTTTCTCGGGAATACATAGATAAAGAAGGTTCTTTGGACTGGCTCAAAAGAGGATCCCTCCACCACGATCAGGAAAGGATTGTAATGGCTGCCCAAGACCAGGGATTGATGACCAATGCATTCAAGAAGATGGCAGGGATCAGTAATGACAATAAATGCAGATTCTGCCACACAGAATTGGAAAGTGTTGGTCATCTGATATCAAGTTGCAAAGTTCTTCTAGGGGATGGCTACTATACAGCGAGACATGATGGGGTATGCAAGTACCTCCACTGGATCATCTGTAAAAAATTAAACATCCAGTGTAGCAGCAAGTCCTGGGAACATCAACCTGAAAAAACAGTTGGAAATGATTTATATACCATACATTACGACCATGTAATCCCTACAGCCACCTACCTTGAAAATGCTGCTGTGAAACCTGACATAGTTATATGGAATAAGTCAGAGAGAGTTGCAACCTTGATTGAAGTGAGTGTTCCTAATGATGGCGGTCTTAACAGAGCTGAAAGAGAGAAACAGACCAAATACCAAGGTCTCATGTATGATATGAAAAGAAACTGGAACCTAAAGGGGATATCGATCATACCAGTTATCATAGGTGCCACAGGACTTATGAAGAAGAACCTGAAGTCCTACCTAACTAATATTCCTGGTGAACCAAGTGCAAAAGAGATTCAGACAATTGCACTTAAGGGAACAGCGAGGATACTAAAAAGAGCTCTCGGTTGGTTTCAATAAAAAAGCGGGGCAATGTTGGCAGCTGGTTTGGCTGCCCCATACCCAGCATTACAATCTTCAAAGGAAGAAAAAAAAAAAAAAAAAAGCAGAAACTGAATGCCTACTGGAGAGAAACTGAATGCCTACTAGACACTATCCTCGAGTGCCTAAGGTCTCTCTGTACAGGGGTTTGTCAGAAATTCTGATATGAGGACACTTCATTGGAAGTAACCCCTGACTAAATATTCAAAGAAATGGTGTGCTATCTCCTCAAGCCATCCAGCACGTCCCCCAGTTTGCAGACAGGGGCACCCCCTTTAGCAATAAAGGGCAGCTTTGAATAAGAAATAAAAAGCCGTGGACAATGGGGAAATCAAAACAATATATGAAACAAAATAAAAACACATACTGACAGGTCGGCACCCAGGATAAAAAGGGCCCTTCAACCTGTTCATATGCCAGGCGGGAAGATGCAAACAATGGTGTAAACCTTCCGAACTCTGGAAGTGGCTCTCCAACCATGACAGAGGATAACCAGGGTCAGCCATCAGGCCTTGATAACAGAGGTCCTGGCCCCCAAACATCAAATTCAGCAACAAGAAGAAAGAAAAATACAAGAGGCTTAAAAGCTCAGCCGTGGTCTGTTGCAGAAAAGAAGGTGCTACTGTTTTGCTACCACTACTCGAAGTTCGAAAAGTGGAGCAAAACATCCACTGACATTCTTACCGAGAAAATAAAAGATACTAACCTACCTGAAGAGAAAAAATCTACACCTATTGCCCGCCTGCGATCACTTATTTCGCAGATAGGAAACAATGTATCAGAGGAAGAGCAAAATGAAATTAAGACTGCAGCTCTAAAGGAGGCAGAAAAAGACTACATTCCTATTATGGAAGAGGAGAACATTCGAAGAATGGAGTCAAGATGGACCTGGGAAGAAAAGTGGATACTGATGTGGGCAATGGAATATGCTCAGGCAAAATATTCCAAACAAAAACAAAGGACAGAGACTTGGAGGGAAATATTCTTCCATTTCTGTCCAGGCAAACGGAATGTCCCATCTCCAAAAATTAGGTCACAAAGATACAATAGCCTAAAGGTGATGAATGAGGAAGAAATAAGACATCTAAAAACAGAAGTCGCATCCCCCATTAAAACAAACCAGAACCTACTTCAAAACCCCATAGAAATACCACCCAATAACCTGCCCATATCTACGAATGAAAATGAAAGAACCACAAATAGTCCCACACTGGACCTTGATTCTTCGGCACCAATGCTAACAGGTGAAATACCACAAACACCAGCAACACTCCCTCAGGAAATGCCGGAGGTGGATGATGACCAGTTAGTCTTGGAAGAAGAACTATGTAAGACCATTGAGGAGGTCCAATGGATGGGACTTCAAGAAAGACAAATACTGCCTAAAATAACAACCACGAGAGCAACAAAGGTAGCAATAAAAAGGGTTAGTGTTGCTCTCAAGAGACTAGTGCCATATAGCACAACCCTGACTGAGTTAAATCAGGTGTCTTATGCCTCAGGACTCTACATTGTAAGGAAAGTAATGCCAACATTTCAAAAACAACGGGAACCAGAGGCAAAAGACAAAATACAAAATACCACGCTGGAAACAAAAGATCCAAAACCAGCTAAACCTGTGCCGAAGGGAATTGTCCCAGATTAAACAATTCCTAGCCGCCCCTGCTGTACAGGGACGACTGAAGAACATCATCGGCAAACTCAGCAGGAAATATGGTACAAAAGCAGGACAGTTACAAAACGTAGCTAGAGAAATAGAAGGAAAAATCCCAGCACTTTCCAAATGCATTAAGAAAAGAGAAAGCAAGAATAGCGCAAAGCATGAAAACAAAACATTTAAGCAGAATGTTCGGTTATTTTACCGTAACCTAATAAAGGACACTATAACGGTGAATAACCCGCCCAAAATGCAAGAGCTGAAGGATTATTGGAGGCCTCTCTTTGAGAACGAGATCACTCATAACAAAGAGACTCAATGGATCCATACCATTGAGAGGAGCCTAGAAAATAAGCCAGAGATGCCGGAGCCAAAGATAACAGCTGGCACTATAAAAACGAAGCTAAATGGCGTCTCAAATTACAAAAAGCCTGGCATAGACAATCTCCCCAATTTCTGGCTGAAACAACTAACATCATTACATGGGCATTATAACAGTTGTTTCAACAGAATATTGAGCGGAGAAGAAACCACACCAGAATGGCTATTAAGAGGAGATACAACCCTCATAGCAAAGACAAAAGAAACGCAACGCCCTAATAAATACAGGCCCATTTGCTGTCTCACTACCACCTACAAACTCTTCACTGGCCTTGTTGCGGACAGTATATACCAACACCTCTCCTGCGCCACATATCTTGTAAAAGAACAAGCAGGCTGTAGGAGGGACTGTCTAGGTACCAAAGACCAGCTCTTAACAAATAAAACTATCTTGGAAGACTGTAGGAAGAGACAGCGAAATTTAAGTATGGCTTGGATTGATTATCAGAAGGCTTATGACAGTGTACCACACACGTGGCTTCTACGCTGTCTAGAGCTATATAAGATACACCCGATAATCAAACAGGCCATAGCTACACAAATGAAAATGTGGCAAACAAACATGACATTAAGCCACACAAAAGGAAATATAAGGGTCACAGACGTAAACACCAGGCGAGGAATCTTCCAAGGAGATAGTTTATCCCCTTTACTCTTCTGCTTGGCAATAGATCCGTTAAGCAAACTTTTAAACAAAAACAAATGTGCTTACAATCTAAGCCAGGACCGCCGACAAGACCCAAACAAACGAATTAACCACCTGCTCTTCATGGATGACCTCAAGCTGTATGCCAGTTCTGATGCCGACTTAAATGAACTCTTACAAGTCGTACATAACTTCTCCAGAGATATTGGCATGAAATTTGGACTGGACAAATGTGCCAAGTGCTCCATCAAATCTGGGAAGAAGATCGAAACTGAAAATATACAGCTTGATGAATATACCACCATCAAGGACCTAGAAGGGCAGGAAGGATACAAATACCTTGGCATAGAAGAGAATGATACCATCCAGCATGCCAAGATGAGAAACAAAATTGGAAGTGAGTACATACGCCGAGTCAAGAAGATTTGTAAAACAGAACTCACAGGCAGAAACAAAATAACTGCCATTAACCAACTAGCCATGCCAGTGGTAACATACAGTTTTGGTATTGTCGACTGGCCACAAAAAGACATAAATAGACTAGACACTAAGACACGTAAAATGCTGACAATGTATAAAGTAATATACAGAAACCAGTGTCTGTCTAGAATGTATCTGCCCAGATGGAAAGGAGGTATGGGGCTCTCGGAGATTGACCATCAACATCGTGCAACTATTGTGAGCACCGGACAATATCTGATGAGCTCTAAAAACCCAACTCTCAAGATGGTACACCAACATCAGGAATCAAGAGCCAGTAGAACAACATCCATTACAAAACTGGCCAAACATTTTGGGAAAGACTGTCTTACAAGTGAGACAGAAACAGAAAAGATACCTGCGACTGAAATAGCCAGAAAAAGTCGCCAGAAATACACTAAAGCTTTCCATGACAAGAAAGTTGAAGAATGGGCCAACCAACAACAGGCCAAGTATTTTCTGGACGAATATAACCAAGACTATATTGATAAGGAAGGGTCTATAAGCTGGCTAAAGGATGGATCGCTCCACTATGACCAGGAGAAGTTTATAATAGCTGCCCAAGATCAAGGCTTGATGACCAATGCGTTTAAAAAGATGAGTGGTCTCAGCAAAGACAACAAATGCAGGTTCTGCCACACAGAAGTAGAGAGTGTGAGCCACCTGATCTCTAGCTGTAAGGTTCTGCTAGGGGACGGCTACTATACAATGCGACACAATGAAGTATGCAAATATCTCCACTGGACGATCTGCAATAAGTTAAATATCGAATGCAGCAAGAAGTCATGGGAACATATACCCGAAATAACAGTCGGAAACAAGTCATATACCATCCACTATGACTATGCAATCCCTACAACCACGTACCTAGAAAACGGAGCTATAAAACCCGACATTGTAATATGGGACAAGAAGGAGAAGGAAGCAACCTTGGTGGAAGTTAGTGTCCCGAAGGATGCTGGGTTAAACAGAGCTGAGAGGGAAAAGATTACCAAATACCAGGGTCTTATGTATGACATGAAAAGAAACTGGAACCTTAAGAAGATCTCTATCATTCCAGTAATTATAGGAGCAACCGGACTTATGAAAAAGAATTTTACGCACTATCTTACAAATATACCAGGTAAACCAAGTGCAAAGGAGATTCAAACAATCGCACTTAAAGGGACGGTTAGAATCTTAAAAAGATCTCTCGGTTGGAGTGTCTAAAATAGCAGGTGTATGTTTGGCATCTGGTAGGATGCCCCATCCCTGGCTTAAACAAAATGATAAGAAAAATGAAACAAATAGAGCAGCAGAAGAGATATAAGGAATGGTAACGCCCTAAATGCACTCTTTTGCTATTGTTTCATTTTTCTTATCATTTTGTTTAATGAACATAATAAAAAAGAGAATGAATTAATGGATATAATAAAAAAGAGAATGCATTAATGGATATAAAAAAAAGAGAATGCATTAATGGACATAATAACAAGAGAATGCATTAATGGATATAATAAAAAGAGAATGCATTAATGGACATAATAAAAAGAGAATGCATTAATGGATATAATAAACAGAGAATGAATTAATGGATATAATAAAAAGAGAATGCATTAATGGATATAATAAAAAGAGATTGCATTAATGGACATAATAAAAAGAGAATGCATTAATGGATATAATAAAAAGAGATTGCATTAATGGACATAATAAAAAGAGAATGCATTAATGGAAATAATAAAAAGAGAATGCATTAATGAACATAATAAAAAGAGAATGCATTAATGAACATAATAAAAAGAGAATGCATTAATGGATATAATAAAAAGAGATTGCATTAATGGACATAATAAAAAGAGAATGCATTAATGGAAATAATAAAAAGAGAATGCATTAATGAACATAATAAAAAGAGAATGCATTAATGAACATAATAAAAAGAGATTGCATTAATGAACATAATAAAAAGAGAATGCATTAATGAACATAATAAAAAGAGAATTCATTAATGAACATAATAAACAGAGAATGAATTAATGAACATAATAAAAAGAGATTGCATTAATGAACATAATAAAAAGAGAATGCATTAATGAACATAATAAACAGAGAATGAATTAATGAACATAATAAAAAGAGATTGCATTAATGAACGTAATAAAAAGAGAATGCATTAATGAACATAATAAACAGAGAATGACTTAATGAACATAATAAAAAGAGATTGCATTAATGAACATAATAAAAAGAGAATGCATTAATGAACATAATAAACAGAGAATGAATTAATGAACATAATAAAAAGAGATTGCATTAATGAACATAATAAAAAGAGAATGCATTAATGAACATAATAAACAGAGAATGAATTAATGAACATAATAAAAAGAGAATGCATTAATGAACATAATAAAAAGAGAATGCATTAATGAACATAATAAACAGAGAATGAATTAATGAACATAATAAAAAGAGATTGCATTAATGAACATAATAAAAAGAGAATGCATTAATGAACATAATAAAAAGAGAATGCATTAATGAACATAATAAAAAGAGAATGCATTAATGAACATAATAAAAAGAGAATGAATTAATGGATATAATAAAAAGAGAATGCATTAATGGACATAATAAACAGAGAATGAATTAATGAACATAATAAAAAGAGAATGCATTAATGGATATAATAAAAAGAGATTGCATTAATGGACATAATAAAAAGAGAATGCATTAATGGATATAATAAAAAGAGATTGCATTAATGGACATAATAAAAAGAGAATGCATTAATGGAAATAATAAAAAGAGAATGCATTAATGAACATAATAAAAAGAGAATGCATTAATGAACATAATAAAAAGAGAATGCATTAATGGATATAATAAAAAGAGATTGCATTAATGGACATAATAAAAAGAGAATGCATTAATGGAAATAATAAAAAGAGAATGCATTAATGAACATAATAAAAAGAGAATGCATTAATGAACATAATAAAAAGAGAATTCATTAATGAACATAATAAAAAGAGAATGCATTAATGGAAATAATAAAAATAGAATGCATTAATGAACATAATAAAAAGAGAATGCATTAATGAACATAATAAAAAGAGAATGCATTAATGGACATAATAAAAAGAGAATGAATTAATGGATATAATAAAAAGAGAATGCATTAATGGATATAATAAAAGGAGAATGCATTAATGAATATAATAAAAGGAGAATGCATTAATGAACATAATAAAAAGAGAATGCATTAATGAACATAATAAAAAGAGAATGCATTAATGGATACAATAAAAAAGAGAATGCATTAATGGATATAATAAAAAGAGAATGCATTAATGGACATAATATAAAGGGAATGCATTAATGAACATAATAAAAAGAGAATGCATTAATGGACATAATAAAAAGAGAATGCATTAATGGACATAATAAAAAGAGAATGCATTAATGAACATAATAAAAAGAGAATGCATTAATGAACATAATAAAAAGAGAATGCATTAATGAACATAATAAAAAGAGAATGCATTAATGAACATAATAAAAAGAGAATGCATTAATGGACATAATAAAAAGAGAATGCATTAATGAACATAATAAAAAGAGAATGCATTAATGAACATAATAAAAAGAGAATGCATTAATGGATATAATAAAAAGAGAATGCATTAATGAACATAATAAAAAGAGAATGCATTAATGAACATAATAAAAAGAGAATGCATTAATGGACATAATAAAAAGAGAATGCATTAATGGACATAATAAAAAGAGAATGTATTAATGGATATAATAAAAAGAGAATGCATTAATGGACATAATAAAAAGAGAATGCATTAATGAACATAATAAAAAGAGAATGCATTGATGGATATAATAAAAAGAGAATGCATTAATGAACATAATAAAAAGAGAATGCATTGATGGATATAATAAAAAGAGAATGCATTAATGGACATAATACAAAGAGAATGCATTAATGAACATAATAAAAAGAGAATGCATTAATGAACATAATAAAAAGAGAATGCACTAATGAACATAATAAAAAGAGAATGCATTAATGAACATAATAAAAAGAGAATGCATTAATGGACATAATAAAAAGAGAATGCATTAATGGACATAATAAAAAGAGAATGTATTAATGGATATAATAAAAAGAGAATGAATTAATGGATATAATAAAAAAGAGAATGCATTAATGAACATAATAAAAAGAGAATGCATTAATGGAAATAATAAAAAGAGATTGCATTAATGGACATAATACAAAGAGAATGAATTAATGGATATAATAAAAAAGAGAATGCATTAATGGACATAATAAAAAGAGAATGCATTAATGGATATAATAAAAAGAGAATGCATTAATGAACATAATAAAAAGAGAATGCATTAATGGATATAATAAAAAGAGAATGCATTAATGAACATAATAAAAAGAGAATGCACTAATGAACATAATAAAAAGAGAATGCATTAATGAACATAATAAAAAGAGAATGCATTAATGGATATAATAAAAAGAGAATGCATTAATGGACATAATAAAAAGAGAATGCATTAATGAAAATAATAAAAAGAGAATGCATTAATGGATATAATAAAAAGAGAATGCATTAATGAACATAATAAAAAGAGAATGCATTAATGAACATAATAAAAAGAGAATGCATTAATGAACATAATAAAAATAGAATGCATTAATGGACATAATAAAAAAAGAATGCATTAATGGACATAATAAAAAGAGAATGCATTAATGGATATAATAAAAAGAGAATGAATTAATGAACATAATAAAAAGAGAATGCATTAATGGATATAATAAAAAGAGAATGCATTAATGAACATAATAAACAGAGAATGCATTAATGGACATAATAAAAAGAGAATGCATTAATGGACATAATAAAAAGAGAATGCATTAATGAACATAATAAAAAGAGAATGAATTAATGGATATAATAAAAAGAGAATGCATTAATGAACATAATAAAAAGAGAATGCTTTAATGGATATAATAAAAAGAGAATGCATTAATGAACATAATAAAAAGAGAATGCATTAATGGATATAATAAAAAGAGAATGCATTAATGGACATAATAAAAAGAGAATGCATTAATGGACATAATAAAAAGAGAATGCATTAATGAACATAATAAAAAGAGAATGCATTAATGGATATAATAAAAAGAGAATGCATTAATGGACATAATAAAAAGAGAATGAATTAATGAACATAATAAAAAGAGAATGCATTAATGGATATAATAAAAAGAGAATGCATTAATGGACATAATAAAAAGAGAATGCATAAATGAACATAATAAAAAGAGAATGCATTAATGGACATAATAAAAAGAGAATGCATTAATGGACATAATAAAAAGAGAATGAATTAATGAACATAATAAAAAGAGAATGCATTAATGAACATAATAAAAAGAGAATGCATTAATGAACATAATAAAAAGAGAATGCATTAATGAACATAATAAAAAGAGAATGCATTAATGGACATAATAAAAAGAGAATGCATTAATGAACATAATAAAAAGAGAATGCATTAATGAACATAATAAAAAGAGAATGCATTAATGAACATAATAAAAAGAGAATGCATTAATTGACATAATAAAAAGAGAATGAATTAATGAACATAATAAAAAGAGAATGCATTAATGAACATAATAAAGAGAGAATGCATTAATGAACATAATAAAAAGAGAATGCATTAATGAACATAATAAAAAGAGAATGTATTTATGGACATAATAAAAAGAGAATGCATTAATGAACATAATAAAAAGAGAATGCATTAATGAACATAATAAAAAGAGAATGCATTAATGAACATAATAAAAAGAGAATGCATTAATGAACATAATAAAAAGAGAATGCATTAATGAACATAATAAAAAGAGAATGCATTAATGGACATAATAAAAAGAGAATGCATTAATGAACATAATAAAAAGAGAATGCATTAATGGACATAATAAAAAGAGAATGCATTAATGAACATAATAAAAAGAGAATGCATTAATGGACATAATAAAAAGAGAATGCATTAATGGATATAATAAAAAGAGAATGCATTAATGAACATAATAAAAAGAGAATGCATTAATGGATATAATAAAAAGAGAATGCATTAATGGACATAATAAAAAGAGAATGCATTAATGAACATAATAAAAAGAGAATGCATTAATGGATATAATAAAAAGAGAATGCATTAATGAACATAATAAAAAGAGAATGCATTAATGAACATAATAAAAAGAGAATGCATTAATGGATATAATAAAAAGAGAATGCATTAATGGACATAATAAAAAGAGAATGCATTAATGGACATAATAACAAGAGAATGCATTAATGGATATAATAAAAAGAGAATGCATTAATGGACATAATAAAAAGAGAATGAATTAATGAACATAATAAAAAGAGAATGCATTAATGGATATAATAAAAAGAGAATGCATTAATGGACATAATAAAAAGAGAATGCATTAATGAACATAATAAAAAGAGAATGCATTAATGGATATAATAAAAAGAGAATGCATTAATGAACATAATAAAAAGAGAATGCATTAATGGATATAATAAAAAGAGAATGCATTAATGAACATAATAAAAAGAGAATGCATTAATGGATAAAATAAAAAGAGAATGCATTAATGGATAAAATAAAAAGAGAATGAATTAATGGATATAATAAAAAGAGAATGCATTAATGAACATAATAAAAAGAGAATGCATTAATGGATATAATAAACAGAGAATGCATTAATGAACATAATAAAAAGAGAATGCATTAATGAACATAATAAAAAGAGAATGCATTAATGAACATAATAAAAAGAGAATGCATTAATGGACATAATAAAAAGAGAATGCATTAATGGATATATTAAAAAGAGAATGCATTAATGAACATAATAAAAAGAGAATGCATTAATGGATAAAATAAAAAGAGAATGCATTAATGGATATAATAAAAAGAGAATGCATTAATGGACATAATAAAAAGAGAATGCATTAATGGACATAATAAAAAGAGAATGCATTAATGAACATAATAAAAAGAGAATGCATTAATGGATATAATAAAAAGAGAATGCATTAATGGACATAATAAAAAGAGAATGAATTAATGAACATAATAAAAAGAGAATGCATTAATGGACATAATAAAAAGAGAATATATTAATGGACATAATAAAAAGAGAATGCATTAATGAACATAATAAAAAGAGAATGCATTAATGGATAAAATAAAAAGAGAATGCATTAATGGATATAATAAAAAGAGAATGCATTAATGGACATAATAAAAAGAGAATGCATTAATGGACATAATAAAAAGAGAATGCATTAATGAACATAATAAAAAGAGAATGCATTAATGGATATAATAAAAAGAGAATGCATTAATGAACATAATAAAAAGAGAATGCATTAATGAACATAATAAAAAGAGAATGCATTAATGGATATAATAAAAAGAGAATGCATTAATGGACATAATAAAAAGAGAATGCATTAATGGACATAATAACAAGAGAATGCATTAATGGATATAATAAAAAGAGAATGCATTAATGGACATAATAAAAAGAGAATGAATTAATGAACATAATAAAAAGAGAATGCATTAATGGATATAATAAAAAGAGAATGCATTAATGAACATAATAAACAGAGAATGCATTAATGGACATAATAAAAAGAGAATGCATTAATGGACATAATAAAAAGAGAATGCATTAATGAACATAATAAAAAGAGAATGAATTAATGGATATAATAAAAAGAGAATGCATTAATGAACATAATAAAAAGAGAATGCTTTAATGGATATAATAAAAAGAGAATGCATTAATGAACATAATAAAAAGAGAATGCATTAATGGATATAATAAAAAGAGAATGCATTAATGGACATAATAAAAAGAGAATGCATTAATGGACATAATAAAAAGAGAATGCATTAATGAACATAATAAAAAGAGAATGCATTAATGGATATAATAAAAAGAGAATGCATTAATGGACATAATAAAAAGAGAATGAATTAATGAACATAATAAAAAGAGAATGCATTAATGGATATAATAAAAAGAGAATGCATTAATGGACATAATAAAAAGAGAATGCATAAATGAACATAATAAAAAGAGAATGCATTAATGGACATAATAAAAAGAGAATGCATTAATGGACATAATAAAAAGAGAATGAATTAATGAACATAATAAAAAGAGAATGCATTAATGAACATAATAAAAAGAGAATGCATTAATGAACATAATAAAAAGAGAATGCATTAATGAACATAATAAAAAGAGAATGCATTAATGGACATAATAAAAAGAGAATGCATTAATGAACATAATAAAAAGAGAATGCATTAATGAACATAATAAAAAGAGAATGCATTAATGAACATAATAAAAAGAGAATGCATTAATTGACATAATAAAAAGAGAATGAATTAATGAACATAATAAAAAGAGAATGCATTAATGAACATAATAAAGAGAGAATGCATTAATGAACATAATAAAAAGAGAATGCATTAATGAACATAATAAAAAGAGAATGTATTTATGGACATAATAAAAAGAGAATGCATTAATGAACATAATAAAAAGAGAATGCATTAATGAACATAATAAAAAGAGAATGCATTAATGAACATAATAAAAAGAGAATGCATTAATGAACATAATAAAAAGAGAATGCATTAATGAACATAATAAAAAGAGAATGCATTAATGGACATAATAAAAAGAGAATGCATTAATGAACATAATAAAAAGAGAATGCATTAATGGACATAATAAAAAGAGAATGCATTAATGAACATAATAAAAAGAGAATGCATTAATGGACATAATAAAAAGAGAATGCATTAATGGATATAATAAAAAGAGAATGCATTAATGAACATAATAAAAAGAGAATGCATTAATGGATATAATAAAAAGAGAATGCATTAATGGACATAATAAAAAGAGAATGCATTAATGAACATAATAAAAAGAGAATGCATTAATGGATATAATAAAAAGAGAATGCATTAATGAACATAATAAAAAGAGAATGCATTAATGAACATAATAAAAAGAGAATGCATTAATGGATATAATAAAAAGAGAATGCATTAATGGACATAATAAAAAGAGAATGCATTAATGGACATAATAACAAGAGAATGCATTAATGGATATAATAAAAAGAGAATGCATTAATGGACATAATAAAAAGAGAATGAATTAATGAACATAATAAAAAGAGAATGCATTAATGGATATAATAAAAAGAGAATGCATTAATGGACATAATAAAAAGAGAATGCATTAATGAACATAATAAAAAGAGAATGCATTAATGGATATAATAAAAAGAGAATGCATTAATGAACATAATAAAAAGAGAATGCATTAATGGATATAATAAAAAGAGAATGCATTTATGAACATAATAAAAAGAGAATGCATTAATGGATAAAATAAAAAGAGAATGCATTAATGGATAAAATAAAAAGAGAATGCATTAATGGATATAATAAAAAGAGAATGCATTAATGAACATAATAAAAAGAGAATGCATTAATGGATATAATAAACAGAGAATGCATTAATGAACATAATAAAAAGAGAATGCATTAATGAACATAATAAAAAGAGAATGCATTAATGAACATAATAAAAAGAGAATGCATTAATGGACATAATAAAAAGAGAATGCATTAATGGATATATTAAAAAGAGAATGCATTAATGAACATAATAAAAAGAGAATGCATTAATGGATAAAATAAAAAGAGAATGCATTAATGGATATAATAAAAAGAGAATGCATTAATGGACATAATAAAAAGAGAATGCATTAATGGACATAATAAAAAGAGAATGCATTAATGAACATAATAAAAAGAGAATGCATTAATGGATATAATAAAAAGAGAATGCATTAATGGACATAATAAAAAGAGAATGAATTAATGAACATAATAAAAAGAGAATGCATTAATGGACATAATAAAAAGAGAATATATTAATGGACATAATAAAAAGAGAATGCATTAATGAACATAATAAAAAGAGAATGCATTAATGGATAAAATAAAAAGAGAATGCATTAATGGATATAATAAAAAGAGAATGCATTAATGGACATAATAAAAAGAGAATGCATTAATGGACATAATAAAAAGAGAATGCATTAATGAACATAATAAAAAGAGAATGCATTAATGGATATAATAAAAAGAGAATGCATTAATGAACATAATAAAAAGAGAATGCATTAATGAACATAATAAAAAGAGAATGCATTAATGGATATAATAAAAAGAGAATGCATTAATGGACATAATAAAAAGAGAATGCATTAATGGACATAATAACAAGAGAATGCATTAATGGATATAATAAAAAGAGAATGCATTAATGGACATAATAAAAAGAGAATGAATTAATGAACATAATAAAAAGAGAATGCATTAATGGATATAATAAAAAGAGAATGCATTAATGGACATAATAAAAAGAGAATGCATTAATGAACATAATAAAAAGAGAATGCATTAATGGATATAATAAAAAGAGAATGCATTAATGAACATAATAAAAAGAGAATGCATTAATGGATATAATAAAAAGAGAATGCATTAATGAACATAATAAAAAGAGAATGCATTAATGGATAAAATAAAAAGAGAATGCATTAATGGATAAAATAAAAAGAGAATGCATTAATGGATATAATAAAAAGAGAATGCATTAATGAACATAATAAAAAGAGAATGCATTAATGGATATAATAAACAGAGAATGCATTAATGAACATAATAAAAAGAGAATGCATTAATGAACATAATAAAAAGAGAATGCATTAATGAACATAATAAAAAGAGAATGCATTAATGGACATAATAAAAAGAGAATGCATTAATGGATATATTAAAAAGAGAATGCATTAATGAACATAATAGAAAGAGAATGCATTAATGGATAAAATAAAAAGAGAATGCATTAATGGATATAATAAAAAGAGAATGCATTAATGGACATAATAAAAAGAGAATGCATTAATGGACATAATAAAAAGAGAATGCATTAATGAACATAATAAAAAGAGAATGCATTAATGGATATAATAAAAAGAGAATGCATTAATGGACATAATAAAAAGAGAATGAATTAATGAACATAATAAAAAGAGAATGCATTAATGGACATAATAAAAAGAGAATATATTAATGGACATAATAAAAAGAGAATGAATTAATGAACATAATAAAAAGAGAATGCATTAATGGATAAAATAAAAAGAGAATGCATTAATGGATATAATAAAAAGAGAATGCATTAATGGACATAATAAAAAGAGAATGCATTAATGGACATAATAAAAAGAGAATGCATTAATGAACATAATAAAAAGAGAATGCATTAATGGATATAATAAAAAGAGAATGCATTAATGGACATAATAAAAAGAGAATGCATTAATGAACATAATAAAAAGAGAATGCATTAATGGACATAATAAAAAGAGAATATATTAATGGACATAATAAAAAGAGAATGAATTAATGAACATAATAAAAAGAGAATGCATTAATGAACATAATAAAAAGAGAATGCATTAATGAACATAATAAAAAGAGAATGCATTAATGAACATAATAAAAAGAGAATGCATTAATGGACATAATAAAAAGAGAATGCATTAATGAACATAATAAAAAGAGAATGCATTAATGAACATAATAAAAAGAGAATGCATTAATGAACATAATAAAAAGAGAATGCATTAATTGACATAATAAAAAGAGAATGAATTAATGAACATAATAAAAAGAGAATGCATTAATGAACATAATAAAGAGAGAATGCATTAATGAACATAATAAAAAGAGAATGCATTAATGAACATAATAAAAAGAGAATGTATTTATGGACATAATAAAAAGAGAATGCATTAATGAACATAATAAAAAGAGAATGCATTAATGAACATAATAAAAAGAGAATGCATTAATGAACATAATAAAAAGAGAATGCATTAATGAACATAATAAAAAGAGAATGCATTAATGGACATAATAAAAAGAGAATGCATTAATGAACATAATAAAAAGAGAATGCATTAATGGACATAATAAAAAGAGAATGCATTAATGAACATAATAAAAAGAGAATGCATTAATGGACATAATAAAAAGAGAATGCATTAATGGATATAATAAAAAGAGAATGCATTAATGAACATAATAAAAAGAGAATGCATTAATGGATATAATAAAAAGAGCATGCATTAATGGACATAATAAAAAGAGAATGCATTAATGAACATAATAAAAAGAGAATGCATTAATGGATATAATAAAAAGAGAATGCATTAATGAACATAATAAAAAGAGAATGCATTAATGAACATAATAAAAAGAGAATGCATTAATGAACATAATAAAAAGAAAATGCATTAATGGATATAATAAAAAGAGAATGCATTAATGAACATAATAAAAAGAGAATGCATTAATGGATATAATAAAAAGAGAATGCATTAATGGACATAATAAAAAGAGAATGCATTAATGGACATAATAACAAGAGAATGCATTAATGGATATAATAAAAAGAGAATGCATTAATGGACATAATAAAAAGAGAATGAATTAATGAACATAATAAAAAGAGAATGCATTAATGGATATAATAAAAAGAGAATGCATTAATGGACATAATAAAAAGAGAATGCATTAATGAACATAATAAAAAGAGAATGCATTAATGGATATAATAAAAAGAGAATGCATTAATGAACATAATAAAAAGAGAATGCATTAATGGATATAATAAAAAGAGAATGCATTAATGAACATAATAAAAAGAGAATGCATTAATGGATAAAATAAAAAGAGAATGCATTACTGGATATAAAAAAAGAGAATGCATTAATGGACATAATAAAAAGAGAATGCATTAATGGATATAATAAAAAGAGAATGCATTAATGGACATAATAAACAGAGAATGAATTAATGAACATAATAAAAAGAGAATGCATTAATGGATATAATAAAAAGAGAATGCATTAATGGACATAATAAAAAGAGAATGAATTAATGAACATAATAAAAAGAGAATGCATTAATGAACATAATAAAAAGAGAATGCATTAATGAACATAATAAAAAGAGAATGCATTAATGGATATAATAAAAAGAGAATGCATTAATGGACATAATAAAAAGAGAATGCATTAATGAAGATAATAAAAAGAGAATGCATTAATGGATATAATAAAAAGAGAATGCATTAATGAACATAATAAAAAGAGAATGCATTAATGAACATAATAAAAAGAGAATGCATTAATGAACATAATAAAAAGAGAATGCATTAATGGATATAATAAAAAGAGAATGCATTAATGAACATAATAAAAAGAGAATGCATTAATGGATATAATAAAAAGAGAATGCATTAATGGACATAATAAAAAGAGAATGCATTAATGGACATAATAACAAGAGAATGCATTAATGGATATAATAAAAAGAGAATGCATTAATGGACATAATAAAAAGAGAATGAATTAATGAACATAATAAAAAGAGAATGCATTAATGGATATAATAAAAAGAGAATGCATTAATGGACATAATAAAAAGAGAATGCATTAATGAACATAATAAAAAGAGAATGCATTAATGGATATAATAAAAAGAGAATGCATTAATGAACATAATAAAAAGAGAATGCATTAATGGATATAATAAAAAGAGAATGCATTAATGAACATAATAAAAAGAGAATGCATTAATGGATAAAATAAAAAGAGAATGCATTAATGGATATAATAAAAAGAGAATGCATTAATGGACATAATAAAAAGAGAATGCATTAATGGATATAATAAAAAGAGAATGCATTAATGGACATAATAAAAAGAGAATGAATTAATGAACATAATAAAAAGAGAATGCATTAATGGATATAATAAAAAGAGAATGCATTAATGGACATAATAAAAAGAGAATGAATTAATGAACATAATAAAAAGAGAATGCATTAATGAACATAATAAAAAGAGAATGCATTAATGAACATAATAAAAAGAGAATGCATTAATGAACATAATAAAAAGAGAATGCATTAATGGACATAATAAAAAGAGAATGAATTAATGAACATAATAAAAAGAGAATGCATTAATGAACATAATAAAAAGAGAATGCATTAATGAACATAATAAAAAGAGAATGCATTAATGAACATAATAAAAAGAGAATGCATTAATGGACATAATAAAAAGAGAATGCATTAATGAACATAATAAAAAGAGAATGCATTAATGAACATAATAAAAGGAGAATGCATTAATGAACATAATAAAAAGAGAATGCATTAATGAACATAATAAAAAGAGAATGCATTAATGGATATAATAAAAAGAGAATGCATTAATGAACATAATAAAAAGAGAATGCATTAATGGACATAATAAAAAGAGAATGCATTAATGAACATAATAAAAAGAGAATGCATTAATGGACATAATAAAAAGAGAATGCATTAATGGATATAATAAAAAGAGAATGAATTAATGGACATAATAAAAAGAGAATGCATTAATGGATATAATAAAAAGAGAATGCATTAATGGACATAATAAAAAGAGAATGCATTAATGGACATAATTAAAAGAGAATGCATTAATGGATATAATAAAAAGAGAATGAATTAATGGACATAATAAAAAGAGAATGCATTAATGAACATAATAAAAAGAGAATGCATTAATGGATATAATAAAAAGGGAATGAATTAATGAACATAATAAAAAGAGAATGCATTAATGTATATAATAAAAAGAGAATGCATTAATGAACATAATAAAAAGAGAATGAATTAATGGACATAATAAAAAGAGAATGCATTAATGGATATAATAAAAAGAGAATGCATTAATGAACATAATAAAAAGAGAATGCATTAATGGATATAATAAAAAGAGAATGCATTAATGAACATAATAAAAAGAGAATGAATTAATGGACATAATAAAAAGAGAATGCATTTATGGATATAATAAAAAGGGAATGAATTAATGGACATAATAAAAAGAGAATGCATTAATGAACATAATAAAAAGAGAATGCATTAATGGATATAATAAAAAGAGAATGCATTAATGAACATAATAAAAAGAGAATGCATTAATGGACATAATAAAAAGAGAATGCATTTATGGATATAATAAAAAGAGAATGAATTAATGGACATAATAAAAAGAGAATGCATTAATGAACATAATAAAAAGAGAATGCATTAATGGATATAATAAAAAGAGAATGCATTAATGAACATAATAAAAAGAGAATGCATTAATGGATATAATAAAAAGAGAATGCATTAATGAACATAATAAAAAGAGAATGAATTAATGGACATAATAAAAAGAGAATGCATTTATGGATATAATAAAAAGGGAATGAATTAATGGACATAATAAAAAGAGAATGCATTAATGGATATAATAAAAAGAGAATGAATTAATGAACGTAATAAAAAGAGAATGAATTAATGGATATAATAAAAAGAGAATGAATTAATGGAAATAATAAAAAGAGAATTAATTAATGGAAATAATAAAAAGAGAATTAATTAATGAACATAATAAAAAGAGAATGCATTAATGGACATAATAAAAAGAGAATGCATTAATGGATAAAATAAAAAGAGAATGAATTAATGAACATAATAAAAAGAGAATGAATTAATGGACATAATAAAAAGAGAATGCATTAATGGACATAATAAAAAGAGAATGAATTAATGGACATAATAAAAAGAGAATGCATTAATGGATATAATAAAAAGAGAATGAATTAATGAACATAATAAAAAGAGAATGAATTAATGGACATAATAAAAAGAGAATGAATTAATGGATATAATAAAAAGAGAATGAATTAATGGAAATAATAAAAAGAGAATTAATTAATGGAAATAATAAAAAGAGAATTAATTAATGAACATAATAAAAAGAGAATGCATTAATTGACATAATAAAAAGAGAATGCATTAATGGATATAATAAAAAGAGAATGAATTAATGAACGTAATAAAAAGAGAATGAATTAATGGATATAATAAAAAGAGAATGAATTAATGGAAATAATAAAAAGAGAATTAATTAATGGAAATAATAAAAAGAGAATTAATTAATGAACATAATAAAAAGAGAATGCATTAATTGACATAATAAAAAGAGAATGCATTAATGGATATAATAAAAAGAGAATGAATTAATGAACATAATAAAAAGAGAATGAATTAATGGACATAATAAAAAGAGAATGCATTAATGGACATAATAAAAAGAGAATGAATTAATGGACATAATAAAAAGAGAATGCATTAATGAACATAATAAAAAGAGAATGCATTAATGGACATAATAAAAAGAGAATGCATTAATGAACATAATAAAAAGAGAATGAATTAATGGACATAATAAAAAGAGAATGCATTAATGGATATAATAAAAAGAGAATGAATTAATGGAAATAATAAAAAGAGAATGCATTAATGGATATAATAAAAAGAGAATGAATTAATGGAAATAATAAAAAGAGAATGCATTAATGGATATAATAAAAAGAGAATGCATTAATGAACATAATAAAAAGAGAATGAATTAATGGATATAATAAAAAGAGAATGAATTAATGGACATAATAAAAAGAGAATGAATTAATGGATATAATAAAAAGAGAATGCATTAATGAACATAATAAAAAGAGAATGAATTAATGGATATAATAAAAAGAGAATGAATTAATGGACATAATAAAAAGAGAATGAATTAATGGATATAATAAAAAGAGAATGAATTAATGGACATAATAAAAAGAGAATGAATTAATGGACATAATAAAAAGAGAATGAATTAATGGACATAATAAAAAGAGAATGCATTAATGAACATAATAAAAAGAGAATGAATTAATGGATATAATAAAAAGAGAATGAATTAATGGACATAATAAAAAGAGAATGAATTAATGGATATAATAAAAAGAGAATTAATTAATGGACATAATAAAAAGAGAATGAATTAATGGACATAATAAAAAGAGAATGAATTAATGGACATAATAAAAAGAGAATGAATTAATGGATATAATAAAAAGAGAATGAATTAATGGACATAATAAAAAGAGAATGAATTAATGGACATAATAAAAAGAGAATGCATTAATGAACATAATTAAAAGAGAATGCATTAATGAACATAATAAAAAGAGAATGCATGCAGAGAATGCACCTTGCAACCAAAGCACCAATTTGGTTGCCAACCTTTAAATCTTGGCTGAAAATGGATTAGCCATGATCACACAAATATATTTACTGTACTGGTCCCTTTGATGAGCACGACCTTATTTGGTAGACATCATTTATTTGGTTTACATCAGCAGAATTTAAGGATGTTTTAGACACTTTTAAAGTTATGCACATAACAATGCCAGCCGAGATCAAATGGGCAAGTGGAGAGGCTTGTGGATATGCTGCAAAGGGCAATAAAAAGTTCAAGGAACACCTACTGAGAAACTTCTTTCAAGTCTCTCGCATAATGCTGAACCCAAATACACCATGAACTGGATCACCGGCAGAAACAACCATGTTTGCTAGAAAAGTGAGATCTGTGTTTGACAAATTAGTTCGCAAACAAGTAAAAACAAGTAAGGCTTAAAAATGCAAATAATATGATTTATCCTAGGTCAAAAAATATTTTTTTAAAGTTTTCAAAAGAACTTGTCATAATGGGAGGAGGCCACGATGATGAGAAGGATCAAGGAAATGGTATATATAACTCAAGGGCAACTTAACATGGATCAGATTGATAGTCATGATTCTAAATCATACCCATGAGTAATGATTCTAAATCATACCCATGAGACATATTAACCAATTAAAAAACAGCATGAAATGGATCCTATCATCACACAGGATAAAGTAGAAGAACCTATCGAGATCATCTACGACATGTTTGATTTTGAGCCCCCTCAACGTACACTTGAACAGCAAAGGTCAAGGAGAAAGAAATTTACAGAACTGTAGCAGAACCAAATGGAACTTTTTTCTTTTAACGAATTAATGCCTCTCCCCTGTGCTATTTGGTCACATACTGACCAATCAGGAGTACGGCGCATTGATCATTCCTATCCCCTAAGGAAATCGGCCAGGATCTGGTTTGAAGAACAACAACTTGTTCTTACTGAGAGAGCCACCAAACAGAACGGACCTCCCTTTTCTTCTCTCTCTCCACCTCAGTGATTTCTAATGGTATCGACGATTCCACTGGGAATAACTTCCGTGATAGCACCAGGTAGCCGGAGTCCAGCTTTTGACCAGGAACATATCACATTCTCCTTAATAAACCTTTTCTGTGTTACCTTTTATGAAGTTGTTGTGTTCGTCATTTCAGAAGCTTGTATGGAATTCTTTATTTTCTTAGGTTGTGCCCTAAAAGCATTCAAAACCCTAAAATGGTGACCCCTCCCCCTCGTGATATACAAGCAATTCTGAATGGCGAGCCTTTTTCTTCATTTTTTGTAAAACCCGACACAGTACAGAAAAACCAGCGAGCTAAAATTTGGCCCCCAAAAAGCGAACTTTTCAACAGAGAAAAACAAGTGAACTCCTACTGACAAGTAACTCAACAAGCAACAATGGCATTGAACCTCCTTTTTTCCTCTTCGCACTAACAGACCTCGTTTTTCCAGAACTCTTTTCCTTTACAGACAACCAGCACATCACCCCGTTATTTGACTAAAGACAAGCAACGTTGGGTATACAGACGGCGAGGAAAAAGAGAATTTTGCTGGCAGCGGACGAACAACAATGACAAACTCGGCAAAGAAAAATAAACATGGAGTTGTCGACTTCATATCGAATTTGAAAAAATTCGAGCTCAACAAAAAAAAGGGCGCTATTTCCTTGTTATGCACTGGACCTTTGCCGTTTTCTTAACCTGAGAATAAATATAAAGATATTTTAAAGGATCAGCGCCACATCTTTTGACACACGTGGTTGATATATTCTCTCAGAAGAAAATGCGTGGACAGATTGCGAGAGCGTTCAAAAAAAAAAAAGTGACTAAACATTTTTTTTTCATACACAACCGATACAGAAAAGAGAACATTTCCAAAAAAAATATATATATATATATATATATATATATTTATCTTCGTCTTTCGGCAAAAGAAAACGTAAGTACCCTTTTTAAAAAATTTAACTTCAGGCTTTACGTATATACATAAAAAAATCTCTCTCTCTCTCTCTCTCTATATATATATATATATATATATATATAGACACACACACACACGAAAAAAGAAAAGAAAAAACACACACGCATATATTAACTCTTTTACCACTGCCTTTTCCTTTCAAGAATATATTTTTCTCTTTTATTTTTTTTGTGGAATCTTTTTTTTTTCCGTCTCTTAAGTATTTTCTCTCATATTTTTTTATCTCGTGTTGAATATATCCCCTTTTTCCTCATGTGGTCCTTCGACAATGTCCTATCTATATTTCGGATAGTTAATTCTTTTTTTGGTCTGTTGTCGCTTTCTTTATATATATATATATATATATATATATATATATATATATATAAAATATGGATATCGCTATTTTAAAAGCCATTGAGAGACTCACTCACAAGGTAAAAAATTTGGCAAGCTGGAGCCGCAGTTGCGCAGACACCGATTCCAGGCTAACTCCTTACATTCACGTCACTACCATCGCAACTCAAACAAGCCGAAACTATGCTTTTATCACAGTCGTTTTGGTATGGAGGCGCGGAAATGCAAAAAACCCTGTACGTACATGAACCAGGGAAACTAAGGTCTGGGGAGCTGAACACCGCAGCCTCTCCACGAGATATTTACAATAACCGTGCCTATTTTATTACAGACTCCCTATCCCAAGCACGTTGATACTGGAGCGGCCTGCAGTATCTGGCCACTGAAACTTCTCACAGAGAAGCCTCCAGTGCCGTCCATCACATTGCAGGCGGTAAATCACTCCCCTATCCCCACGTACAGTCAAATTTCTGGTTCTCTAGACTTGGAATTACGGAGAGACTTTACGTGGGTTTTCATTATAGCAGATTTACCCTATCCCATACTAGGTGCGGACTTCCTGCACCACTTCAACCTGATAGTGGATATGCGCAGATGCTGACTGATAGACGCAAATACAGACCTTTCTGTGTCTAGTGTGAAAACAAACACTACCTCTATCAGCCCAATATTCTTCATTGCCGTTTCAGATAACTCGTATCAGACCACCTTACACTCCTATCCGGAGTTAACAAATTTAAATTTTGTGGTAAGCGAACCCATGCACACCACATCGAGACCACAGGTGCTCCT
Organism: Euprymna scolopes; assembly: GCF_053919585.1. NCBI lineage: Eukaryota > Metazoa > Mollusca > Cephalopoda > Sepiida > Sepiolidae > Euprymna > Euprymna scolopes. Next base: position 26,300,903 of record NC_136521.1, read on the forward strand.
GTTTTCTCACGCCCTCGCCGCCTCCCTGCTGATAAACTTAAGGCAGCGAAGGCAGAATTCAATCATATGCTGCAGCTAGGAATAATACGCCCCTCGTCCAGTCCATGGGCTTCCCCTTTGCATATGGTCCCAAAACGAGACGGAGATTGGTGTCCGACTGGGGACTACCGACGACTCAATGCCATGACGGTACCTGATCATTACCCAATCCCACATATACAAGATTTTGCTTACTCTCTACATTGTAGATTGTAAGACCTTCTCCAAACTAGACCTAGTTAAGGCTTACCATCAGATTCCAGTGAATCCAGCCGACATACCCAAGACTGCTGTAAAGACTCTATTCGGAGCGTTTAAATTCTTAACTATGCCCTTTGATTTACGAAATGCAACTAGCACATTTCAGCGCTTCATGGACAAAGTAGTGCGTGACTTGGACTTTGTCTATAACTATATAGACGACATTCTCGTGGCAAGTGCCTCACCTGAGGAACATGTCACTCACCTTCGCCTACTATTCAAACGGTTTCAGCGATACCAGGTGAGGATTAACCCTGGTAAATGTGTTACCGGAAAGAGTGAAGGCTCTACAAGACCTTCAACCACCCACTTCACTTCGCCAACTAAGGCACTTCCTCGGTCTGTTAAACTATTACAGACGCTTCATCCCACACTGCGCACACTCCTAGCTCCTCTTTCCGACCTGTTATGTAATAGGAAGAAGGAAAATGAGCAAATCTCAATAATGAGATCCAGCTTAAAGCTTTTAATGAAGCGAAAACAAAACTGGCGACAACATCTCTACTTGCACAGTTTTCTCTGGTCATTGACGCATCAGGCACAGCTGTAGGTGCAATGCTGCAACAGCAGCACCAACAACAGTTACAACCTCTTGCATACTTTTGAAGACAGCTGAAACCGGCGGAAAAACGTTATAGCACATTTGGCCATGAACTCCTGGCAATGTACCTCGCAGTGAAACATTTCCAACATTCACTCGATGGCCGTCAATTTGTGATCCACACTGATCACCATCTTCTGACATATACACTGCGTTCTAAGCCAGACAAATATATATTCTCCCTGCAAAACGCACACTTGGATCTTGTTTCGCAATTCATCAGCGATATCCAACATATCTCAGGTAAGCAGAATGCTGCGGCAGACGCTTTGTCCCGCCTTCTCATTAATTCTCTGTTCTCACCATCGGATATCGACTTGCAGCAGATGGCCTTAGACCAGCCAAGTCTGGACACGTTGGATCTATCGTCACCTGAATTTACAACTTGCAAATTTGCATACCTGTCTGTGCCTAACTCGGACACGCAGATCATTTGTGACACTTCAACGGATTCACCTCGACCATTCGTTCCATTGACTCATCGTAGAGTTGTTTTTGACACCCTACACAATCTGGCACACCCCGGATGCAGAGCCACAATGAAGCTAATTACAGTTACATTTTTCTGGCCAAATATGAGGCATGATATCACTGCCTGGACACGTTCCTGTGTATCCTGCCAAAAGTTAAAGGTGCACAAGTATATATATGCACCCCTTCGAACATTCACCACCCCAGATGCTCGGTTTAACCATGTGCACATCGACCTGATTCGACTTTGGCCGGTCAGTCAGGGATTTACTTATCTTCTGGCCTGAAGCCATTCCCCTCACAGGCATTTCGGCTGAGTCTGTAACGTGAGCCCTTATAGCAAGCTGGATATTGCGTTACGGAGTTCCCACCACCATCACCACTGATCGTGGCATACAGTTTGAATCTCACCTCTTCCAGGAACTCTCCAGGATTCTAGGGATCCAACGCATTCACACTACAAGCTATCACCCTGCTTCTAACGGGATGATTGAACGCTTCCATCGCCAATTGAAAGCAGCATTACGTGCTTACCCTGACCAACAGTGATGGAGCGAATATGTACTGGCCATCCTTCTTGGCTGTCATGCTTCTATCAAAGAGGACTTGGGATACTCTTCAGCTGAACTTATATATGGAGTACCTCTATTGTTGCCAGGCCAAATGTTGAGCCTGATAGAGTTAGCAACAAACGATTCAGCTCTGTATGTCAACAGACTGAGAGCTTATTTTAGTAAGCTCCCACCGATGCACACTAGGGAACAGACCATTAGATCTTCGGTCCCAAAGCACATTTCGTCTTGGACTCATGTTTTTCTTAGAAAGGACGCCATGAAAGCCCCCCTAACTTCACCTTATACTGGCTTCTATCGCGTGCTTTCACGTACCGATAAACTTTTTACTTTAGATATCAGTGGTAGAAGAGAAACTGTTTTTATTGATAGAATAAAAAAAGCCTTTTTTGACACAAAAACACATGAGCCACACATTCTCCCTACTTTCACACAGCATCAAAACATGCATACACCTGAAGTAAATGCTCCAAATGAAGACAATCATGTCACTACTACACATAGTGGTTGATGGGTACATTGGCCGAAGAGACTGTGTAAAACTTGGTATTTCTGTTAAGAAAATATTTTTCCTTGTTTTCCCTTCTTTCAAAAAACAAAAAATGCTATTTCAAGTTGCAAATATTCCCCAACTTTTCACACAAAAATAAGAACATTTATTTTTCTTCCTCGTAAAAATAAATACAATAAAATGACATTTTTATTTTTCACCATTTGTTCTGCTACTTTTTTCTCTGTCGACTTTCAGCCTAAGCAGAGGGTTATGTAGCAGAACCAAATGGAACTTTTTTCTTTTAACGAATCAATGCATCTCCCCTGTGCTATTTGGTCACATACTGACCAATCAGGAGTACGGCGCATTGATCATTCCTATCCCCTAAGGAATTCGGCCAGCATCCGGTTTGAGGAACAAGAACTCGTCCTTACTGAGAGAGCCACCAAACAGAACGGACCTCCCTTTTCTTCTCTCTCTCCACCTCGGTGATTTCTAATGGTATCGACGATTCCACTGGGAATAACTTCCGTGATAGCACCAGGTAGCCGGAGTCCAGCTTTTGACCAGGAACATATCACATTCTCATCAATAAACCTTTTCTGTGTTACCTTTTATGAAGTTGTTGTGTTCGTCATTCCAGAGGCTTGCATTGAATTCTTTATTTTCTTAGGGTGTGCACTAAAAGCATTATAAACCCTAAAGAACCCTTAACAATGAATCCCAAAAAGAAAAAATATTAACAGGAAGTAAGAAACTCTTTTACAAAGAGAAGTGTTGTGGAGATTTACACACAAATAAACCTTTTCACACCTTATGAATACTGTTACCAACTTGGAGTAAGACTGAGTGATCACAGAGTGAGCCAGAGAAAGTATTCCCAGCTGTCCGTACTACATTTTACCAGAATTATCATATTCAACCTGACATCTGTTATTTTTCATTAATCATCTGCCATAACAATTAGAATGTAAGAAAATGAAATTCATTTTTTTTTAAAGAAATTTCATAAAACAAAAATAAAATTAAACAAAGAATATCTCTATGAACAATGTATTAAAAAAGATTTAAACATTTAAATTATTATTTTTATTTGTATTTTTAGGATTTGAAATAATTAAATAAAAAGAATGTTTACCTGTGAGAAACACATTATCAACAAGCAGTTTTTTTTAAAAGAAAATGCCACCATGCTAACAGTTTTTTTAATTAATTGACCTCATATTGCAAATATTATTTTGTTCAAAGTCAAAAATTGTATACTTGACTAACACATCACTCAATAAATGCCAGGCCTGAGATTAGATGGCACCACTAAAAGAAAAAAAATCTGTATGATTTTTGTAAAATACTAATCTTCAAATACACATGCTTGTTAAAACTTGAGTCCAATAAGATTATTACTTTACAAATTAGTTATTTAAATGAAGCTACTATTGTAAATTAAAAAAAAAAAAAATGGAGAAATTGGAATTTCATGTAGTTGATAAATCATTGCTTTCTGATGAGGAAAATACTGTTCAAGCAAAACCATGTGATTTGGACTCCATTGGAAGCAACGGTCAAGAATTGATATACTGTCTTGATTGTTCAAATGATGTTGAATACTTGAATCACCCAAAGTTCATAGTTGTCGTGGAAAACATCAACAAAGTCCATAAAGTCGTTTTGGATAAATTTTAATTGTAGTTTCATGAGATAGCAAAAAAGTTGAAAATATCAGAAGACACCATTCAGTATTTTTCATGAAAATTTATCGATGAAAAAGTTGTGTTCAAAGTGTTGCATTTAAGCACAGTTAATAAAACACGTATTGGCAATTCTGCAACTATTTCAACACAACAAAAAAGGGGATTTTTGCATCAATACATGAATGGTCGGTCCAAGTTTCATCCCAAAGGATAAAACTTGGATTCACTACTTCAATGTGGAATCAAATAAGCAGCCAGCTGAGTGGACAGTTGCAAGTGAAAGCTGTCCAAAGTGATCAAAGATTTAACAATCAACAGGAAGGTTTTAGTATCTATATTTTCGGATGTGTAATGTATATTATTCATTGATTACCTTGAGACAAGAAGAACCATCGATAGCAAATATTATTGGTATGTTTGAAGGACACACACATCTTATACTCCATATTGCCCCCCACCCACCCAGTACCAAATGGTTGTTTGCAAACCTTAAAAGAATGCTCCAGAGAAGAGATTTAGCTCAAATGAAGAAATGATATCAGAAACTGGAAAACTGACTTTGAGACCAAAGACAAATCGTTCTACTAAAGAACTTATCACAAAAGTGCATCACATGAGACTGAGATTATTTTGATGAAGTCGAATTTTATTTAAAAGTTGTTTTCTTAGTTAAGCCCAGGATTTATTGAGTAATGTGCTATTTTTTTTAATCATTTCTCACCAGCCATCTATCAGCAAACTGGCAACATCGCTAGTTAATACTAAAATGCTAAATTCAGGTTTTGCTGCTGTGGAATCCAGAGAGGCCATTTAAAAATTGTGATTATTGTTAACTAGAATAGAAAAAAAATTTATATATTGCATAGATTTCAAATGTAATTCCAATTCATTTTGAAAAAATGGACAAATAATTCTGAATGATTTTGAAGGTTTCCTGAATGTTTTCTTTGCAAAAGAATTTGCTACATTAAGATTAATGAGTTTTGTGTCATTAAAGAAAAAAACTTGCTACATTAAAATTAATGATTTTTGTGTTATTAAAGAAAAAAACAAAAAAAAAAACACTCGTGGATTCTGTTGTTCAAACATTTGATTTAAATTCAGATTTTGTGAAATGAAACTTTTTTTTCACTCAAAAATCCTCACCTCTACGACTCATCTAAAATTGATAACCTAAAGTGGGCACATGGGGAATAATCACTGATGAATAAGAATTATAGACATAAAAATCTCCTTAGAGTTGAATGTAGATCAGTGACTTATTGAAAAATGAGGGGATAGAGTATCATAGCCAATATGAGTTTAGTGTAAGTTTAAAAAAGTGAAAATTTGTTTTATCTCTCTGCGTAGTCTAAAATAATTTGATTGTCTAAAATAAACAAATATAAAACAATGTTTTCTCTTCAATATAAATATATCAAACGATTATTACAACTATGTTGTTCGGTCAATTAATCTTAGACTGGAAAAGAATGCTACAAATATCAGAACATGTTTTTTATTTTGATCATACACTTGACATCGGATTGGTAGTGTGAATTCTAAATCTGCAAGTAGTTTGGCTTGTATATCAATCGTTTAACTCTGATGCCGCGGCAATCTTGCTGCATAGAAGGGGAGGTAGAACAAAATAGACTCAAATCCGCTTTTGACAAAATAAGTACAAAACGGCTCATTAGTGGGAACCGCCAAAGACTAACAACAAAATTTGCGTTACTTTTCCTGCCATATCCACATGTGATTAATGTTCAAGAGAGAATGGGAGAATAGACAGAGAGAAAAAGGAGTATGATATTCTATAAAACATAAAAGAATCGGTCCTAATAAAAATCTAGACTAGTGAACATTCTATAATTCATAAATTAAAACTCAACACATAATTTATATTAAATACACTGGAATGAAATTCTCTACCTAATTAATGAACTTTTAGCATATTAAAAAAAGTCATACTTTTTCTTTAAAAAATCTGTCTTTTTGATATTTACTTTAATGGTGACCACAAGATGCCAACATGTCTTGGCATCTATTAAAAGCCCAGAAGACAGAATTTATAGAAAAAGTAAAAAAAAAAAAGTTATAAAAATTAAGTACAGGATTTTATTCTGATGTGATTGATTTAAATTAGGTCTTTTTGAGCTATTATTTATTTCCAAGAAATATTGTGTATTTGGTAATAAACAATCAAAAAACAGATTGGGTTATTTAATGTTGAAATACGTATCAGAAACGATTCATTGAATAAAAGTTGCTATTTTACTTAAAGCTGATGAGAGGTGGGTTCATACATTTGCCAACGGTATTACAGCATAAATGAACATGAGAAGTCCAAGTGGATTTCAACCAGACATAGCTGATTCCATAATCTAAATCATTATTACTCGACAAGGACTGGATGTAGCCGATTCCATAATTCACAACATCACCATTAGACTAATCACTCAGTCCCAAGAGTCCTAAACTTTAACACAATCTCATTGTATTGATAGCATTTCCAAATTTTGTTAAGAAATAAAACAAAATGAAAAAACCCCTTTTTTTTTAAATTGTGTTGACAAATATAAATTATTAAAATTTGTTAAAAAAACTTTGTTGACATCATTGAACAGATGATATTTCCAGTTTCACAAAAAAAAAAAAAAAATGTAGAACTAATTAAAACATGCCTTTTTCTACCAATCAACTTGTTGAGAAGTAAAAGAATTTAAATGAATGCTTAAAAACTTTTCTTTTTTGTTGCAATGGACATTATTTCTTTCTACCTTTTTTCTTGGGCCGTTTTTTTGGGGGTGCATTTAGAGGTGTGGGTGTTAACAGTGTAAGTTCATTGTTTTCTTTCAGATGCTTTTGTTTTTCAGATGATTCTAATGGCATGGAATTTTTGCTGGCTGCAGAAGAGAGACTGTTGTTGTTGCTGCTATTAGAACGAGGAGGGTGTCCGCGTCTTCTTCCCTGCATCTCATTGTAGGCTCCTTTGTGTTGCGTAGGATGGGGATCAGCATTTTTTTTCCAACTGCTACGAGATTTTGTATACAAAGAAGGAGAAACTCCGTATGGCAGGCTATGTTCTGATGTGGAATCAGAGATACTTTCTTCAGCTTCATCTTCGGATGTTTCCGCTGGCAATGGACTTTGTTCATTTCTAGAGACCCTTGAGTGATTACTATTAGTTTCAGCTGATTCAGATATCGCAGAAGTTTCATCCGAACGACTCACCACGCTCTGATTATCTTCATCATCTGTGTATATTGAATTAGGAGTCACTTTGCGGCTGCGTTTTGCACTGTCATCTATTTCAAAGTCATCTTCGTTGTCATCGTCATCTTGTTTTTGTTCAGTTTCGTAAGAGCTGCCTGAACATTCTGAGCCTTCATCGGAACTGCACTGGCTTTTATTACTGACATTTTTATTCTGATGTTTTAAAGATTTTTTCTTGTTTTCTTTTGCTGGCAATTTAGTCGGACACTCATCTTTTACCTTTAATTCATCGACTTTTTCTACCATTGTTGGTTTTTCATGTTCAGCTGGGGACACATTGCAAACAATTTGATAATTCTTCTTCCTTGTAGGCAGAACAGAAGCCGGAAGTAACCCTTGTGCAACATGAAGTTTGAGGTGACTCAGCAGATAACCTGAACGTGAGAAGAGTTTGAGGCAATATTTACATTCATAAGGTTTTTCACCTGAATGGATGCGAAGGTGGGCAGTTAATGAACTTGACTGCGAAAAGGTTTTCGAGCAATGTGAGCAAACATATGGTTTCTCTCCAGTATGGACGCGCATATGCTTAATCAAATTGCCTGTCTGCGCAAACTGCTTCGAACACGTCGTGCATTGAAACGGTTTCAAGCCAGTGTGCACCTTTGTGTGCTCGATTAAGTGGCCCGGTTGCGAAAACCTTTTCTGGCAATATTTGCATTCATGGTTTTTATCACCCGTGTGCACAGTCATGTGCGTCGTTAAGTAACTCGAACGTGAGAAATTCTTGAAGCACTGCGGACATTGATAAGGTTTCTCCCCAGTGTGGATGCGGGTGTGAACGGCAAGCGAATTTGATTGCGAAAACGAGCGCGAGCAATAACTGCAATGAAATGGACGTTCCCCAGTATGAACACGCAGATGTTTCGTTAAATTTCCCGACAAAGCAAATTTTTTTTGGCAAAAGTCGCAACTAAATGGTTTATCGCCAGTATGTACTTTCATGTGTCCCGAAAGATGGCTTGCTTGTGTAAATGATTTCTCACAGATTTTACATACAAAACTGCGTTCACCTGTATGCACCCGTGCATGGATTGCAAGGTAACTTGCACGTAGAAAGACTTTTGAACAAGTTGGACATTTAAACGTTTTGTTTGCTGCATTTGTTTTGTTGCTTTTGTCTCCTTCCACTGCTGAGTTTGCATTTTGGAGCATCTTGCAAACATGTGCATTCTGCAGCGGGAAGATGTCTAAACAATGCATGCACCGATACGAGGACGAAGTCAACTTCTCGATAGAATGCATATCCATCATATGTTGAGTCAGCTGATCTGCACTGGAGAAGATGCTTTGACAGGACAGACACTCGTACATTTGAAGAGTTTGGTGCATTTTCATATGTTCGTTAAGGTGATCCGAATGGTGAAACAGTTTCTGACAAAATTTACATTCAAGCTCGGCAGCATCAGATTGGTCGATATCCATAAACATGTCTACAAAACGTTGTCTTTTCAATTTTGTTGGCTGTTTTCGTTGAGAAGAGAAAACATCTAATGGCAGAAGGTCTCCCCCTGCTTTAACATTGTTTTCTTCCGTCCAAGATGGAAAAGTTTCATCGGGTTTCACTTTTGGATTGGCCGATTTCTGACATAATTCAAACCGACAGTCAGAATTCATTTTGTTGTTCCAAAGATGTTGATGACAACGTTCATCAATTTAATGACAAATCTTTTTTAACTTTAATAATATAAAGCAGAGATGAAATAAAATTGTTGCTTTTTGTTTGTTTTGTTGTTTTTGTAAAAAACTAAAAAAAGTTTAGTATTTTTTTTAGCTTTTTAGAAAGAAAAAAACGTAAAAAATGTTTGACTAAAGTTTTCATACAATGAAGTTGCAGAAGTCAGAATGTTTTAATAAAAAAAAAAATTTTTTTTTTAACTCAAGATTTTATTTTCTCAATTTCATAATCGATGGAATTCGCTTGATGCACATGTACTTAGTCAAATTTCATATTCCAAAAAACATGAGTTATCCGATCTGAAAGATAAAAAGGAAAATTATAAATCAAAAAAAAAATTCACATACAAATAATTTAGTGTTTTTTGTTTACATAAAATATTTTTATATAGATACTTTGTAGACACGCAGTAATATGCTGCGTAGATAAGTTAATTTCAGTTAAGATGAAGGTAAAAGTGAAAAGATGTTTCTTTAAATAAATTTTACTTGCTATGCTACTTTCACTTCATGCAATTGTGAAGCTCGTAAATCCCAATATTTTGAGATTATATTTCCTTCCCAGTTGTGTTATTCAACTCAAATTTTTTATTGAAAATAATTAAGACTGTTATTGTTTTATTTGCTTTTGTTTTTCTTCAAATATTTAAAAAAAAATTTTATTTTTTTTTTTTTATTACATATTTTCACACCAAATAAGGCACGTTGCCACTTTGATGTAGGGGGCTACTATTAGGGACATAAGCTACAGGGGTACTATGTAGGGAGTTGGGCAGCAAGATGTCGGTTCACGTTACACTTGAACTTCTGCATGTCAGTACAATTGAGGAAGCAGGGACCCGGAAGGGAATTCCAAAGTCTAGCGGTTCTGGGGAAGAAACTACTGGAGTAGAAGGCTCTCTTACATCAAGGGATCTCTACTGTGAAGGGGTGGGATTTAGCTGCTTGCCGAGTTTGTCGAGAGTATTTACATCAAGGGGGTACAAGTGCTTGCAGTTCATCAGAGCAAGCACCATTAAAGTACTTGTAGAACAGGCAGAAGGATGCAACATTTCGTCGATGGGACAGTGGCTGAAGCTTAGATTTAAAACTTTTTATTTTTACCTAATATATTTTTGTGTAAAAAATGTTTTTCTATAATATATATTTTTCTCTGAAAATTATCAAAGGAAATACAACCTTGCATGGTGACTCTGCCACATTCATGCAAGTTGATGATGCGTTCGTCGTTTACTTGATGCAACTTAACTTTGACAATGCTGGACCTGAGAGTACTACATGTTTGGCATAATCATGTTGAAACATCAGTTTTCATAGATTTCAGTTAAACAACACTGAGCTTTGTCAGTAACAGATGGGAGAAATAACGCAGCTGTGGCCTTTTGGCTAGAAGCAAAGTGTAGTATCTGTTCCAGTGCTACACTTCATTTTTCTGTCCTCAATCAGTGGAGGGGAAATCCTTCTAGAATGAGGCAATTTAAATTTTTATTTCAATCCAGAGTGCTTCTTTTTGGGGACTTGGATTTTCCCCACATTAAAAAAACTAGCCTTGTGTCTAACTATGGCATCGTGGGAAGGCAAGTAAAAAGGAACAGATGGGTGACCATTATGGAATATCAGGCGCTGTACAAGAAAAGGACGACAACACAGCAAAAACAAAAAACAAAAAACTAGTGTTGTCCAAAATTTAGAAATCGGTTTACAAATTATCTCTGGCCAAATATTTATTTATCTCTTTTTCCACTCTATCCACATCACTTCCTCCTAAGTTTTCCTTTGAATTCTCTTGTCAACTGATCCTGCTACCTCAACTAGTCTACATCTCATCCATTCTTTAAATGAGACCATACCATCAAAGTCTCCTGTTCTGTACATATCTTCCTATACTGTCCAGATTTAGTTTTCCTCTGAGGTCATCAGTCTTTAAGACTCACATTACACATCCGTTGTATCATTCTTATATGCAATTGGCCAGGTTTCACTTGCATACATCATCACACTGCGTACACATGTCGGATATACTATCCATTGATCAACAATGATAATATTCTTCTGATTAGCATTTTTAGTATTGACTAGACTACCTGTGACCCATTGGGTCAGTATGTTACATTAGCTATGAAATTCATGTATGAGCGTGACACTTGTGACATAAAGAAAATAGTTTTTTTTTTTAACAGAAACATTTCTATGAAAGTATATTAAAATGAAAAAGAATATAGATAGATTTCTATGAGTCATTCTGTTTATTATAATTGATTATTTTTGGAAAAAAATTTACAGTTACTGAATTATAAGTGGTTGGCCTTACTTATAGGTGCACTGAACAGATACCATAATACTTATAGTTAAATTTAAATTTTGATATGTCTGTTTTTAAAAATTAAAAAAAATTTATTTTATATTTTTTACATCGTTCATTTCTGTATTAAGTTTAAGTTATTTTAAACCCCACTCTTCCCATGTTAAATAATAATTTCGAAATAATAATGTTAATATTTTAGCATCCCAATTGTTCTTTTGTTTATTTTAAAACTCACTCTACCCATGTTAAATAATAATTTTGAAATAATAACGTTAATATTTCAGCATTCCAATTGTTCTTTTTTTCACATTATCCAAATAAACAATTGTTAATACTGTCTGCTTTTTTTTTTTAACATCGTTCATTTCTGTATTAAGTTTAAGTTATTTTAAACCCCACTCTTCCCATGTTAAATAATAATTTCGAAATAATAACGTTAATATTTCAGTGTGCAGGTCATGCGCGCATGCGCAACGGATGTCGTAAACCGGAAAGTGGGTTACATACATCGTTAGAAGGTCATTTGAGTTTTATAATTATACAGCAATAGCAGAAGGTTCCTAAACATACTCCATCCACTGAACTCTTGTAACCAAACTTGTATCTGAACAACCCTGTTATCGAGGTAACAATACTTCTGAACAATCTTCATAGCTTTGCTATCCAAATATTTTCAATACTATGAAAAATAGAAGAGTTATAAAAATAATAATTTTGTGGCTTACAATAACATTGCCAAGGTTTTAATAATTTATTTCTATTGTTCTCTTTTTTACCTGACTCAGTTAATGCAATAGAAAGAAAATATCTAAGCAATCATAAATATTGCTGTCATATCTGTTGTATTGCACCGATCACTCACTTTTAAACAATGTCAAAAAAAGAATATCTAACCTAATAATTCTCACAGTGTCTGCCAAGCTTCAGCCCCTGGTATATCAACAGTTTTGCATCCCTGTACTTGTTTTCCAAATACTTTGATAAATCTTGCCCTAATGAACTCACTGCATTTGTACCCTCTCAACTTGACCCACTCAACTAGCAGCAAAACCCCACCCCTTTCACTGTAGACACCCTCCTTACATCCTGGAAGATTTTCTAGTTTAATAGCTTATTTCCTCTACTAGCTTGCCTTTTAAATTTCCTTACTGTTTCTCCAACCATGCCAGCATGCAAAAATTTAAATGAACAAATATATCTTGCTGCCAAAATCCCTACCAAAATTTTCTCAGATAAATCTGTCTGTTACCACAGTAGTTCTTTACACTTTTGTAACAATATACCTTGTTCAAGGTATATAAAAAAAATCCAGAGATTTTTTTTATACAGAAATATTAGAATTAATTTGAGTGATGTATTTTATTTTTCTCATCAATTCTATATTTTTAGTTTAACCAGACTAGCAATTAGAGATAGACATTTAGATGGTTATACATCTTTCGCGAAAACTTGATAAGTTAAATAAGGTAGCTTAACAACCTTACTTTACTTACCAAATTTTATTCTATAAGAGCAATAATTTATTAGCAACAAAAAGGGGGGAAAAGCTGAAGTTACCTCCCTTTAGTGTTTATAGATCTGGAATAAGATAAGCAATAATAATTCATAGATAAGGGTTTCAATTCATTTATGTTGATGAAAAATCAACATTGAATTCTTACCAAGATTTTGCAACTATTCGATGATGCTTAGACATTTCCTTTTTCTAAAATATTTTCCTAATCAAAGGAAAATAACTCTTTATCAATGAATACAGAGTTACATATCGTTTTTTTTTTTTTTTTTTTTTTAAGATTGTAGTAATGTAAAATAATTTAGATTAGGACAAAATATTTTCTGGAAGAAATTAAATTGAAATCGAATTTTTCCTCCATAACTACAAGACAAAATTGATAAAAATCAGAATCAAATATTTTTGTTGAAAGAAAACTATTGATGACAAAAAAATGATAAACAATCAGATTTGTGCAAATATTGTGCATTAATAATTTATGCATTAATAATTTTTGATCGATAGATTCTCACTTTTATTTATCTGTACTTATCCAACATGTGCACCTCAAGTGAATGAATATTATATATTTTTTTTTTTACCAGGACCCAATTTAAGGATAGAATGAGGGAATAACCAAGCAGATTGCGAATTAAAATTAAATTTTTTCTTTTAGTAATTGGGGTGGGGGGATAAATTATGGAAAATTTAAACTAAATCAACAATAAATATAATGCTTAGGTACAGAATCAAAGTCAAAATACTCATTACCCGGGTAGGGTTTGAACTCACAACCTCTGCATTATCTGAGAAAAAATACTGCCTGTAATACTTACAGCATGCTTACCAATTGAATCATCTGGGAACAAGAGTAGCAGTTATAAACATTAATGTGGAAAGCAGCGACTGCGAGATGGTTGGTTTAGACGATAGTTAATCAACCTCCAGGGTGTATTAATTTCAACTCAACCTTGAAGGACTACTTCAAGATCATGGAAGTTGGACAGCAGCTCTAGAGAGTTTCTTGAAAGCAACGAAGAAAGATGTCACCTTCCTCTCTCACTTCTACCCCTAACTCGACTGGACCAATGGTTATATTTGCCTTAACATTAACTACTCATAGTCTTTCGGCAGCCAATAAACTTGCTTAGTTCCTTTCTTCATTCAGACACTGTCCAACCTTGTCTAACCTACACTGTTACAGTGATTAAAATGTTTTCTTGTTTTTTCTTTCATATGATGACTGTTTCCATAGTCCAAAAAAATATTATAGAAGTTGGTCTTAACAGTCTATGCCGAGATTAGCTTTTATACAAAATGAACTACATAAACCAGAAACAATATTAGCTATTCTAACTATGAAAGACTAATATTACTATAATAGGATTTGTTAAAGTGCAAATAATAATTATTTCTTCCTTAAATCATGTTTACACATCAATTCCTGTGCAATCACCAAAGTTAAGCAATGCTGAGTCTAGTTAGTGCGTAACCATTTTGGAAATCCCAGGTGCTGTATCCTTGTAAGTTACAAACTTGTAAATATTATGAATAATCAGAAACTTACTGGTGATCACAAAACAATTTCATTTTTAGATTTGTGTCTTCTAAAATTAGTCTGCCATCAGGAAGTGTCGATTGTCGCTGATCGAAGTATATGAATCCTGCCTGAAGCAACCTTCGACTCCATTTGCAAGGAATTTTACTTATAGGCCATGGCCATATATATATATAACATTTTAACAAAGTTTTCATGATACAGCTCACACTTTGGTTGTTTCCGTTTGGATTCCAGATTGTTATTTTGGTTTTTCAGGAATTAATCGATTGATTTTAAATTCATTATTGTAGACTATTATCCTCATCTTTTAGTTGGATAATAATCTGCAATAAATAAATGGATAATAATACTCTTAATAAATATTCCAATTGATTAAATGATTTTAAATTGTTTTTCTGTTGAAAATGCCTTTTTATTTAAAAAAAAACAAAACAAAAAAAACTTCATATAATTTATATATTTTCAAATTTATTCTGACCACTGATGTTTTTTTTTTATTAATGTTTATTCTCTGATGAAAATAGCCTATCTTTGAAAATTCATGGATTCAGGATATATATATATATTATTTTGTATTCCTCCATATCACCAACTGAAAACGAATAAAGAAAAGTTATAAGCTTTTATACTTTTCGTATTCTTTTTTATACATTTCCATTTATATATATATATATATATATATATATATATATATATACATACACATGTGTGTGTGTGTATGTGTAGTTAAAGCTTATTACAAGTTGATAAATAGGTATATATCCATTCCGAAAGTGCTTAATATTAAGTTTGTGGTTAGTAGATTTGGCATGTGCATATACTTTGTTCGGCTTACATCAACAAGTTAAGATTTTGGTGTATATAATCAGTGCTGCTATTCTAATTAACTGGAGTGATGTATTTGAAAATGTGGGAGGGGGTAGATACTTTTTTAGGATTAGTCTACTATGTTAATATATGGAGAAAGGGAAGACTTTAAAGATGTTAGAATTTATTCTAAATTTTCAAATCAAAACTAGAAATTCATTACTTTGAATATTGGTTACTACAGGCAAGTCTGTAAGTGTGTTTGGTAGGGTACCCAACTTATTCAGAGTCATACTAATAATGACACACACTAATGTGAGCGTATACGTGCATACACGCAGAACAATATAAGTGTATTTATATGATTTTATATGTTCTTGTTTTGAGGATATCTCAACTATGTCTACATATACATGTGATCATTCACACACACACATACATAGCATAAATAATCATGTAGCTCGCTACAGTATTGCAGATACCCCCCCCCACACACACACATATATATATATATATATACACAGTATTATAGATACTTATACATGCACATACATACGAATTTTATCCAAAATACCACCTATTGAAGCCTTTGCATATTGTATGAATATACAACTATGCATATCTATATGTGCATAACTAATGCTTAAAGGCACACCTATACCTTTGCACACATGCATATGCAGAGAAATGCAAATTATTATCAACGTAGCTACACATACAGACACATACAAGAATTTATTTGTATTACCAAAATGTGTGGCTCTTCAATGGACTGTCACACTCCAAACTGTCGTGTTGATGGGATATATTTACTGGTGTCAATTATTTTACAAAACAAATCCCACTGTATGCAAAAGTGGCAGTATACAACACATGTCTAACCTGTACTTTTATATAGTTGTAAGATATGGTTGGGATGTAAGGCCAGGATGGCATCATAAAAAATTTTTTGTATTTATTGCTTATATTTCGGGATTCTAAGTTGTCCAATATTACTAATCGCATTAAACTGATAATATTGCAATATTACTAATCGCATTAAATTGATAATATTCCAATATTACTAATCGCATTAAATTATTCTAAGTTGTCCAATATTACTAATCGCATTAAATTATTTCAAGTTGTCCAATATTACTAATCGCATTAAATTATTCTAAGTTGTCCAATATTACTAATTGCATTAAATTATTCTAAGTTGTCCAATATTACTAAGCGCATTAAATTATTTCAAGTTGTCCAATATTACTAATCGCATTAAATTATTCTAAGTTGTCCAATATTACTAATCGCATTAAATTATTCTAAGTTGTCCAATATTACTAATTGCATTAAATTATTCTAAGTTGTCCAATATTACTAATCGCATTAAATTATTCTAAGTTGTCCAATATTACTAATCACATTAAATTAATAATATTCCAATATTACTAATCGCATTAAATTATTCTAAGTTGTCCAATATTACTAATCGCGTTAAATTATTCTGTTGTCCAATATTACTAATCGCATTAAATTATTCTAAGTTGTCCAATATTACTAATCGCATTAAATTATTCTAAGTTGTCCAATATTACTAATCACATTAAATTATTCTAAGTTGTCCAATATTACTAATCACATTAAATTAATAATATTCCAATATTACTAATCGCATTAAATTATTCTAAGTTGTCCAATATTACTAATCGCGTTAAATTATTCTAAGTTGTCCAATATTACTAATCGCATTAAATTATTCTAAGTTGTCCAATATTACTAATCGCGTTAAATTATTCTAAGTTGTCCAATATTACTAATCGCATTAAATTATTCTAAGTTGTCCAATATTACTAATCGCATTAAATTATTCTAAGTTGTCCAATATTACTAATCGCATTAAATTATTCTAAGTTGTCCAATATTACTAATCGCATTAAATTGATGATATTTAGCTTTACTTAAATGTTGTTTTAATTTTTATAATCAATCATTAAAGTTAGCAGGCATTGTCCGGTTGTAAAATATGCTTAAATATGATATTTTCATTAATGCAGATTTCAGATTTATTATCATATTATAGTAATATATTTATGTATGTGTATATACACATACATAAATATATATAGAAAGAGGTTTGTATTTACTATAACCTTTTTTTCGCAAATATTACGTAAGTATAAATCATATAGAATATCTGCATGAATATAATTATACATAACTAAAGATGATCATTTTATAAGAAAACCAAAAAAACTAATAGGGAATTAATTAAAATGAATTTTTAAAAGAATATGCAAATTAGCTAGATCTTTTGCAGATGAATGCAATTCCACGACCCATACATATAACATAGTTGTATTTTCTTTTTGAATAAATAAATTTTTAATATGAATATAAATACACACAAAAAAAATTATAGGAGTATATATATATACATACACACACACTCTTATAAATTTTGTCTATGTTTTTTTTAAATTTTTTAAATCATTACTATATATTGGGTCCAATATAATCTATATATCTATAAAAGTGAAATTGTCTGTGTGTGCATGCCTGTATATTTCCCTACCAAACTACTCTGTCAATTTTCAGTCTAAAGACTCGAGATTTGACATAAGGAGTAGTGAAATTTGGAAAAATCTTTTAATTGATTTTCAGCCAGAAATTTAGCCGTCAAGAGGCCAAAGTTCAACGATTTAACCTTTGAAAACTCTACCAAACTCCTACACTAATTTTGGGTCTAAACACTTGAAATTTTAAATGTAGGTTACTTGGACAGCAAGCCACCTGTTCTGGAAATTGATATCCTGTACATAGAAGGTAAATTAATCATAAGACATTTTTTTGTGTGAAGAGTTTCCTTTTTTTTAATTGTTTTGTTTTCACTTCTTACTTTTCACAAATCCCCAGATAAAGATGTGTTGTTTGTGAAGAAAAAATTATTTAATACACAAGTTTATTCCCATTTTGTTTTTATATATAAAGGGAGTTTAAACTGATATACTGGTTTACATAAATAAATTCAGATGTCATTCATTGTAAAATTATTACTTTTTATTAAAATTATAACAAGCATCATCAGCAGTTAACTTGAAGCATTAGTTTTTTTGACAATTGATATTTTTAAACAAAATGAACCAGAATAATTAGGAAAAAATGGATTTAACTTGGCTGGTTTGAGATAAAAAAAAAAAAATTATTACTTTTAAAGTTCCAGATGTTCTAAATTTAATTGCATTAAAAATGCTGCCTTATCTTTGAATGACTAAAATTATTCAGTTTTTTTATCGGTTTAGCAATCATCACCATCATTCATTTAATGTCTATTTAGATGCTGGCATATGTTCGACAACTTTTAGAAATGGATTTCCTAGCTAACCTATCTCTGGCCAGGTGTTTATTTATACCTTTTTATCTCATCCTTATCATTTGCTTCTATGTTTTCCTTGTGAACTAACCTTGCTACTTCAATAATTCTACATCTTTAACCCTCATTCATTCTTTCAAGGTGGCCATACCAACAAAGTCTCCTACTCTGCACACATTCTTTCTCAAAGTTCATCAGATCTAAGTTTGTCTTCAAGACTCACATTACATATCTATCGTATCATTCTCATACCAATTTTCTCATCCAACACACATCTC
Source organism: Euprymna scolopes (assembly GCF_053919585.1). Taxonomy (NCBI): domain Eukaryota; kingdom Metazoa; phylum Mollusca; class Cephalopoda; order Sepiida; family Sepiolidae; genus Euprymna; species Euprymna scolopes. The sequence goes on from NC_136521.1 coordinate 26,319,761, forward strand.
TCAATGCTTATTGGCTGTTTAACTTCCACACTTATGTACACATACCAGATAGACTCTCCCTTGGTTAAATTGTAAAACAAATAATTACAGCAAATAAGCATACTGTGTTTCTGAGTTCAGTAACAGCCGTTGTTTCTAAACAAAATAATATGTATTGTGCCTGCTTTATTATCAATATGTATGAATAGCTATTCCTTTGTGTGTAATGCCAAGGGAGGTAACTAAAGCAAACACAACCATCATCAATTATTTTTAGTATTATTTATAATGTAAATGAGACAATAATTATTTTCTTCAAGCGAATTTAATTAGAAAAGTTATAGAATAAATTAGGAGGAAAAATTTATTGAGGAAACAAGTTTTATTTCACAAGATTAACAAAAGATTTGTATTTTCTGGAAGTGTAGTAATTTGTATATGCAGCAAAATGTTTATGTTGTTATATGTGATTAGTGAAATCAGCCAAATATCAGCAGCAGTTAACTTGAAGCATTAGTTTTGTTTCTAAAGATGATAATTGTTTTTTCAAGTGATTTTAATTATTAAAGTTGTAGGTAAGTTCAAAAAGAATGCTGCCATTTTGTATGTAATTTTAACTTTTATATAATTTATTTAGAAAAACATGCACGACTTTCATTTTTTCCTCTCACTGAAGAACAGTAATTATGCGGCATATATATAAGATGCCAAATTTAAACGCACACACGAAAATTCAAACATACATACACACACTATATATATATATATATATATATATATATATATATACACACACACTAGCAAAAGTACCCGTCGTTGACTGGGTTCAAAAACAGCCTACAGAAAATGGACTCTAATTTATGAAAGTCTGATAGGACATGAAAAGGAAGGGCTGTAAAGAGATAGCTTCGAGTTTGGGGGTATCAAAACCAAAGCAAAATATGATGAAAGTAAAAATAAAATAGATAAACCCCATAATTTATTATACCATACCTGTTCACACTGAAACACTTATCACAATATTCTGTGGATCTATGTTAAAAAACCTTGTTAAACTTTGTGACATATTTCCATTCTATGGAAGTCAGGCGCGAATGGATACCCCATAATTTTATTATACCATATGTCTTCAAACTGAAACATAATTATCAAAGTATACTTACGCAGATAGATATGAAAAGTCTTTATTAAAGTTTGTGCCTATTTCCATTCTATGGAGACCAGGCGCGAACGCAGATCCAATAATTTTATTATACCATCCCTATTTAAGTTAAAACATACTTATCAAAGTATTCTTATGTACATCTATATCAAAAACACTTGTAAACGTTGTTTTTTAATTTTAATTTTTTTTTATTTCCATACTTTGTAGACCAGGCGCGAACGGAGACCCCACAATTTTAATGAACCAACGTTCTGCCAGATCAAACATATCCATTCCTGTGTCTCGATACATCTTCTATCATTATATGTAATCAGTTTTTTAAAATAGTCAACCATATAGGAGCCTATTCGTGACCAGAAACACACACACAGACATTCAGCTTTATATTATAGATATATAGGAAATATTAAAAAAACATTAACATCTTCATTGAGGTTTTATCTTTATTCAAAGACTTTCTCAAAATTATTGAATTTCAAGATCTTTGAATAAAGACAAAATGTCAATAAACATAAACAATTATCAGTTTTCCTTTTTTCATTTTATTAGATTCTTATTTCCATAATAATATATATAGATATACACACACACACACACACACACACATATATAAACACAGCTAACACAATTTACCAACAATACACAAAAAGAAACATACCTTTTTGCCTAATTCCAAAGTTCTAACATCTTAGTTACTCAATTCAAAACTCAGAAGAACTAATGATTGTACCAGTTTAGTGTTGGTGCATATTTAGGATATCGTTATATTTGTATTTGCGATCCATAAACATGCGAACGTTGCATTAAAATTCTCTTACCTTTTACACGTTAAACACCATTCAATTTTAACAAATCGATTTTCTTCTAATAATTTTTCATCTTCATATCTCAACATCCTTTCTCGCTACAAAAATTGACCAGGATGATAGATCGGAATGCTATCCCTTCCAAAATTTATTCGTTAATACAGAATCTTCTCTTTCAGTGATGATGCTAGCGTTTGAATAAGATTTTACCGCAAATATGTAACTAAAATTTTGTATAAATAAAAATGTATAATGATATATATATATATGGATTATATTTAATAATAATAATAATAACAACAATGTAATTTTCTTTTTTTAACTAAATTACACATTTTTAAAACTTGGTATTTTTTATTATAAAGAAGTAATAGACATTTTTTGTTTTAGTGAAATATTCGTAAATTTATCAGATCGTGTTAACAGTCAGAGTTCAAATGTCAATAATGTGAGTTTATGCCGGTGATGAGTGTTGAGATAAGAAAATATTGTTCCACTTTTTATTCCTTGCTTCTATGTATCAATCGTTTACAATTACAGACTATTACATCACAAAAATAGAGTTGGTACTTGTGCATTTAACGAACCAGACATAACTCAGCATTTGCTCGGCTTTGTCTGACGCATGACGTCAACAGCCGGATAAAACCGAGCGTTGCCGATAAAATAAAAACAACACTACAACAAAATAACTGTAAAATCAAATTGTAAAATGTAGAAACATACAAAAATAAATAAGTAAAAAGCAAAAACCTACCGTTCAATTATGTTTTGTTTTTTTATTAGTATTAGTATTATTGTTTGAAATTGTTTTCTGTTTGCAAATACATATAAAACATTTTTTGTAAGCAAATAATAGTAATTATATTTTTTTAATGACACGTTTTTTTTGCAACTATTTACGTAAAATGACCAACAAAAATGATATTTGTAGGATTAATTATTTTTTTTAATAAATAATCGTAATTATATTTTTTTAATGAAACGTTTTTTTTCAACTATTTACATAAAATGACCAACAAAAATGATATTTGTAGGATCAATTTTTTTTTTAATAAATAATAGTAATTATATTTTTTTAATGAAACGTTTTTTTTTCAACTATTTACGTAAAATGACCAACAAAAATGATATTTGTAGGATCAATTTTTTTTTTAATAAATAATAGTAATTATATTTTTTTAATGAAACGTTTTTTTTTCAACTATTTACATAAAATGACCAACAAAAATGATATTTGTAGGATCAATTTTTTTTTTAATAAATAATAGTAATTATATTTTTTTAATGAAACGTTTTTTTTTCAACTATTTACATAAAATGACCAACAAAAATGATATTTGTAGGATCAATTTTTTTTTTAATAAATAATAGTAATTATATTTTTTTAATGAAACGTTTTTTTCAACTATTTATGTAAAATGACCAACAAAAATGATATTTGTAGGATCAATTTTTTTTTTTAATAATAGTGATTATATTTTTTTAATGAAACGTTTTTTTTTTCAACTATTTACGTAAAATGACCAACAAAAATATTTTTTTTAATAATAGTAATTGCTTTTTATGAAACTTTTTTTTTTTTCAACTATTTACGTACAAAAAAAGAAAAAAAATCGTAAGAAAAAGGAAAGGAACAAAACTTTTTTTTTTTTACGGGATCTACAAAATTAAGGCTGTGGTGGTTCACTGTTAAATAGTGATACCCCTCTCCTCCCACTTTGCTCCAACAGTCTGATACGACCGTGCGTGGTATTTTCTTATTAGTGGAAGGAGGGTTTTGGCATTCTTATTTGCTACGTTAACCAAAAAAAAAAAATCCTTTTCAGCAGGGTCGGCGTATCCACCGAGGACCCAGACTGGTGTTAGACGTCTACCGACGTTGTGTTTCCGGCGGTTGAAGAAGACAGACTCGTCGATTTCGACCGTATGGCCTGCTGGGCCTCCTATCTGCCGGGGATTCCTGAGAAAGTAATCCCGGCATATTATATCTCGCAGGAAATTCTTCCAGTCCACAATTGTGTGGCGTGACCGCAACCCACATTCGCGCTGGAGATTCCTAGTCGCCGCCATCTCGAACGGCCATATCAGAATTCTCGTCTGCTGCTCGACGCGCGCACACGTACGTCGAGTTGAAACTAAGCGCACAGCGTTTTGATTGGCTGATGACAATGTTTCGTCAGACAGCAGCAAAACCCAAACTGTTGACGTCATGCATCGGACAAAGCCGAGCAAATGCTGAGTTACGTTTGGTTCGTTAAATGCACAAGTACCATAGAGTTTATTATATGGTATATTTAATCCCACCCCCAAATAAATTGTAAACTTGATTTGCATATTACTTGAACATATTGTTATAAATTTTTATGCTTTACATTTTTCAAGTTAAAAAACTTACAAGTATTTATTAATAAATACAAAAATCTTTTCTTTTTTTTTGGTAAATGCTATAACTTGTGACAAATTATTTTAAAAGAAATACAGTTGGGTAATCAATCTAAAACAATATATTTTGGTTTACGTTGGTGAGGGATTTGGATTATTTATTTTCTTTTTTAATATTTAATAGAGGTTATAGACATTTTTAATTCTGTAATTATTGGTTGTGCGTTTCTTAAGATATCCGATACTCAACTTCCAGTTAATAAACAAGATATCTGATCGCTTATTACTTTACTTACAACCCATTATTACTTAAGTTAAAATACTTATAACTTCTATTAAAAATTAATACTAATTTTTTAATATTAATATGTAACAAATAAAAAGGTAAACCAAAATGAATTATTTTTGACAAATTTTCCTACTGTATTTCCTTAAAAATAATCTGTTTGCAATGACGATATTTACCTTTTCTTTATAAGTTAAAAATAGTTTTAAATTTTTTAATTGAAAAAATTTTATTCTGAAACAAAGTCAACTTGAAAATATGTTTTTTGTATTATTTGGATTCTTCATACAATTAGTTTCATCTTGAATGCTATTTTCACAATCATCTTTTTCCAGGTGTATTTTGTCGAACTCTGAAATTTTTCTGTAAACTCGAGAATCTGCACAGAATTTTAAACAAAACCTCTAATTTAATACACAGGCTAGCATGCTCTCATTTAGTCATTTATCCCATGGATAAAGTACTTTGTAAAATTCAGTCGTAAAGTTAAACTCTTCATAAAATTGAAGGTTTAATCCTCAGTGAGAGCAACACTCAAAAATACAATTGCGAATTACTTAAAAATTCTACCCAGTCATAGCTGATGGAACAAGAGCATGTGGATTAAATAAAAGGTTCTGTTCGAAATTCTGTGCAGATTCCTGAGTTCAACAGAAAGATTAACAAATTCAACAAGATACACCTCAAGAAGGTCGGTGGTTATATCGATCGAAACTTTGTGCAGATAACACTCAAGTTGAGAACAATAGTGCGAAGAATTTAAATAATATTCATCTCTAAAATTCAGAAATATTCGTTTTGTAACGCTAGAGTATCATGCTAAACTAATATGTCGATTTTGCATTTGGTCCAAAATCTTTCAAACATTTTGTTTATATCAACTTGAATTTACATTGACATTCTACAATTTAAGGCTTTAAAACGAAAAAGAGGGGGGGAGTACAGATCTGATTCTGAAAAAAGATTAGAAACATTTTCTTCTTAATTTGAAATTTTTAATTAAAAAAATTCATTGCTATTTTAAGATTTGGGACAGTATTTCTGCTATTGCAGTAGGAATTTTTAACTAAATTCCACCTGGGGTAGACAGCTGTCATTTTGCTTTACACACTCAGAATTTTAATTTTTATCCCAGTCTCTGAGATTAAACTCACAACTCTATGTTCACTCAGAATACTTTCTCTTTTGGGTGTATGGTTTAGTGCAGAGGTTCCCAAATATTTTTTTACTTGTGGAACCTCTGAAAGCTATTTTATTATGCATAGACTCCATAAATGCATATATAATTTTAAGATTCAATTTTTTTTCTATACTAGTAAAAACTAACAATAATTCAATTGTATTATAGTCATAACATAAAATACAAATCTTAAAAACTTCAATAAATGCATGTACATAAATAAAACAAAATAAATAGAAACTGTCTTTTTGTGGCTCCCCCTTAAAGCTTCTGTGGCCACATGTTGGGAATCCATAGTTTAGTAAATTAAAGCATTGGTTAAAAGGGCATTCCGAGTGAACATAGAGGTTGTAAGTTAAATTTGTGGCTTCACTGCCGATTAAATTGATAGGAAATGTAGTTTTCACACTGTCTGCCAAGCTCTAGCTCCCGTTACGTCACTGCAGTGTTTCATCCATTGTTTTACAAGTACATCCATGGAATTAGTTCGAATGAACTTAATGCACTTGTACCAACAAAAATACCCCCAACTCACTAACAGCAAAATACCACCCCTTCAATATAGAAGTCCATAAATGCTGAATGATTTTCTACTCAAGTTCAATAGTTTCTTTCCTTGGATTGCTTGCCTTGTGAATTCCATTCCTTTGACCTTACATCTAGAAATTTAAAGGTAATATAAACAAACATCTTGCTGGCTAACTCCCCATCTAGGTTGCCCCTCAATATAGCTCCTTACATTTCAATGGTAATATGTCTTGTTTGTGCCGAATAAGCTAAAACAAATGTTTGGAGATCGTGGAAAGCAAAAATGACAACAGTTTACGTAGAAATGGAATAAATGTTCAGTTGAGAATTTCATCTCCAACAAATGGTACTTGAAAAAAGCTGGTGAGCATAGCAACGAAATGTCATTAAGAAAGTAACAACCAAAATAGGAACAACAGTCTGAAAGACGTAAATTACTATTTTTCAGTTTTTATATGCAATAGAAATATTCTGCAATTATCAATAAACTGACTAAATTTATAATAAAATAAAAATATTTTCTCTTTAAATGATTTTTTTTATGCAAAATAAAAATGTCCTCATAAAAGTGCATAAAAACTTATCACAAAAAAAAAAAAATTAAAATCATCAAAGCTTCATCGCTATATTAACTTTTGTTGCACAATCATTCTTTTTTTCAAAATATCTAGAATTGGGAGTCAGAGTTTGGGATAAACAAATTGTGAAAGAATCAGAGACGTTTGTAATTTTTTGTAATGACTCTGGTGACAGATATCAGAGCCATTGTTTTTGTTTTTCATCAATAAAACTCAGAACACGTTTTTTTTTAAGTTAAAAAAAAAAAAAAAAAAAAGTCATTACAAAAAAACACAAACGACTGATTCTTTCACAATTTGTTTATCCCAAACTCTGACTCCCAATTCTAGATATTTTAAAAGAATGATTGTGCAACAAAAGTTAATAATAGTGATGAAGCTTTGATGATTTTAATTTTTTTTTTTTTTGCGATAAGTTTTTATGCACTTTAATGAGGACATTTTTATTTTGCGTAAAAATATGGAGAATGGTGACGAAATGACAATCAAAACAATAAATGAAGAATCTACTGACATTTTAATCACAACATTTCAGTCAATCAAGAAACTGCAAACTAAAATTTGGCAAAACAAAAGTGTTATGCCATGTAGAGACAGGTAGAAGATATTTATGTCTGCATACCGGCTGAATGTTTTTTCTGCGATAAACCTGGATATGGAAGAACAATCTCCTCTAGTAGATTGTTCTTTCATGGAACAGAAAACATTGTTGTTTTTTTTATTACAATAAGAATGGAAGTCAAACTGGATGTTCTTCAATTGTTTATCATTCTAACTTTCTGAGAAATTCTAACAAAATAGTTTATGAATTTACCAATGTGTTATAAAATAAATATGAGATGAATTGCAAACATTTAAACCTACAATGTTTTTTCGTAGATTCATTGGTTGAGAGAGTAAAGCAATGGCATCTGTAGATGCAGACGCTCGTTCAAATTCTGTAAAGTTCTCAGTTTTCTCTTTGGGAATTTTCTAAGTTCCTAGCCATGTTTATTTGATAATGGTATTATCTACATAAACACAAGTGTCAATCAAAAAGCAGATATGGATTGGTTTTTATGAAGTAGTCCAAAATGATGGCTGTTGTTGGTTGAATTTATTACTGTTTGAAAGATGGATTCTTAAGTTTTTCATGCCTTCCTATCAGGTTGAATAATATACGCTAACATTCGTCTGATAATTTGAATTTGCAGGCCAATGATCACATGTACACAGGAAAATAGGCCAGTGAGTGCATTTAATATCATCTCTACCTACTGTGTACTGGAAATGGATGTGACATCACATGGCTAGAAGAGAGAGTGAACAAGAGAGGAAAATAAGTGGGTTGAAAGTTTTAGAGTGAATACCATATGTCGCCAGCAAAATAGAAGACAACATCAACACCTTAACAAAAGACCATTTCTTCAAATTCAAGAATATTTGTTTCTTCATGACATCATTAGACCTGGATTTCAAGTGCCCCAATTATGGAACAAGTTGGAAACACTAAATATGATTTGTGATGTTGTAATTTACCAGGTATGTTCATGAAATATTGACATTTTATTTCATCATGACATTAAGCCTCTTCTAAGAAAAGAGGCATAAATAAAAATATATATATATGCGTGTGCGTGTAATATATATATATATATATATATATATATAACTACTTCATTTACTCACATAAAATTAATATACGAAAGTATAGATTTATGCATAAACTTTAAGTATTTACTTCAAAAGTGCTCAATACGTAGGTAGAGCTAGTTAGTAATTTATAAAATATATATGGCGATTAAGCTACACTGAATATTCGGTGTTTCATCCACTCTAGGATTCGTCAGGCTTATGCGCGAATTCTGTGGTTCTTTATCATTTTTATATGGTCCTCTTCTGTTGAGGATTTTAGTTAGCCAATCAGCTTTCTAGTATCCCCCGCGCACCTTCCTATCAGCCAATGGGCATGCATTTTATCGAACAAAGGATCTGTTTTAAAACTAGTTTAGTGGTTTAAGGCAGACATTTTCTTTCTTTTTTTTTTATATATAAATATACATATGTGTACATACATATATGCACATATATATACATATATATATGCATACATATGTGTGATCGTTTATGTATATTCATGTTTATTTAATATATTCATTTGTTTATTTTCTAACAAATAAATAAATTAAATAAACATGAATATTGTTTATTTTCTAACAAATAAATAAATTAAATAAACATGAATATACATAAACGATCACACATATATGTATGTATATATATATATATATATATATATATATATATATATATATATGTGCATATATGTATATACACATATGTATATTTATATATATATATAAAAAAAAAGAAAAGAAAATGTCTGCCTTAAACCACTAAACTAGTTTTAAAACAGATCCTTTGTTCGATAAAATGCATGCCCATTGGCTGATAGGAAGGGGCGCGGTGGATACTAGAAAGCTGATTGGCTAACTAAAATCCTCAACAGAAGAGGACCATATAAAAACGATAAACAACCACAGAATTCGCGCATAAGCCTGACGAATCCTAGAGTGGATGAAACGTCGAATATTCAGTGTAGCTTAATCGCCATATATATTTTATAAATTACTATGTATATATATAACATGTTTATCCATGGAGTTCAATGCATTTTGCTAATCTTTCAGAGATTGAGTAACATATTTGGCACAAAGCTCCATTGGCACTTGAACAATGGCTGCTCGAATTTGTTCCTTAAGTTCAATGATATCATGGGACTTTGCTGGGTACACTTTTTACTGTGGAGCATTCTCAAAGACAATGTAGGGAGAGTTAAATCTGGCAGACAAGATTGTTATTTAATGGTCCACACTTGCCAATCCATGTAATAATTCAAATTTTATATACCTTCATTACAAGTTTATGTTTTATTGAAAATTTATTCAAATTTTCAATAACAAGATTTTTATTATTATATATATATATATATATATATATATATATATATATTCATAAATAAATAAAAATGAGATCCTTTTTTTATCCCTTTAGCAAAGCTGCAATCAAGATAATAGAAAATTTCTACGAACACTTAATTTCAATTTATAGAATCAATTTTATTGGAACTGCATGCATCCAATATCTTTAAGCTTTTTTTTTTTTTTTGCTTGCACATAAAAAACACTCTGCCAATAATCTGGACAGAGAACCACATAAAAGTCTTTGTTTAAATGACGAAAAGTCTTTGAATAATAGTTCTTCTTTGTTGGAATGTTGTAAAACCAATAATCACTAATATTAATCCCAGATATTTTAAAATTATGGTCAACAAATGATTTTATTTATTTAAAAAAGTTGTTTTTTTCCTGTTCAATTAAAAAGGATGCAGATGTGAATATTATGTTGCAGATAAAAGCATCAATTGATAATAACTTAACAGCCATATAGTGATTCACTCCTGCCCAAATACAAAATACCTTGACCAAAATCATTATAGAAAAATTGTAGAATAAACAAATGAAAAAAATTTAACTTATAAAAAGTTTTGGTTTAAAATGTCGCAAAATCTCAACAAACAGGTACATCACTGATTTAATTAGAACTAATCACCAGCAAAAAAAAAAAAGAAAAAAAAAAAGAGAAATTACAAGCGGGAACTTAAAAGCAATCTCTGATGAATTAGTTATATTTGTTGTAAAATCTGAGGTCTACTGTCTAATCATTTGCACAGAGGTTAGCAATACTTCTAAAAAATGTGGATGGTATTATGCAAAGCCTTCACAGCTATAAACAAATCATCTGTGTAGACCTTGGACAAGTTAGTTGCCTGAACCTCATATATCAGTATTCGACGGAAGAGTTCATTTTTTTTTTAAATATATATATGTACAAGCAAAAAATTACCCGTCATGCAATGGCTGTCAATCTAGCTTAAAGTATTCTTTTTAAACAGATAACTTACATTACATATTTGTAATTTTAATAATAGTTTTCATCAAAAATTAATGAATATTTGAAGACGTTTGATTACACATTTTATATGACCATGATATGGTCAAAATTTTTATAGAATTTTCATATTGTTATGGTCAAAATTTTGATGGAATTTCAACTACTGTTTTTTCAATGTATAGATTCAATGCTTTTTGAAAACAGTAAATACCATGCAAAATTTCAATCTGGTCAGATAGTTTATCAAGATTTCCATGGCATAATTCTACCAATTACTTCTCCATATTGTATGAAGTCAAGACCAGATTTTGGCCAATCCTTACATTGTCATGCATTTTCATGACCAACCTATGTTCTTGTTAGTAACTGATTCGATGCATTTTATAAAGTAGCGGCTCTGGCAGATTTATTGAGTAGATTTATTAATGTGGAAGATCTTGGAGCTCTGCAATTGAGATACACAATTCTATTCAACAAAATGCCAAATTCCACTGAGTGAAAAGTGCTCAATATTCAATGATGTACAGTTATTTGCATTTTTAACCAAAAAAATAATTGATTGAACTAAAAACATCAATAATGACTTTGATGAAGGTCAAATAGCTGCCATAAATAGAATTGAAGAATTTTCTTAAAATTCAAATAACAAACAGAGACATCTAAATGAGTTTTATCACAAAATTTTTTTTAAGAAATAAAAAATTCATAAAATATAGGAATTTTCCGTTAGTTGTCTGATATTCACAAGAATATTGCCACAAAAAAGAAAAAAACAAAAAAAAAAAGATTATTTTAAGGAAACATTTAAGCATTTTATAAAAAAATATTAAGTTTTAAAATTTACCCAACTACAAAACTATAAAAACTGTAAAGGTAATATAGGAAAGATATTTTATCACCTCTCATTTTTTAAGATTTATACAAGTGACATTTCATATCCAATAATAGATTGACGCTTGTTATTTTTTTATAATACCGACTAGAAGAATACTTGTCCTTGGAAAGGGTTTAATACTATCAATATTTATTTGATGGATTTAGTTATTTGCAGTGTGTCAGATGACAACAGATCATTTTGATATGAAAAATGGTAAAATTTTAAAAGTTGAATTCATAAAAATTAGACACTAATTTAGTATTCTCATAAAAAAACCATGTCAGAAACTTTTTAAAAATTCAGAATATCAACAAAATAAAAAAATATTTTAAATCTCTGAAAATGTTTGAATTAAAACCAATTTTACATTTCTTGTCTTTGATCCAACAAATTCAATTAAAAATTTATCTGATCGAGTTTTTTAACAATAGCTTCAGAATTTAAAAATGGTTTGAAGAAACAAATTTAATAATTCTTTATTTTAAAATACAAGAATGTTTGTGGACATTTTCCATATATATTTTTTCTCTTATATACATTTTATCACTTTTTTTTATCAATATATATAACCAATGTCAAGTTGTGTTATAGAATCTGTTTTAACAATAATTTCAGAGTTCCTTTTTTTGATTATATAAATGGTTTGTGGGGGCATATTATTGGCAAAACCTCCCATTTGAAAATTCAAATATTTCAGCTTTGTATTAAATTTGATCCATAATTATTAGCAATTAAGCAACATTCCCTGAATTTCAATTTCTTCTTAAGTCTTAAATTTTAGACATTTTTTACAATGAAAATAATGTAATAAGGATTCTAGACATAAGTTTAATATCATTATATCTTGATTTTAATTTTTGTAAGGCGGCATAAAAATTATGCAAAATTGTTCAGTTCAAGAAAGTTTACCTGCCATGAAACTGGTATTCTTCTAGTTACAAACACACAAATGGAATTTTGCTAATAGAGAAAATTAAATCGAAAGAAAAAAAAGAAAACTTGTTTTTCTTGTCTTTGCTTAATCAGACCTGCCTCAAGATAAAATATAGAAATACAAGGAGGTATTCGGAAATAAATAATGAACTCTGTATGTTATTTCATAGCCCTGAACCTCATATTAATATTTTGTATCATTTTGTTTTATTTTATAATAATTTTCAAGTTGTAAATAAAAAAGATGGAATAAAATATTTTTCTGATGCTAACGAATGTCTGGTGTGATTGCAGAACCAACAATATTATTGCAAAATTACCTTGTACAAATATGCATACCTTGTACCACCATTGAATTTCTCAGAAAAAATTTTTACACAAGAAAAGTTGTTTTTGATGCTTTCAATTGCAAATTGAATCTAAATATAGATTCCAATTAACTGCATTTATTAATAAGTGAATTTTATGAACACAAAAGATCTATAAGGCTTACAGGTAATTTAAATTCCTATGAAAATAATTACAAGTTTAATTTATTAATTTCTAAATTAATCAAATAAGATGAACATCTCTATAATATTCTGCTTGTTCCTTCCTTAGTTTATGTTACACTTTGAAAAAGGACAAATATTATTTTTGAAGGCCAAACTGCTTCAAAAGAAACCATATTCACAAAATTTCACTTTAAAAATGCCAATCTGGCAACTCTGGACAAGAATACGAGTGATCTCCCTTTAATGCAGTCTTATTTTTGCATATCATCATTGTTATAATGGTGTGAGAAAGGAACTTGCAATTTTGATGCACAGCAGTTTTTCATGGAAGAATGAAGTCATCGAAACGTTACGTAAAGAAATAGTAATATTCGAAAAAAACAGGGCAAAAAAAAAAGAAGACCATCGTTTGCCAAGAAATGCTGGACTGAAGGAGTAAATTAAAGATTGTCTCTTATAATGTGATTTCATTATTTGTATTGAACAATGTGATTTTATTATTTGCATTGAACAATGTGATTTCATTATTTGCATTGAACAATGTGATTTCATTATTTGTATTGAACAATGTGATTTCATTATTTGCATTGAACAATGTGATTTCATTATTTGCATTGAACAATGTGATTTCATTATTTGCATTGAACAATGTGATTTCATTATTTGCATTGAACAATGTGATTTCATTATTTGCATTGAACAATGTGATTTCATTATTTGCATTGAACAATGTGATTTCATTATTTGTATTGAACAATGTGATTTTATTATTTGCGTTGAACAATGTGATTTCATTATTTGCATTGAACAATGTGATTTTATTATTTGCATTGAACAATGTGATTTCATTATTTGCATTGAACAATGTGATTTTATTATTTGTATTGAACAATGTGATTTCATTATTTGCATTGAACAATGTGATTTCATTATTTGTATTGAACAATGTGATTTTATTATTTGCTTTGAACAATGTGATTTCATTATTTGTATTGAACAATGTGATTTCATTATTTGTATTGAACAATGTGATTTCATTATTTGCATTGAACAATGTGATTTCATTATTTGTATTGAACAATGTGATTTTATTATTTGTATTGAACAATGTGATTTCATTATTTGCATTGAACAATGTGATTTCATTATTTGCATTGAACAATGTGATTTCATTATTTGCATTGAACAATGTGATTTCATGATTTGTATTGAACAATGTGATTTCATTATTTGCATTGAACAATGTGATTTTATTATTTGTATTGAACAATGTGATTTTATTATTTGCATTGAACAATGTGATTTCATTATTTGCATTGAACAATGTGATTTCATTATTTGCATTGAACAATGTGATTTTATTATTTGTATTGAACAATGTGATTTCATTATTTGCATTGAACAATGTGATTTCATTATTTGTATTGAACAATGTGATTTCATTATTTGCATTGAACAATGTGATTTTATTATTTGTATTGAACAATGTGATTTTATTATTTGCATTGAACAATGTGATTTCATTATTTGCATTGAACAATGTGATTTCATTATTTGTATTGAACAATGTGATTTTATTATTTGTATTGAACAATGTGATTTCATTATTTGCATTGAACAATGTGATTTCATTATTTGTATTGAACAATGTGATTTTATTATTTGCATTGAACAATGTGATTTCATTATTTGTATTGAACAATGTGATTTCATTATTTGTATTGAACAATGTGATTTTATTATTTGCGTTGAACAATGTGATTTCATTATTTGCATTGAACGTGATTTCATTATTTGCATTGAACAACGTGATTTCATTCTTTGCATTATTTGCATTCTCTCCGACCAATGAAGCCCAAACCAAACGCCGCTTTTGTAAGGCTGTCATTTTCAATCAACATGGTAGGGAAGAATATCTCAACACGTGATAATTCCCCTCCGATATTTCTTATTTTATTTATTTTTTTTTTTTGGTGCTTAATTCTCCTTATTATAATTCTTTACTTGACTTAATTTTGTCTAATATTTTATTTCAGTCACTCGTTAAATGCAAAAGTATTCTAGAATATCCCCCCCCCCAAGACAAAGAAAGAAAAAAAAATTTATTTTAGGATTACTGCTTTATTTTCTCTATAAACATAAACGAAATCTTCCCTCCCACCGCAACCCTTTCCCACCCCATCTGCCATAAGCCCCGAAAACCCAAAAGCAAGAGTCGATGATTGGAAAGCCTTCAAATGTGTTGGAGGTGTCTCTTGGATAAGAAGAAAAAAGTTTGATACCTTTAAACGGAAATTACAGCTATGTATTCGATTTCGATTCCATTCATAAATATGAGAGGGGAATTTATCTTCAAACATCTTTAATTTCGAATTAGGGCTACGTAAATATTAATAAGTCCTTTAAACCTTTTTTTTTGTTTTTAATGGAGAGTAGACAACGCATTGTGGATGCGTTATCGGCAGCTCTTGTTACTCTTGCTTCTCTTTATTTGTCCCTCAGTCCTCATTTCCAATGAGTGATTTTTCTGACAAAGGGTGAAGAAAAAGCTGCATTCCAGGTCGGCAGTACTTCATGAACAGTAGCCTGAGATATCGGAAATTTTCCGTTTCTATGTCTATCCTTGTGGCCATGTCACTAATAAGGGTGCTGGAGGTAAACATTTCATCTGGGCTGACGTTACCCGCCTGATAGTCAGGGACCCGAACCTTGGATTAACCACTAAGGAGGCTGTCCTATCAGCAGGTGCAAAGTACTGAGGCTGCTGTATTGACATTTAGTGAATGGTTTCTGAACCATACAGTAGTTTCTAGTGGGGCCTCTTGATGCCATACTAGTGGGTAATTATTATGGCTTTACCTTATCATGTGCTACATAAAAAAAAAAAAATCCTGTCTTTTTCTCTCTTACTTTCCCTCTCTGTCCACCTGTTCCACAAATCCCAAATCTTCAACATGAAATATCTCCAGAAAAAAAACACAAATAAACCTCTAACGTAGACCCCTACTATCTTTAAGAGTATATCTGAGAAAATTGACCACATCCTGTCTGCTCATCCTTCAGCTAACATCCACATTTGTTGTGACTTCAATGTCCACAATGTGGAATGGTTGACCCACTCGAACAAGACAGATGATGAGGGGAGGTTCTGTCATGATTTCGCCATTGCCTATGACCTCACCAGATTGTTCACAAACCCACCCATGTGCCCAATACTTCCGGTCAGTACGCAAGCCTTCTAGACCTTTTTCTCACAACTTCTCCTGAGCTATATTCATGTTCCGTTCTGTCTCCTCTGGGATCTTTCGACCACTCGGGTGTATCAGTTAAGATAAAAATGAAATGTAATAAGTCTTCAGACGTACCTCTACACCGTACTGTATATCAATACTCTCCGGATGACTGGAATAGCTTCCGTACATTTATATCTGATCTACCTCTACATTCCATGTTTAAAAAGGATGTGTCCTCTATAGTATCAGACCTAACAGAATGGTTAATTGTAGGCATAGACCGATTCATACCATCCAAAAAATTCCAACAAAAACCTAACGGCCAGCCATGGTTCTCCCCAGAATGTGCTGCTGTCATCACGCAAAGAAATCACTTTTTCCATAGCTACCAACGTAATAGATGCACTGAGACTAAAGCTGCTTTCAGAACTGCGAGCAACCACTGTAAAAGAGTAATAAAAAATGCAAGAGAGCTCAGTCCATTAAATCCAAAGTAGCTGAGTAGCAGCTTGGTTCCCACCAGTTTTGGCAAATAGCAAACAGGATCCTGAACAGAAGCATGTGTTCTATCCCAACTATCATCAATGGACCGAGGTCATCTCGTCATTATCAGACAAGGCCAAACTATTTGCCAAGAACTTTGCAGCTAATTCTACCTTATGCAACAAATGTCATCAACTCCCTGTATTTCCTCCTATAACAGACAACATGCTATGCAACATACAAATATCTGTGCGTGAGATCGCTAAGCTAATCAAGGACCTTGATTCCAGTAAAGCAACTGGCCCTGATGGCATTCCAATTATA
Organism: Euprymna scolopes; assembly: GCF_053919585.1. Classification (NCBI taxonomy): domain Eukaryota; kingdom Metazoa; phylum Mollusca; class Cephalopoda; order Sepiida; family Sepiolidae; genus Euprymna; species Euprymna scolopes. Next base: position 26,336,945 of record NC_136521.1, read on the forward strand.
GTGCTGAAAAAGCTTCAACCAGAACTTGCTTCCATACTTACAATACTTTAAGCATTGTCTTAAGGAGAAGTGCTTCCCAACACCCTGGAAAAACCCTGTATTTAAGAATTCAGGTGATAAGTCATCTCCCTCTCAGTACAGACCAATAAGTCTCCTGTGTGTCATGAGTAAGTTGCTGGAATCCATATTAAATAGAGAAATAGTCAACCACCTCAGCAGAAATAACCTTCTAGTGACACACAATATGGTGTCCGTTCTGCAAGATCTACCGCAGATGTGCTAACGGTTATATCTCATAGGATTAGTGAATCTCTTGACAAAGGCTTCCTTTCCAGGGCAATTGCTCTTGACATATCAAAGGCCTTCGATAAAGTATGGCATAAGGGCCTACTTCACAAGATCTCCAGCTACGGTATAACTGGAAATATTCTCTCTATTATTAAATCATTTCTCTCTGATAGGCTCATAAGAGTAGTGGTTGATGGACAAAAATAAGAGGCCTGCAGTATTAATGCTGGAGTCCCTCAAGGGTCAATCCTGGGCCCAACTCTCTTCCTGATCTACATCAATGATTTCCCTAAACACATACTTAAATCATTCGTTGACATCTATGCTGATGACACGACCATCTACAGCAACACATCAAAGGCAGTAAATGACAAAGCTCTCTCTGATTCTCTCTCCTCTGATCTCAAACGAGTGGTTCAGTGAGGGAAGAGGTGGCTGGTTACCTTTAATGCATCTAAAACCAAACTCCTATCTTTACATCATCAACGCTCTGATCCCCATCTGGCATCAATTGTGATGGATGGCTCTCGTCTAGGGGAGGCTGCATGTTTTGATAAGCTTCTGGGGTTGATCTTTACTCCTGACCTGAAATGGAACACGTACACCAAGTCAGTTGCCAAGGTCCCCGGAAAAATGGTAGGATCCTTCTCACTGATGCACTTCTCTATCTATATAAAAGCCAAGTACGTCCAAGGATGGAGTACTGCTGCCACATCTGGGCAGGAGCTGCTAAAAACAGCCTATCCTGCTTTGACAGAATACAAAATAGACGTTGCGAGCCTGTCTTTGTTTTATTGTTACTTCCATGGCAAGTGCTTGTTTGAGCTCCAATCTCTGGTTCCCCCCTCGCCAATCTTTCACGATAAACACCAGTTTAGCTGAAACCACTGTCAGTAATTTTCCCCACTCTTTATCTGTGTCAAAACCAAAATTTACATTCCCTGAACAAAGCTTCTTTCTAAGAAGTGCACGCCTGTGGAACCCTCTTCTGTTTGCCTGTTTCCCACCTGACTACAACTTGGATGTTTTCAAGTCCAACATAAACAAATTCCTGATAAACCGCCCCCTTAAGTAAGATACTTTAGCAAATCTCCAATACTAACGATTGCTACGATACTATCCCATTGATTACTGTACACGCAATAACCCTTATCCCCGAGTGCCTTGATAAGTAGTGACTACCGTGTAAAAAAAAAAAAAATGGTACTTATTAATTGATTTCATTTGGTTATAAATGGACACTTTTCTTATAGAAATGTTGATAAACGCTGCATATTATTGGTTTTCCTGCCCCCCAAAAAAGATAATTTTTTAATGCTATCAGCTTTATCAAAACATATTTGTTGATTAAATACATTTCTCATTCTGTGCCATTTTCTACGAGACCTGCTTGTAACAAATATTTTACAAAAATTATAGAATCTATAATGACTTTTAAAATTCAAATTAGACCATATAATAAAATTAGACAATAATATGGACCAAAAATTAAGCATTTGTTTGAAAATTAAAAAAACAAAACAGAAAAAACATGCTGCATTAAAAATAGACATTGGATTTACTTATAAAACTAAACTTTAATTTTACAAAAAAAAAAAAAAAAATGCTTCCACAAATGATGCACAAAAATAAAATCTTTCCACAAATTTCATAAAATTTTCTCTTAATATTTTCCATCATTCATCAATCCATCCATTAACCTTTATCCTTAATAAGTCATGATTCATTAGTAAAAATATATATCTTCTATCACTAAGACTGTCGTGCAACGGATAAAGGTGCTATACTATAGCCAAGTGATATTACTCTGGAGGTTGAAGTTTCAATTCTCAGTAAGGGCAATACTAAGAATACAATTACAAATTAATTAAGAATTTTATTTGGTCGTGAAATGAGAACAAGTTACCTCCATGGATTAAATAAAAAGTTCCATTCCAAATTCTGCATAAATTTCATAGTTTGACAAGAAACACCTTAAGATCAAAGGTTACATTGATCAAAACATGCAAGATGAGAACAGAAATCTGAACAATCCATATATATATATATATATATATATATATATTGGATTATTCGAACATCTGTTCTCATTTTGCATGTTTTGTAGCTTATATATATTTTTTTTAAATATATGTGTGTCGCTCGCCATTTGGGGGCATCACATAAGGGAAAGTCATTCCCAATTAACATGTAGATAATGCAATTCACTCAAAATAGTACCCGAGGCAAATAAATAAATAAAACAAAGAAATAAGAACTACTAAAAACTGTGGTGCATTTAAGTGGCAAGGATAGACTCAATAGAATAGAGCTAGACTCTGGACCCCAGGATCATATGTTCGATTCTCGTCCAGTCCAGCTGTGCTGATGAATTATATGACAGTGAAACATGTTCGTAGCTAACATATTTTAAAATATATATAAGTTCAAACATATTGATAAAATGAACTTGGAATCAAAATTTTTTCGAAGTTACCAATGTAAAGTAAAGCTTCAAAAATATATAAAAACATACTTTATATAAACATTAGAACAGCTTATGAGAGTTAACTGACATTTTAATGTTAATACATCTCTTCAGTGCTACAGGATCAACTGAATATTAAATTTTAAATTGTTCTCAACAGTAATCCGATTGAATGAAATTGCCCAGCAACTATGAGATGGTTTGGGTAAGGTCCTTCTACATGTCATTTTCTCTAACCAACCAATATTAAATCTTACCTGCAGCCCATACACATTAGAAGGGCCTCAGTGAAAATTCATATGCACACACACACACACACACACACACACACACACACACACACACACCATAATAATAATAAAACTTTACTCCTTTAACCTCACAACCCCAAACAAACATGGATAGACTATCAACCACTTACACATACATCTCACCATATATTAACTGTCTACATACATGGATTATAGTGAAACAATTTGCAATAACACACACACATTTACTCAAATACATATTCAAATTACAATAGAAAAATGCGAGCATGAAAAGTAATATGGTTAAGCTTAAACATGGAAAAATAAAGGACTGTTGTTAAAACTGGAAAAGAAAAGGACAAGATATTCTAGTAAAAAATATAATGAATTTATAACTTAAAATATTGCAGCATTAAGAATTGATTACATAATGTTATAAATTGAATTCTAAAAAAAATTCTGATCTTGCAATTCTATTGTAATCCATGATTTTTCCAGGCTTCCAGTAAATTAACTTGTTCTATGTTTAATTTCAGTCCATAAACATTACACATATATAATAACAATGTACGGCACTTGTCTGCTTTCAATAAAATTCCCCAATTTCATTCTCCGTTTCACTTGTTACTTCTCTTTTCACGAGAGCAGTGAATTGGTAGCAACAGTAGTCGCTGAAGCGACATGGTTGCTATAGAAACCAGTCATACAAAACGTCACTCACCTCCTTACGTTTTTTTACGATTTTGAACACCAGTAAATTCATTATAACTTTTGTTTTACTGAACGAAAATTGACAATTTTTTTTCACAATATGAAGGTGATCTATAAACTGTAATAATTGTTTGAAATTTGGTCGAAAAATGAATGAGCAGTGAAGCTTTAAAGCAGTTCTAAATGACTTAAACTGCCATTTAACCATATATTCAAACACGGTAGTGTTTGAATGATATACCTCTGAATTAATGAAGGTTTAAGAAAAATCTATTTCTAATTGCACAGTTATCTAAACCAATTTGAATTTTATATTTAACTTCATACCTCAAACCTGCTCATTATAAGATTAATTAATGTTAACTAAACCTTTTGACTTTTTAATAAAAAAAATATCATTATCATAATTCTGTTAAAATATAATTTGCATGCATCAAGGAGTATATCCACAAAACCTACACACTTACAAATATACACATTAACAATAAATTCAAACAAGTCACATAATGTGATGAAACTAATTCATCTCTACTCATGTATTAAAATAAAGCAAATAAAGTCAGTATTAATAGATATGTTATCCATTAATAGAACTTAATTAATAGAAACTTAATTAATAGAACTATAATCTAGTTTGAATGACTAAATTCTACAATGTACATAAGCTTTCACTGCAGTTTATAATTTATCAGTTATTAGTCAGCTTGAATACAATTATTATAGGACTTGAAGTAATATTAGTTGCATATTTAACTGGGATTGTTTTAATTGTTATGCCATACTCAAATCAAAAGTATATTAAAGTTTCCTTGTGGAAAGTTAGGGAGAATCTATTACATTTATCTAAGGTGAATTGTTTAAAGTGTCTGCAACTAATACATAATTTATCCCTTTGATTCAGTAATTTACTTTTATCAACAAATGTAATAATAGCCAGTTTTTCATTTCGACAAAGAAAAGGTGGGGTTGTGTAGTGTGAAGAATGAAGCTTTCATGACAATTCAATTTTACTTCATCTCTTAGGGATCTTATATACAAATAAAGAAATATGAAATTATAAACTTCAAAAACCTAATAAATTATCCAACAAAAGACAAGAATTTATAATCAAATTTAGACATGTAAATAAATATTAGCTTTTTTATTTCATGCCTGTTTAAACAAAATAAGTAAAACAGAATAAAAGCAAATAAAATAAATAATATCTACATATATATTCTAATTCCATATAATCTTGAACAAATATAAGGTTTTATTCATAGTGTTTCATGCTTGGCATGAAAACAAGTTGTAAACATTTTAACTAATAAAATAATTATTAATTGTATTTGCATATATTAGCATGTTATAAGTTCTGAAGTGCTATATAATAATTATAAATAACATTTAACACCATAATTATAAATTACAAATTACTGTAAATGGCTATATAACCTATTATTTATGAATTATTGAGTTAGCAATCCATGTGTGTGTGTGTGTGTGTGTGTGTGTGTGTGTGTGTGTGTGTGTGTGTGTGTGTGTGTGTCCAGCTAAAAGAAAAAAACTACAGACGACACACCACAAAAGCATTGCCTTGGACAAAATAAAGGGACATTTTTTTTTTTAAATATTCAATCCTTTTAGAGTAAATAGAAACAAAATCAGTCAAGAAGGTGAACATTTATAACCATCTTTAATGTTATGTAGTAATTCATTGACATTTGCAGTGATTCTTTTATGCTATTATGTAGTAAACTCAGTAAACCGATTGTTTTTTCAGTTGTCAAGTGATGTTCAGGTAATAGAGGGAGAAAGATAGAGTAAGAAGTTCTAAAAGAAAAAATGTTACATACACTCTTTAACTTTTCTATTTTGTTAAATGCTATGAATGAAATAATAACTATTATAACTCTGTCTATAACATTTAACAAATTATTGATGATTTAGACAGAAAAACAATGTAATTTAAAACATAAATATAACTTTTTTATTTCATGTTTGGAATGGACAAAAGGTATGTTAGATGGAAAAACAGACGACTCCGGAATTCATTAGAATATGATTTTATCTGCCTTCCTCTCAAATATCTGTACATTTCAAATTTAATCACAAGTAAACAGGTTTAATATCATGCAAAATAATTTTTAAAAATAACTGTCAGAAATTTAAGATTAAAATTTAATTTTGGTTAGTTTTAGTTCGCATTTAAAAATACAGACGTGCGAGATAAAAAAACACACTTCTAACAATCAAATTTACCATAAAACAGTTGTAAGATGTTAAGATAATTTGGATCTTCTCCAGAATTCTCCCTATACTGAAAAATAAAAATAAAGAAAAATCTGTATGATGTACCATGACTAAACAAAAATATCATATTTCAAAAATCAAGTAAATTGATCAAGTAGTTTTATTTTTATGAAGAAAATCATTTTTAAGTAATTAATGAGAATTTGTAGGCATTAAAATATCTTGCAGGTCTGAATTATTGAGTTATCTCATTCTGTTTTTGATTTTTCTTTTTTTGATTGTTTTTAAAATGGTGGATAAGATGGTGGCTCTTGATAAATTTACATTATTTTTGGAATATGATATTTTCATTTCATTACTGGTACATACATCATAGATTTTTTATTTTATTTTTTAATGTACAGGGAATTCTGAACAAGAGTCGATAATTTTTTATTATTGTTATAAATCATTAAGAAATTAGATGAAACAATCATTTTTGGATCCCAAATCTTATCAGACAATAGAATCAGCAATAAGTTTTTAATGTTTGGCTAGAAGAATGGTATATGCGTAAGTTTCATTCTCATAGCATTTGTAGATCAGGAGCAAAGCAGTAGAAAAGTACCCTCACTCCCCAGCATACAAAGATCCTCAAAATAAGAGCCAAATTTAACATTATATTGTGTGTTACAGAAAACAAGGTAGAAGATGGAGGCTGTCCAATACATGCCAGCATGTAATATGAATGTTAAACTAAATAAAGGTATGTGTGTATGTTTATGTATAGGGTTCACTCTTAATTAACAAATTATGAATGTTGGACTATAGCTGCTAAGTTTAAAGATGGTCAATGTGGGCTATATTTAATTTATGTAAAGAGGGTTTGGAAACCGTTTGTATAATTTAGATACTTTGATTTGGGCATAATATGAGTATAACCTCCAATTGAACATTCAAATATATCGGATTTGCAATAAGACACACATTAAGCAAGATTCCATGAATTTCAATATTTTCTAAAGACTCCTTCATTTTAAATTTTAGATATTTCTAGAATCAAAATCATACAATGGATTTTGATCCAAATTTAAATAAGGATTCTAGGCACAAGATTTAATAGTCTTGTATCTTGGTTTTCATCTACATAAGCGAAAACTATTTTGCTCATATATATTTCTTTTGTTGGAACCAAAATCAATTCATAATTGCTCTGGAATCGCTTTAAATCTTTGGATCAAAAATCTGAATTATATATATTTAATCCAGATGAATTAATTTTGGTTTCAACAAAAGAAATATATATAACAAAAAACGTAAAATAAGAACCCACTTTTCGTTTTTGTTTGTTACTTGGTCAGAACCAAAATTAATACATATATATATATATATATATATATATATATATATATATATATATATATATATATATATATATATATTCGTACATTGTGGAAACTAGGGTTTCAAAAAATGAACTAAGCCAACTTGGAACTGCTGAGTAATTTTGGGGATGATTTTTTTCAACACAGATCAGAATCAATATGTATATAACCATAAAACTGTGAACTGTTTGAGTGTCCTTGCTTGCCTCAATCTTGCATGTGTGTGTTTTATATATTTATAAATATGGATGGGTGTATGTGTGCAAATCCAACTGTATTATATATATTTAAATTTAGATAAGACGCCTGCATGATTTTACTGTAAAGAATTATCAGATTCAATGTCATAACTAATACATAAGTGTTTAAATACAGTATTTTTCTGATAGCTAAATGTTTCGATTCTGATTCTAGCTGATGGCACCTAAGTCATATATTTTTTTTTAACTTTGCAAATCATTACTATATGTTGGGTACAATATAATAATCAATAGAGAATTGGCTCTATAATAATAAATATGAAATCTACATAAAATATATTTAAGCATATTTTACAACTGGGCAATGCCAGGCGGTGTATATATATATATATATATAGCATTCCAAAATCAGATATACTCATAATATTTTATTTATATTTTTTTTATGAAGTATGTTTTATACATGTTTCACTGAATAGCAGAAATCCACCAAACAACTCATCAGAGACAAAAAGTATCTGGACATCAATTTTGGCTTATCGCAAATATAACTCTGTATGTGCATGCAGATGTTTACCCCTCATTCTAAATTAATCTATTTTATGTTTCGGTGTCTCTGGTTGAAAACAAAGACTTATACCAAGACCAGACCAAACTTTTTTAAATAAAATTTTACAAGAAATTCAATGATGGTATTCATTTTATATTTGTCCTTTTTTACACTAATGCTATCGCAAGACATCCATAAACAGCAAAGATAATGATTTATTTTATTTAATTTATAACGAAGCTCTATCACAATATTAAATACAATTATTATGAGGGAAGTTTGAGGTGATGGGAAAATAAATGTAATTAATCTGATTTAATTAATATTTCCAATAGAATCTAAAATATGTGAGCGTTAAGAATAATGGAGTAGAAAATGAGTTTAATGCTTTGCATTTTTCATGTTTTAAAATAACTTTATATGATGTGGTTTGTTTTCGTCTTCGAAGCGATAAGGACCACTTTCATTTCCAGGCAACATCAAGTGCCTCTCTTAGTAATATTCACATTGAACATACCAACTTAAATTCTATAACAATAGAAAATATTTTTTAAATAAATGAATAAAAAAAAAAAAGATGAAAAACAAAAAAAACGGAAATGGTTTTTTTTTTAACCACAACAAAAAATTGTCAATTATCAAATATTGATTTTACAGGTTAATCACAGATCAATTATTTTTTAAAAAATACCAACATGGAATAAAAAAATATTAACTTTTAATGAAAGAATTAAAATTATTAATTTATAACTATTATAATATATAAATCTTTTCAAAAAGAATATTTGTATATTATTATATCACATATGAAATACAAGCCTAAACTGAAAGCAATGAGAGTTTATCGCAGTAAAAACTGCCAACCCAAAAGTTTAGAAACAGCAATGAATATTTAACGCTGCAGTTTCTGATGAAGATTAAAAATTTTCCGTGAGGAATATGAAAAGCTTATTCAATACGTTTTTTATCAAATCACAAATTGCATGTGGAAGATTTTTTCCTTTTGTCTGTTTTTACCGAATATCAATCCTTTTTGTGGGTTAGTTAATGCCAAAACATTCTCTAAGCACAATTATAAAGAATTCATTGTCGATAAATATTCTAATTGAATCATTATGATTTTTGTAACCATTATTTTTTCTGGGGTTAGGGTTCATACCTTTTTAAAGGATATTGGTGCAATTATGGATTATAGCAGATTAGTTTGGGACTTGAATAATGTTTGACAATTCCAGAGTTTGCATTGAAAACTAGTACATTGATCACAAAATGTGGAAAACCGATTGAGAGAAAAAAAAAAGATGCTTTTTTAGAATCGGTTTGCAATGAAAAGTGCACCTCCTTGTTTGGGAGGGGAGGAAGAACATAAATAGTCAAAATCTCTTAAAATATCAGCACATTTCAATAACAAGTAAATTAAACTTTTACTTATTACAGACATGATTAATAGTGCCGTCATGTTATCCGTTTCTGTATTAGTCTACCACAACACACACACAAGAATTAATTTTTAGGCGCATAAAACATCCAAACTATAAAATAGGGAGAGATAATTTATTTTTTAAAGTATTTTAAACTGTGTTATTTCTTCTATCAAACCGATCAAGTTTATTATTTTGTCGCATTTGTTTGTGTAGAGTTTACATTGTTTAATCAAGTGTCATCAAACTAGCTCAAAATATTAGTCATGGTTTAAATTAGAATGGATTTAACTTTGGATATCTAGGCTAAAGGTCAAGGTCACAGAAACAAACAATAATGAAAGTCACACTTTAGACGATAATTTCAATTTTGTTTATCGTAGAAACTCACTACTTAATCAATATTATAGTCAATGAAGTCCTGCATTTCATATGATCTTGATTTTAAAATGTTTGATAATGGTCAAAATTTTGACAGAGCATAAAGTTCTGATTTTTCAAATTTGATAATAACCACCACAACATTTCAGCTTCATCAGATAAATAGTTTTTCAGTTATCAACGTTTCCATAGCATAACTTTCGGAATATTTTATACAATATGGAGAAATGAGGGCTAGATAAAACTTTGGGCCATCCTAATATTGTCAGAGTTATGTTCTTGTTTGTTTTAGGATTGCTTTTCCAAATTAGTTAAAACCCATAAAATTACCGAACCCTCAAAAAAAAAAAGAAAAATCATTATTAGTTTGTGATGTCATAGTTTAAGTGAGATAAACAAAATGGTGACGCAAGTAACCATATAAATTCAACAAGTCAAATTTTTAATTCAAACTAGTTCATACCAACTTATTAGGCAATGTGGGTAGAGTCATAGGCATGTCGATTTCCATCTTTACTTAGTTTCTACTGCTTTATAGTTTATATGAAGAAAAATAATTGTGAAATTGTATAGAAAAAGATGCTACTTAAGTATTTGCATTAGAGAGTAGGAAACTATGATGAATGTATTTGTGTACTGTTTTTATTTCCAATAAAAAGAATAGAAATTGCATTTTTAAGCAAAAAGAATGTATTTGTGTAATGATTTCTGCCACTTTCGACATTATAGAATAATAAGTTAACATTTCCTATGTACAACTTCTACACCAACTACTTACAGTTACTACTAAAGCATGCTCCTACATTTTGTCCCTGGTTCTTATTTTTTCCTACTGGATGTACTCTCTCAAATACGTAATCTCATTAAGAGTGTAGCAAATTCTGATGCAATTTACTCCTCTTCCACTCTCCCCCCCCCAAAAAAAAAACACTGCTTACTTTAGTAGATTAACTTCTTTGCATGTAGCTGGTTTATTATTTGACTTTTTACATATTAATATTTACTATATAACACATTACGGTTACAGATTCATTTAACAAATACTTTCTTATTCTTAATGATTTCATGGAATAACAATTTCTTAAATTGTTAGGTGAAAGTACATATTATTTTGCAAAGACCCCCTCCCCGATTTTAAATATATTTGAAACAGAACAAAAAATGAGTTTTTATAGAAAACAAAATTAAATAGGATGAGATTTTTTTCTTTAAATATTATAAATTTGAATATTAAAATTAGAACTTTAAGAAAGCCACAAACGATACAAGACTTCTTCCATCCTTTTACAACAACAAAAAAAAATGGAAACTTTGATCAATTACATATCTTGACTGCTAAATGGACATGAAGTGAGTGCTCATTTTACATTAAATTATATAGGAAAGTAATTCCCCACTGCCAAATCTTCAATATATATTATTCTTTTTTAATTCTCTTTTTGTGCATATGTTTTTAAGGCTGTTGAAACATAATCACCCAAAAAAGTAGATTTTGAATTTTTTAGAGGGGGGTACAAACTGGGTAAGATAGTGAAAATTTATATTTTTTATTAGGACTTTCAAGTTAAATTAATTTTTAACAGTAGTTGTGTTCATTAAATTGTTAGGTGAAAGTACAATTAGTCAATTATGCCACCACCCTCCCCATTTTAAGAATAGGTTTTTAAAAAACATTATTTTAACAGGGTCCACATTCTGTACAAGTACCGTTTGTTTGTCCAATTTGGATTTAATTGTTTTTAGACACAAGGTCAGTTTTTAATGTGTGAAACATCCAGATCCCCAAAAAGAGGAGAATAAAAAAAGCAGTGCTTGAGTTTAGAAGGATTTCTACTTCATTGACCTATAACAGAATAGACTAAGTATAGCACCAGAACACCTTTGAAAAAAGGTCAAGGAAGCATCTATTGATAAAATAGTGTCCGGCAACTTCAGATGGGGAGGGGTACACCCAAAATATACCAGAAGTTATGTTTCTGATGAATATCATATTTTTATGGGTACAATCTCCATCATGAAAAACAAAAAAATATTGGTTTCAGCATTTTCCAATTCTGTTTCTTAACATTGCGTGTCTGAGTTGGTGAATTCGGAAAAGTATTTTTGTATGGGATGCCATGCTACCCCAATATTTAATGAAATCTGAACACAATGTATTACACTCCCTCGGAATTTTAACATCATATATGCTGAAGTAATATTTATTTTATGTTTATCATGAATTTGTAAACAAACAATGCAGATGAATTCAGTATTATTGCTTTTAAAACCAAAATACTTCTCATTAAGAATATTAATATCAATCAATTCTGAAAAAACATCCTGGAAAATATTTGATTTTGAAAAAAATTAGATGATTTACATTCTATTCTTCTGAAATGTTTCATTTTAAACTTAGAATTTTGGGAACAGGTTTCCTATGTCTTCTTTACTTCCATCATATTTTACGCTTTTGCTACATCTGTTAATAAACAATGCCTAGAAACAGTTTCATAAAATACGCACGTAATGATGTCATCAATTTTATGACAAGCACTTGAAGTCCCTATTGATCACTTAATACAAAAAGAACACAATTTCATTAATTTACAAGACTCAAATAAGAATTTACACAGAAATAAGACTTAAAAATTATATTAACTGTTTACATGTAAAAACACAAATAAATTAATTTTAAGCATATATTTATTAAAAGAGAATACTTAATATTTTTTAGTTAGCATTTTTTTAAATTCCTCTGGGCAATGCCAGGAAATGGGGTCTGCTAGTTGAAAATAAAAAACAATAGAAATTATGTCTTTAAACAAAAAGAATTTTGAATTGATGTTGAATACTTTTTACTTTTGTTTTTGATTATCAAAAAAAAAGAATAATTAAGAAAAAAGGTTACTTTGTTTAAAGCAAAAATTATTTTTTTTATGTTATTACATTAAATTTATAAAACATATCGAGTTAAAAAAAATTCTTTAGATTTATTCGAAATTCAAATTCAAGTATTGATATCGTAAAACCTACTGCCTTAGTAATGTGTATCCACATGTTTCTATATAAACAGACAAATGGCCAAAACTCTGTACCTTAATAGTATACAGAAAAAAAAAAAAAACATTTTAATGAAATGCATAGAAATTTTAAGAGGTTATGACTATTGAAGTATGTATGCTAAAATAAAACAATGGTGGGGAAGGAGTATTTTTTTTAGTCTGGAGTGATCAAGCAATGTGAGAGGTACAGAAAGTGAAAAATCATCATTTGTTTTTTTTTTTTGTATCAGAATATGAATGTAGAAAAACTTCTTTTTTTATTGTTTTTTTTTATAAGGAAAAAAACGAAAAAATTAAATTTAAGTTCATACAAGTTTTTGCGTGTACTGTGCCTCCACCTCCAAACCAAACAAAAACTATATATTTCCACTGTTGGCAAATAACAGACTTTAAGCCACCAAAAAAGCATTAGCTAAAAGAATACTTTCTTTCATAACATCTGCTTATGAATAACTAAGTTTATTCAGTTTTAAATTCAGTTTTGATACGAATCCATTTGAAATTGAACCCTTCATTTTTTTTTTTTTTTTAATAAATTCTAAATATTTACAAAGTTAGTTCTCTTTCTGAATCATTATCTCCTTTCTCAGTTGGAGCAAGTTCCATGACTGCCATCAATTTCTCTTTTGTGTACATCTTCTCCTCATTGGTGATTCCATCAGTGTTGCGTACAATTGAGTCTAATGTATTGTCTACTTTCATATGGATGTGGTCATTGTTAATATCACTAGTAGAAAGGTCAGCCGGCAGTCCTTCAAATGAACTGGTAATCATGTCAGCCATTGTCATCAAAGCAGACCCTAATTCTCCTCGATCCAAAGCAGATGAAGTTGGAGTGGTCAGTGCTAAATTGTTAGTATCAGTTTTATACAAGTTACGACTACAGTCAATTACAACATTGCTTTTAGGAGACAAAGTGGCTGTCAGTTCTGCATCGTTAATAGATCCGTTTATGTGTGCTTTTACATGAGTCCATAGATACGCAGAGCGTGTAAATTCTTCCTCACAAAATTTGCATTTAAACAATCGCATTGTTCCTCCCATATACTTTCTATTATCATGATTATTACGATTATTATCACGATGCTCGTTTCCAACAGAATTTCTTTGCTCCTGAATTTCGCGATCAACCAGATCTACAATGTCGACATTCACGTCAATCACAGCACCATGCTGCTGCCTTAAATGTGTAGTAAGGCTGTATGACTGCGAGAAACATTTCTTTTTTTCTTCTGGACAATACGGACATCGGTAAGGCCTCTCACCTGAGTGGACCCTCATGTGTTTTGTTAAATTGCCCGACTGAGCAAATGTCTTTTTACACACACTGCAAGCATAGGGACGCTCACCAGTATGGACTTTGATATGTTCCTTCAAATGACTTGATTGGGCAAACGCCTTCTTGCAATGCTTGCATTCGTAATGCTTCTCACGAGTGTGGACGGTCATATGGGTCGATAAATAATTGGCGCGAGAAAACGTCTTGAAACAATATTGGCATTCAAAGGGTTTCTCACCAGTGTGAATTCGAAGGTGCACGACAAGCGAATTTGATTGCGAGAAAGATTTATGGCAGAAATCACATTCAAATGGACGCTCATTTGTGTGGATTCGTAAATGTTTTGTTAAATTTCCTGATAATGAAAACGATTTTTGGCAAAAATCACATGAATAAGGTTTTTCACCAGTGTGGATTTTTAGGTGACCCGTCAGATGACCGCTTTGTGAAAACCGTTTTTTGCAGAACTTACATTCAAATGGTTTTTCTTCGGTATGGACACGCAGGTGGGTGACCAAATAACTTGTACGAGCAAACAGCTTCAAACAATATGGACATTCATAAGGTTTTTCCGCCGTGTGGATTCTCAAGTGTGCTGACAAGGTCCCTGATTGGGTGAACGCCTTTTCACAGTAACGACATACAAATGGACGTTCACCTGTATGTGTTCGAAGATGAATCGTAAGATGACCGTTCTGAGAAAATGTCTTCTCGCAGAATTTGCATTTGTATCGTTTAATGCCTGAGTGAGTGCGGAGGTGTTCATTAAAGTGACCAGAATGTGAAAACTGTTTAAGACAAAACTTGCATTCTAATATATTGATATCACTTGAACTTTCTGGTTCTGTAGTTCGTACCTGCTGGGAAGACATCAACGTCTCAACAGATTGGGCTGCCAGGTGTTCTTCGGGCTTTGAATTTGAATCAGCTTTTTCATTCACTATATTCAGTTTCGGAGGAGGTAGTGTAAGTAATGGTGACGGATGCTGCATTTTGAGAAATTTTTCAGCAAGATGCAAATTTAGTTGTGAATTCAAAATTTAAAAATTCAATTCATAATCATTCAACATTCTTTTTGGACAACAAAAAAAAGAAAAAACTTTTAAAATATAGAAAATTTTCATCAGATGTTAATAGCACACACTATTTAACAAAACAAAAAAATTTTTGAACAATATATACATATATTATTTTATATATATAAAAATGTTATGTTTGTGTTATAGAAATTAATATGTGAACAGATCATTAAAAAAAGTTTCAATAACAGTTACATTTTCCACAGAACCTAAAGACACACTCAAAATTTTCTTTCGATTTCATCGGAGATCACTGCAATCAATTATTGGTTAGGATTATAAAATAACTAAAATATATTAGAATGTAAAGAAATATAATTCATTTTTGAAAATAATTTGTTTCATGAAACAAAAATAAATTGAACAAAGAATATCTCAGTGAAATAACTATTTAAAAAAAGGGGGGTTTAAACATTTAAATAATTATTTTTATTCGTATTTTTAAGATTTAAAACAAATAGTTTTGCTTCGTTAAAGCAATTTGCTGTTTTACTATAGAAAATGTAGCATCAACAAGCAAATTATTTTAAAGAAAACATGTTAACAGCTTTTTTTATTATCTCAAAATATAGAAGGTAGTTTATTTTATCTTTCAAACAGATAATTTTGGAGGATATTATAAAATCATAACGCACTAATCCCATGAAAAGAACAGTAAATGTTGAATTTTTATTAAATCAAACTGTTTATGTTCCCATCCAGATTTTAGGGGTAAAAGCATTTAGTAGAAATGCTAGTTTATTTAAAACAACTATTTGCATCCAAAATGTCTTCCACAAAATAAAGTTAATATCTTGGCAACTAAACCATAGAAATTTGCTTCTTTTTCTTAAATTTATATTTTAAATGGGTCGAAAAAAATTGGATAAACATGTTTCAAAACGATCAAGAAATTGGATAAACATGTTTTGAATGGATCAAACAATTGGATAAACATGTTTTGAATGGATCAAACAATTGGATAAACATGTTTTGAATGGATCAAACAATTGGATAAACATGTTTTGAATGGATCAAGCAATTGGATAAACATGTTTTGAACGGATAAAGAGGAGTTTGATTTGAAATACCTAAAATCACCTGAGAATATGTTTTTATCCTATGATGTAAATCCAGGTTCAATATGGTCACTTAAAAATGTTTACAGTAAAGTCCTTTGTCAAATTTTCCCAGTTTTGGCCAACTCATTAAAATTGTGATTGAATAATAAAAACACTCAGTATTTACTCAATGCTATATTTGCTAATTGTAGCCGATGTTCTCACATTTATAGACGTTTTTCAAAATTAGATTTAAATTTTGGATATCTTATGAAAACTAAATATTTTTCCCCAATCTAAAGTAATTTTAACTGGACTATATTATTTAACAGAAAGGTTTTCCTAATCAAAAAAGGCAATGAAGTATATCACCGTCAAAAACATATTTTACTATATTTTAAGGGATCTGGCTAGTTAAAAAACAGTGATTATTTGAATATAAATATGTTTATGTCTTGCAATTAAAGTATAGACCAACACACACTTATGTTTATTAAACATTTAATTGATGTTTATCATTTCATGTTTTTATGAGTTACTTTTATGATAGGAAGTCAATCATTTTTCATTTAGTATTTAATGTTTACTGATCAGAAAAAATTAAATTCTGATTTTTCAAACAAATATTCATATAATTAAATTATGCTCATATTAATATTTATATAAATAAATGTATATAACAAAATTTATATAAATAATGCTTATGATTAAATTATATATGATATAAATATAAAAAATAATCTTAAATCAGAGCAATTTTCCTTGCAATCTTTGTGTATATTTAAAATTCCTTTTATAATTTTCTTGCTTTATTTTTAATAAAAGACAATATTTTTATTTTCATCATTTCTTAATAAATATTTTAATTGTATGTATAAAACAAAAAAAAAAGTAGGATTTCAAGTGCATTATTACGAAGTATGGCTTCTTGACGCATTTCCATAAAAATTTATTTTGAAACTGAGATTAGAAGAAGCACATCTTGTCTAATTGTTACTTAATAAAAGAAAATTAAATATTTTAATGGAATATAGATAGCATTAAGATTTTAAATGATAGAAGAAATTTACATACAGGATCATCTAATACAGAAGGGTGTCATTTCTTTGCATTTTTTGACTTTCAAAACATGAATTTTGTATTTTGTGCATAAGAAAATATCTAGTGTGTATAATTCTGCAACAAAGACAAACGGAAATGGTTTGGTTGGGCAAGGCTATCATCATGCTTAAATCACAGAAAACAATCAGAACGAGAGGGTGAGGATGAAAACATGCCTACTTTGATGGAATAGCAGATATTAAAGAATATATCAACTTGTATTCTGAGAATGAGAAGGATATAAAAAGAAGGCAAAATACAATAAATTAGCAAGAAAAATTACTGGTTGGTATTAGTTTCATAGTAGTATTTTACCACAGAAGTAGAAGAGTGTATCACATGTACAAGTCATCATTGTTTTAGAAGTGCTTCTCACAACATCTATAAACTGTACAGCAACTGGATGCAAATGCTGCACTACAAGTGCCCTAACACTCACTTCAATCGCAACTCCAGATAGTCAAGAGAAGGGGCAACATTCAAGCAGCAGCAGTGGTGGTGGCGGCGTCGGGATCAGCAAGATTAGGAAACAACCTGTCACCTTTGCAGGCTCCTCCTTTCTTCTCTCATGTGGTCGTCCAATTGCATCACCAATCATCATAAGGGAAATTTCTGCTCTGATTGCGCATCTAACAAGTCAACCTAAAGCAAAACATGAAAAATAGATTTTTACCTTTTTATATGGAACAAAAAAATATGTACACTTTTATAAAATCACAAAACAAATACATAATAAAAATAAAACTTAGCAACACAATTATCATGTGAAATGATAAATCTTCACATTGTGAAGCTACTATTGATCACCATTAGTGTTCAGAAAATAATAATTCATCATAATTATCGGTTTAACATCTGCTTTATATGCTGAAATACATTGAACGGCTTTTAGAAACTGACTACGAAGCTAACCTATCTTTGGTCATATCTTTATATCAAGTTCATCTTCATCACTTCCATGTTTTCCTTTGTCTTCCAATGTGTACTTAATTTTTCCACATTTATTAACCCAGGAACATCCATTCTTTCAACGTGGTCATACCATCAAAGCCTTCTGTTCCGCACACATCTTTCTATACTGTCTTGATGTAATTTTCCTGTGATTCCACCAGATCTGAACCTGTTTTTAAGCCTCACATTACACATCTATCATTCTCATACCATTTCTCTTTATGCAACACATGTCCTCAACCCTCAATGGCCAGGTTATATCATTTTAATACATCACTGTCTACACATGCTTCCCTTAGTTGATTATGGTAATGCTCTGTTGTTTAGTAATGGCAAAAGTTCCCTGAACTTACTCCATCCCCTCCTAACCCTAACCTATCCAGGCCTTTATTTATCCCTCTTTCTCTTAAAGTGCATCCTTATCACTTCTTTCCAGGTTTTCCTTCCCCTACCAGCAACCTCAATTGTTCCACATCTACGAACCTAAGCATTCTCATTGATCCTTTCAATGTGCCCATATCATCATCTCTGTATCTTCTGACAGTGTTGAGATTCAATCTTTTTCTGAAGAACCTAAACCTCACATTAACATCCACTGTATCATTCTCATATCATTTCTCTCCATGCAACACATGTCCTCAATTCTCAGTGGCCAGATTTCACTTCCATGCATCATCACACTGCATATGAATGACATTGATAACATTCTACAGGTTAGTAATGACATTGATAACATTCTACAGGTTAGTAATGACATTGATAACATTCTACAGGTTAGTAATGACATTGATAACATTCTACAGGTTAGTAATGACATTGATAACATTCTACAGGTTAGTAATGACATTGATAACATTCTACAGGTTAGTAATGACACTGATAACATTCTACAGGTTAGTAATGACAAACTTAACAAAAAAAAAATGTATCTGCTTTTCTTAGGTTGTTTTCAAAAGTTGCTATTTTGCAGTGCTTTATTCAAAATTAATTGTGCTTTATTCAAAATTAATTGTGCTTTATTCAAAATTAATTGTGCTTTATTCTGCATTGTCCAAAAGTCTTTACTTTCTTTTTGTTTCCTTTTTTTAAATCTCATAAATACACATGGCTTTTGTTTTTAACTTATATATTATACTAGCAGACTGCCTGGCATTGCCAGTTCATAAAATATGCATAAATATATTTTAAATCATGCAGATTTCGAATTTATTATTATAGAGCCAATTCTCTATAGATACCTATTGATACTGTACCTCATATATAATAGTGATTTCAAAGGTAAAAAAAAATTACTTGGGTGCCATCAGCTAGAATCAAAACCAAAACATAGCTTTCCAACCTCATCCGTTAGCACATGACCTAAATCCATACATATACAAAAACTACAAATAGTAACATGATTTAATCTATAACTTTTAATTAGCACATGTGCAGAAATAAAAACATGTATTGCCCACTTATGCCAGCCCAAGATCAATGATTTTTTTTTCAATTTTGACCCCATAACAGCTATTTTACCGGCTAAAAAACAAATCCAAAGTGTGCTACAAGTTCAATTAACCTATATATCAAATTTCAACTCTGTAGATCAAATATTTAGAGAGGAGTTTGGTAGACTTTTCCACACACACACAAACACATACACTGACTAGGTCACTTATATATATATATATATAAGTGAAATTGTCTCTGTATGTGTTCATTTCCCTACCAAATTAATCTGTTAATTTTCAGTCTACAGACTCAAGATTTGACATGAAAGGTATTGAGATTTGGGAAAATCTTTTTAATTGGCTGCTAAGGAGTCAAAATTCAACGATTATGACTTTTGAAAACTCTACCAAATTCCTACGCCAATTTTAGATGTAGGTTACTTGGACATGGATCTAACTTTTTAATTTGATTTGAGCCCAAAACAATAAATGTTAAGGGGTCAAAAATTAGAGTCTAAGTTAAAAAAAATTTGACCTCTGCAGCCTCTCCAAATTACTCAGTCAATTTTTGGTCTAAACATCTGAAATTTTACATAACGGGTATTCAAACATAGGGCAAGCTTTTAAATCGGTTTTTGGCCGAAAATTTGGCTGTCAAAAGGTCAAAGTTGAAAGGGTTAACTTTTGCAGACTCTGCCAAACTTCTCTGCCAATTTTGGGTCTAAACACTTGAAATTTTAGATGTAGGTTACCTGGACATGAGTCCAACTTTTTAATATATATAAATATATACATATGCACATAAAGTTATGAACAGTACATAGGGCCCGAGCAAAGCCGGGCTGAACTGCTAGTATATAATATTTGTGTGCTAGAGCGTTTTCATCTTAAATTCTATGCAATTATGCAGAATATAGAAACTATGCATAAATAGAATTCAGCATAATCGTGAAATGAAGCCAATCATCTAATAAGAAACTATAAAAAATGAATAATTAATTAATGAACATTCATTTTTCAAAGGAATATGTAAATTAATTAACCCTCATGTAGCAACTCACATATGCATGTGTATCGTAAAAAGTTTGTTTTAATAATTTTTTAAATAGAAAAACTAGGTTTTTAATATCAATGTCAGAATGAGAAAAAACAACTTCATAAGTATATAGATATAAATGCAAGAATGAATAGCCATTCCAGGTAAAATTAATTTGTACCACTTTTAACTCCTCTTACAAAAACTAAATTCACGATGTAAATATTATTTAAACTTATGTTTAGAATGCTTATTCCAATTTTGATTCTAAAAAAAAAAATGTTCAAAATTAAATTAGGTTTTAAAAAGAAATTGAAATTCATGAAATCTTGCTTATTTGATGCTTAGTGTCTATGGATCAAATATTCAAGTTTTTTAATGAGATTTTGTGGCCATACTAAACTGAACCTGTAACAGCATTCATCCGGGATGATATGAGCTGTTTCCAAATGAGTTTATTGCATCCCATGTCGATCGGTAGCATAATTCAGCCATTCCTAGTTCAAATGACGAATATCAACAATGTGAGGCCAACTACCAGTTCCATGTGCATTTTCATCATTTCACTCACCTAAAAATCTTTCAAAATATTCCAACATCATTTCACTCACCTAAAAATCTTTCAAAATATTCCAAAGAAACTAAAAATTTGGAAATATAAATGTTTAATACCTAGTTAAAATTTCACAAAAAGCAGAAATATCTGAATTTTCAAGAAGGGCTTCCACATGCCTCCTATACATAAAAGTAAATTAAACTAAATCTAGCCCACATTACCAACCCTTATGCTTAACGTTTTGTTCCATAATTTACGAATGATTAATTTTGGAATATAAATGTATACACATTTGTACACTTTATATGAATAGATTAACCATATCTACTCTGCATTGGTCGAGTTCTTGCTTTCCAAATGCTTTTTTTAAAACTATGTAATCTCTGTAAAAATAAAACTTTGTGGTCACTTCTCATTTGTCTGTATGCGTTTTTTTGCTTATTATTATTTCATTTTCATCCACTGTTATTTATATAAATGCAATAAAAGCTGAGATATCGATGAAGCCGAATTATTGAAAATCCCATGATAAAATACAAATGAAATTAATGGCTTCAATGCAACAGCAGGTTTATACACTTAGTTCATGATACTAATTAGAATAATGTGTTACTATAATAAAGAAAATCAAATAACTTTATTTGTAAAACAGGCAGTGAAAAGTAGTAGTAACATAGCTGGTCTTTAAAAGGAAGTGGGTTTTGTTGTACAAAGTAGAAAAGAAAATACATTTTAAAAGGAAGTGGGTTTTGTTGTACAAAGTAGAAAAGAAAATACATTTTAAAAGGAAGTGGGTTTTGTTGTACAAAGTAGAAAAGAAAATACATTTTAAAAGGAAGTGGGTTTTGTTGTACAAAGTAGAAAAGAAAATACATTTTAAAAGGAAGTGGGTTTTGTTGTACAAAGTAGAAAAGAAAATACATTTTAAAAGGAAGTGGGTTTTGTTGTACAAAGTAGAAAAGAAAATACATTTTTACTAATCTAAGAAGATGATACAATGACGAACAAACATTATACTGGTAATGCCTGGTAGGATGGTCTCATGACAACAGAATAGAAACTACCCTACCCTCATCACAACAAAAATAAAGAGGAGGTAATGCCTGGGAGGATGGTAACATAACCGATACTAGACTACTCTCCACACTAGATTGAGCATTTCTTTTTATTAAAAGAAGTCAAAAGGCTAGATGTCACTTTAGAATAAGGGTGAATAAGATGGAATAATGTATTTATGGAAACAGTTCGGCTGACATTCACTTTGAATACGATCACGTTGTAATCTCCAAGGAAACAGCCCTGTGGCAATGTGTTCCACAGGTGAGAAATCTTTGAGAAAGATGGTATAATAGTCAATTAATAGAAGTAATAGCAAAGTTTCAGCTGAAGATGGATATTAATTTTCATTAGTTTAGGGGAACTGGTAAGCAGGCATATGCTGTCTCTCCATTATGTAGTAAACTTTATATCTCACTCATTCGACTTATTTAAATTATTTTTTAAAACTTTGTTTTAGTACTTCATGCTGTTTTTTTATTTCAATGAATAATTGATTAATGCTAGTGTCATTTCAAAAGTAAAGTCTCTCCTTTTTTTAAACTCAAAATGTTGAAGAACTATGAAGACCGAAGTGGTATCATTAAAACTTGTGTACTATAGAATTTATTTTTCTATATAGTCATCACCATTTGTACTTTTGCCAGAAATTTAATGACACATCTCTGCTTCTGATGCATATCCATGACAGTGATTGTTTTCTTATAGTCTCATGTTGTCAATATCTGCAACAGAGAGATGAAACTTTTAGGTCCTGAATGTATAAGTTCAACCATCATAACAATACAATTTGCAATCCCCTCTGATCCATTCGGGTGGAATAAAAATAGGAAGCATTATTTTTGGAACACCCCTAATAGAAATTTTTTTTAAATAATGTGCAAGTCACGTAGAGGCGGGAAACACACAAGAGGTGGTCACACAATTTTATTAATATATAGATTGTACAGGCATAATTATGTGTACTCTTTAATTTCCATTAATTTCTTAGAAAAAACAATTTTGGAGAATTCTGCTAGTGAAAATATGAAGAAATGTATTTATTTTCTTTGATGAAAGCTAAAAACCATTTTGGAAAGGAAGATAAGTAAGGAAAGAAAGTAAAAGATATATCTCTCTCTCAATACAAAAGCAAGAGAAAATGACAGACGATTTGGAGGAAAGAGGAAGTTATTTATAGAATACTCTTTAAGATATATATATATATATATATATATACACCAATTTAAAGGTATTCAGGAGAGAAAGCTTGTGAATTAAAACAAGGTTATTAAGAGTTCTAGATAAAAAAGCAAAATATAATATATTTATTTATATATTTTTTATTTATATAGACAAATATTACATAGTCGCTACACTGAACACGTTAATGTTTTGGACAATTGGTTGGCAAGAAACAAAAGTCCTCGTCAGTCGAGATAAAGCTTATGTGCAACTGACGGCATCTGGTTCTCAAAAGGAAGAAATGAAATATATTTTGTTTATGAAAATAAAATATTAAAATGCTAAATTTAGACGGGAGGGGTGGTAGGTTAAGTCACATTTTAGACTCTAAACATAGACAGCGTTTGGGAGAAAGAGAACGTCAAGACTTAACAGGATAAAGAAGAATAAAAAGGAAAAAGAAAAAAAGGAAAAAGAAAGAATGGAGAAACGGAAGAAGGGGTCAGCATAATTACACTACCCAAGGAATGGGAGAAAAGGTGAAAACATTTAAAATCATCTTTGATTAAGGGTTGGAAGTTAATGTGTGAAAAAACATTGAGTTTTGTCTACTATAGAGGAAACAATCTATAAATATAAAAGCGAAAATGTATGTGTGTTCGCTTTTTCTGTATGTCTACAAAAGGCTTTTTTCAGAGAAGCAGTCGGTCAGTTCACAACTTTTTAAAACTTTTTATATCACATATAAATCGTAATATCTCACAGTTAACAACGAAGCTCGCCTGTCTATTTAATTTGCTCGATTTCGGCAAGATAAATATTCAATATTTGTCGCTCGCCGCATGTGGGTTAGTCTTTTTCCTATAACATCTTGGGGGCGAGGAAAAAAGCGTTCAGCAGTAAATGAAATCCTGCAGTCAAACTGACCTCATTAACTCATTAAAACGAGCACCTGCTAAATCCAACTAATAAGCATGTCGCGGTGGGGCAATGGTTAACGTCGCACATTTTTTTTTTCACAACTTTGCCTCAACGGTTCGGGTTCGATCCTCATGCTTTTTTTTTTAACCCTCCCAAACACCCGGGCAACGCCGGGTACCCCTTGCTAGTATAGAAGGAAAGAAAGAAAGAGATCACCACGAGGGGGGGGGGCAAAGACAAATTAGCACACAGGATCTCCAGTCAGGCATATACACACACACTTATATGCGTATAAGCAACCCAGTTGAACACACACACATCTGCGCAAATATATATAAATGTAAAAATGAGAATGTATCGAATTTAATAAAACCTGAGATGACTTTGTGCAGGGATGATTAGGCTGTATTTTCTTAATCATAAGTCATATTTACGACAATGAAATCTTAAATTTAAAATTAAAATTTTCAGTAATGAAAATTAAAGACTAAAGAATGAATAAAAAATAAAGAATAAAAATATAAACAATATATAATAAATAAAAAATCTATAAAAACATAAACAATATATAATAAATAAAAAATCTATAAAAATATAAACAATATATAATAAATAAAAAATCTATAAAAACACAAACAATATATAATAAATAAAAAAATCTATAAAAACACAAACAATATATAATAAATAAAAAAATCTATAAAAACAAACAATATATAAATAAAAAATCTATAAAAACATAAACAATATATAATAAATAAAAAATCTATAAAAATATAAACAATATATAATAAATAAAAAATCTATAAAAACATAAACAATATATAATAAATAAAAAATCTATAAAAATATAAACAATATATAATAAATAAAAAATCTATAAAAACACAAACAATATATAATAAATAAAAAATCTATAAAAACAAACAATATATAAATAAAAAATCTATAAAAACATAAACAATATATAATAAATAAAAAATCTATAAAAATATAAACAATATATAATAAATAAAAAATCTATAAAAATATAAACAATATATGATAAATAAAAAAATCTATAAAAATATAAACAATATATGATAAATAAAAAATCTATAAAAATATAAACAATATATGATAAATAAAAAAATCTATAAAAATATAAACAATATATGATAAATAAAAAATCTATAAAAATATAAACAATATATGATAAATAAAAAAATCTATAAAAATATAAACAATATATAATAAATAAAAAAATCTATAAAAATATAAACAATATATAATAAATAAAAAAATCTATAAAAATATAAACAATATATAATAAATAAAAAATCTATAAAAATATAAACAATATATGATAAATAAAAAATCTATAAAAATATAAACAATATATAATAAATAAAAAATCTATAAAAACAAATAATATATAATAAATAAAAAAATCTATAAAAATATAAACAATATATAATAAATAAAAAATCTATAAAAACATAAACAATATATAATAAATAAAAAAATCTATAAAAATATAAACAATATATGATAAATAAAAAATCTATAAAAATATAAACAATATATGATAAATAAAAAAATCTATAAAAACAAACAATATATAAATAAAAAATCTATAAAAACAAATAATATATAATAAATAAAAAATCTATAAAAATATAAACAATATATAATAAATAAAAAATCTATAAAAACATAAACAATATATAATAAATAAAAAAATCTATAAAAACATAAACAATATATGATAAATAAAAAAATCTATAAAAACAAACAATATATAAATAAAAAATCTATAAAAACAAATAATATATAATAAATAAAAAATCTATAAAAATATAAACAATATATAATAAATAAAAAAATCTATAAAAATATAAACAATATATAATAAATAAAAAATCTATAAAAATATAAACAATATATAATAAATAAAAAAATCTATAAAAATATAAACAATATATAATAAATAAAAAAAATCTATAAAAATATATAAACAATATATAATAAATAAAACATATATAAAAACATATAAACAATATATAATAAATAAAAATTTATAAAAACAAATAATATATAATAAATAAAAAATCTATAAAAACAAACAATAAATAAATAAAAAATCTATAAAAACAATTACAATATATAATAAATAAAAAATCTATAAAAACAAATAATATATAATAAATAAAAAATTTATAAAAACATATAAAAGAGTAATAAAGTAAATAATAATGAAAAGATAGTGATAAAGTTTAGAGAAGTAACCCAAGTGGTTCAGAAAATATAATATAATTATAAAAAGACAAAGTATTAATATAAATAAAGAAACAAGATGATAAAGAAAATAAATTGGTGGTTTTTGTTTTACAGCATATCAACCCTTTTCAGGTTATTTAATGTCGAATCCAGTGATTTTGAAGAAAAAATTTTAATAGAATATATTTGTTTTTTTTTGTTTTTTTTCAAGTCGGTTTCTATTAAACCCATAGTTGGGACAGGGTCAGAGTGGACCTAAGAGCAATGGCAATTAAGGGGTGGCTCCACACTCACCAAAGCCCGCAAGCTGGGACCTCACCATCGGATATAGTTTAAGGTCATATCCAGGACCAAAGAAAAAAGGGAAAACATAAGATAAACATAATATTAATAATATGAAAAAAATAATAAAGTAAGAAATTATTGGAGAATAAATTAGTAAATAGTAGAGTCATAGTAATAGCTAATAAAAATATAATATTTATGAAGTAATAAAAATATGTAATACACTCTAAGAGAAAATAAACTAGAATATACGGATAAAAATAATTATAAGAATAATTAATTAGAATAACATAATAGGAGATAAAACTCAAAATACAATAATAAGAAGAGATGTGAAATAATAGTCAAAACATAATGCAATCATAAATAACTAGAAAAGAGGCTTGCCTTTTTTCTGTTGTTCTTGGCCTTCGGACCAGGATAAAAGTGTAGTATCTGTTCCGGCAGATACTGCAAGCAAAGACCATATGTGGGGGCAACCCCATATATAAGACCTTGGTCAATGTAGGGGCAACCCTTCATACCAATTGTCATTATCCAGCTCCCCTACTCCCCGGGGAGTTGGTCCATATTTCCCCCTTCACTCCTCACATTAAAAATCGACCTTATGCCTAATTTGCTCAGTGGGGGAGCAAATAAATACCCTGTTGTTCCTGGCTTTCGGGGATCAAAGTGTAGTATCTGTTCTGATACATACACCGAGCGAGGCAGTGCTGTTCTGGTGACACATTCTCGTGCCCGGAACACCTGATGAGCTTGTTGGGTAGCGTTCTGTCCGCACCCCCACTTTGTCTGTCTTTTTCTGCTCTCCCCCCTCATGGGGGGATCCGAGCTGATAATTTGCGACCTTCCCGCGAGGGAGGATTGGAAACACCTTCTCTCTTCCCTCCACTAATTTCCCACTCCCTCTCTCAGTTCTATCTCCCCTCTTGCCGCTTTTTGGCGCCAAAGTCGCTCCCCACTTTGGATGCCGACTCCACGTCAGTCAAAACAGTGAATTTTTTAAAAGAGGGAACAAAAACTGACACCCCCAGCCCGGAGGCCACCAATATGGATACCCTCAGCCAGGGGGCTACTGCTCCCCAAGAGGACGACTCCCCAACAGGAGAAAAAACAACCGCTAGCGGGGCGTACCGCCCGGATATGACAGACTTAACATCCCGTTACTATACCCGTACCAGAGGAGCTTCGCTGTGTGGGACATCCTCCTACCCACCAAGGACGATGCGGAGAGACTCTCCCTCCAAGAAATAAAGCATGGGAGAGTCAAACTAATACTCGAATACCAGGGCAAGAAAAGGACTCGAGTACAGGTATTTAATGTGCCAACCAAAATACCTGCGGAAGTGTTAGGATGCCACTTCAGCCAGTACGGTGAGGTGGAACAGGTGACCCCAGTACGGTCAAAAACTGGAACTCACCTGGGCATCTACACAATAGCAATGAGGCTGAAGAAGGAACGTGTTCAAGCGATACCAGCGCTGCTGACATACAAAGACGCCAGCATAACGGTAGTGGTGGAGGGCCGTCATCCACACTGCTGGTTCTGCCAAAAGCAGGGCCACATGGATAGGAGCTGCCCCTAAAAGGTAACCCCTAATCAAACAACCCAAAAGGCGGTCACAACCCCTGAGACAGCGCCCGTGCCAAAACAGGTGGCAACAACCCCTGCAACCGCAGCACCAACCCCAGCTCCAAGGAAAACCCAAACCACCTAGGAGGCCAAGGGGGAAGAATGGTGCACGGTAGTGAGACAAAAACGGAAGCACATAATCCCTTCTGCCACCGTCCCACCACCAGCCCAAAAATCGAGGCAGCAGCCTCTGCAAATGCAGCAACAACAGCCACTGCAGCCGATGCCATGGAAAAAGCTGCAGCAACAACAACTACTGCAGCAGCAAAAGCAGCAAGTGCAGCAGAAGCAGCAGCAACACCAGCGAGAGCAGCAGCAACAAAAACAGCTGCAGCAGCAACTAGAAGAGCAGACTCAACCAATGGTCCCCACACCAATCGAGGCGGGGATCAAGCGGAGAAAACACTGCTCCTCTGAAGATGAATCTGCAAGTGAGAGGAAGAGGAACTCAACCTCACCTCTCCCCGGTTCATTCGAAAGAATAAAAAAGTAAAACAAAAGAAGAAAAGAGGAAGAAAAGGTGGCCCCCCCACTCCCTGTGAACATACACCACCCCTAACAACAAAATCCACTTCCACCCCCAAACCACACACTGCACCAACACCAGACACCGCACCAGCACCAACACCAACACCAGACACCGCACCAGCACCAACACCAGGCACCACATAAACACCCATCCCCACACCAATGCAAACTGAGCCACCACCCCAAAAAGAAAAGGAAAAGAATGAACCAAGGAAGGGGAGAGACTCCTCTGCCTCTCGCAGACCAACCAGATTAAAAGTCCTTGCCCCTGAGGAACTATGTTATGTAGACCCTCTATCTGTGGCAACAGACATTTCCCATCGGCAGAGGAAAAACTTAACACCGCTGCTCGATTACAAACAGATAGAGGGTAAAGATGTAAATATCCACTCAAATTTCCCGGACGCCCCACTCCTAATAACTTTTGTCAGAACTCCAGAGGCCTGCAAGACCAACTTGTGGACAAGGCTGCAGGCCGCTGAAGGGGCGTTTCCGAGAATCGAACTGGTGAAAAAAAATGACCCTTCTCTTGACAAACTGTCAAAACAATGCAAGGGAAGGGTCCCAGTGTTGGTCCATCCGTCACTCTACAGGGCCATAAAATTAATTTATCCTTTGGATGTCGGCAGCATTACGAGAGAAGGTCAGGATATGAAAAACCTGACCACCTTGAGCATGGCACATAATGTCGGCGACCTCTCCCCAGCTGACTTCGGAGCTAAGTGTGACACACCCTAAGGTAGGTACCATGGCTTTGAATTTGGCTAGTTTGAATGCGAGGGGCTTGAGATCATCGGGCCGGGCGGCTCGCCTCCGGAACGACCGCTTGTCCCTAGGAGTGGATGTGGCTGCAATTCAGGAGATGCATTTCGTTTTATCTGTGGGCTGTCAGATGCTGGCCCGAGATTTTGAGGTTTTCTCAGCATATGGCAGCCCGCGGGG
This sequence comes from Euprymna scolopes, assembly GCF_053919585.1. Lineage (NCBI taxonomy): Eukaryota > Metazoa > Mollusca > Cephalopoda > Sepiida > Sepiolidae > Euprymna > Euprymna scolopes. The sequence goes on from NC_136521.1 coordinate 26,367,117, forward strand.
GAAGGGAGTTTCCGTGCTGGTTAAACGTACCCTGTTGGCGACGGTCGACGTTGTTCATAGAGATGTGGTGGGCAGGCTGGTTGTGGCCGATGTTGCCGTAAAAGATTATGTGTTTCGGGTGATCGCGGTTCATGCGCCCAGCACCGCTCGTGAGAGGGTCTCATTCTTCAGTCAGCTTGACGCATTTGTAGATTGTCGGAAGCGGGTAGTGCTAATGGGAGATTGGAATGCCATCTTAGACCCCGAGAGAGATAAGGTAGGAGGCGATGCTAGAGGATCGGAGAGGTGCGAGTCCAGCCTGGCTGATCTGATGGCTAGATGCGGTCTGGTCGACAGGTTTCGGGTCGAGCATCCGTGGCGGGAGATGTGGACGTGGACCAATAGTGTTTCCTCCTATCCAAACACTTGGACAGGATGTTAGGAGAAGCGAAGTAGACTTCTTATCTTGTCCCACGTTCACTTGGCTAGGCCAGACAGATCATAAACTAGTTATGGCCTGGCTAAAGCTAGGAAATAGGCCTAAGTTAGTGACTCACTGGAAGTTAAACACTTCCTTCTGGAGATACAAGACTTCCAAGAGAAGCTAATAGAACTAATTCAAAAAGCACTAGTGGGGGGGCGGTTACCGGGAGTAAGTGGTGGGTAGGTCTAAAAGCCAAAAAGTATGCCCAGCGCCTCACACTAGATAAGGCCAAGACGAAGAAGAAGCTAAAGCAGAAACTAGCCCGGGCTACGGGGGAGGGTGATAGGGTTAGTCAGGAACTAGCTAAGCAGGATCTTCTGCATGAGAATAGCGAGCGTTATGAAGGTTAAGTAGTTAGAGCTAGACTTAAAAAGATAGGCAATGAAGCAGTCATCTCCAACGCTGACGCGCGTTGTGAAATTTCTAGGCGTGGCTCGGACAAGTACATTGCAAAGGTAAGACATCCAGATGGACGCACCCTGGAATCGACTCGGAAGATCTGCGAAGGGTTTCGAGAACATTTCGAGGAGCGTTTTACGCAGCAGCACGATCTTCCGGTCCTTGAGTTTAGCGACTATTTGGCTGACTCTCCCTGCCTCGAGGCGGCTAGAGCAGCTAGTTGCAAGGGCCGGGTGACGGAGCAGGAGGTTTTTACTGCGCTGAAGCAGGTCAGCTGTGACAGATTGCCGGGACTCGATGGTCTGCCATACGAACTGTATTTGAGGCTGTCGCCCATGTTTCTGCCTCTTCTCACGGATGTGTTCAACCATTGGTTTGCTAAGGGATCCATCCCGGGGCAAGTCACCAAGGGAGTGATCACATTGCTGAGGAAAGGTGACAGGTATGGTGGGGAAGAGTTAGACGATTAGAGGCCCATAACTCTGCTAAACACAGAGTTGAAGATTTTAGCAAAGGTCCTGTCAAATCGGCTGCAGGTTGTTATTGGCGAGTTGGTTGAACCGGAACATAACTACGCTGTGAAGGGGAGATCAATTCAGAACAACTTGCACCTGATCCGCACGATCCTAGAGGGAGGGATAGATGACGACATGGAAGCCGCGCTGATCAACTTAGATCAGTCCAAAGCTTTCGATAGGGTCGACCATCGTTCCTTGGCATCTGTCTTAGAGGTCGCCAGTTTTAAACCGGACTTCTGCAAGTGGATCTCCGGGATGTATTGACAGCCCACAGCCGTCGTGCAAGTAAACGGAAAGCGCTCAAAACCCTTTGTTCTCTCGGTCGGTTTGTCAGGGTTGTCCGCTATCGCCCCCACTCTATGTCCTGGCTTTGGAGCCCCTGCTCCGCAAGCTGAGACATGAGGAGACAAATTGTAATACCCAGTGACTCAGCTGCCAAGGTATCCGCATTCGCCAATGATGTCACGGTCTTTGTGTTGAGCTTCAGAGACATTGAGATCGTGTCGGAGGCTCTCACTCAGTATGAAAGAATTACAGGAACCAAAATAAACCGCAGCAAGTTGGTAGGACTGCAGTTGGGCGCCTGGAGTGGCAACGCCAACCTCCCTGTGCCCTTCAGCTGGACAGATGGCCCGGTTCAGATCCTCGGCATGTGGTTCGGACCGGGTCTCCAGCTTGACAAAAATTGGTTGGAGGTACGGTCAAAGGTGGAGGCTGCAGTCAATTTGTGGCTTCCTAGGAAACTTTCCTTAAAAGGTAGAGCTGAGGCGTGCGCCACTTACGTCTTTTCTCTCATCCTTTATCGACTGGCCGTACTTCCCCTGCCCGCACAACACCTAACATGTGCAAGATGACCAACTGTGGCACCCCGTGGTTACTGCCACCTTCCCCAACCTCATTCTCAACCCTTCTATCGAGAGCCGTCGCAGGCCGCTGGGAGAATCTGCCTACATGAAAGAGTGCCGAGCTGCGCTAAAACGACTACCAAGGTCCAGTCATCTTGTGACTGCTACCCGTAGGGAACTCCACAGGGATCTAGTGAAGGGGGCTGCCGACAACCCGCTATGCGCGCGTTTGGGTTGGCAGCAGAGTGAGATCCGCTCCGCGTGGAGCTGGGCGCCAGGTTCGAGTCATCTGAACAATTCGGAGTTCTCTCTGACCTGGCGATTGGCCCGAAATGCACTTCCAACGTACAATGCAGTTCCGGGTTTTGGAGTCGCCTGATTGTCCTCGTTGTGGGACAACGGCCGTAGAAACGACTGATCATGCTTTCTTCGATTGCCACGAACTCCGCTGGTACTGGTCGTATGTCAGCGAGGTGACGGCTCGCATTGAACCTAATCATCCTCGCCCAATTACCGTATCCAATGTGAGGCCACCATGGGTCCAGGAAAGACAAATGGTCTACGTTACAATCCTGGCCGTGGCGAGAATGGTGATTTGGACGTCGCGTCTGCAAGGTTGCCGGGGGGGGGGGTTGTCTTTTTCTGATCAGGATCTGATCGCTTTCTTTAAACACCAACTACGGGTGATGATCAGATGTGATAGAAGACGGCTGCATCGCGCGGCATTTTGACAGAAGATGGATACAGGTAGCAAGTCTGTGTGTACGAAGAGGAGCCAAATTTGAATACGTGTTCCCCACCTAGGTGTGGAACGCGCAGTTCCATAAAGTAAAATTTAACAAACAGTCTCTCAGCTAGCTGAGTGTTCCATCCCTCCCTTATTAGAAAGCCTCCAAGATCCCCACCCCCTTCTTCTTGCAATTTTTGTTTTCACCCCCTCCTCTAAATTTCACCCATCTTGGAGAGAAAGAAATACAAACTAACCCCCAAAATTTTCTTTTCTCCATTCACCCCCACTTAGGACTGACCCGCAGAAGCCAGGTTCCTTTTACAAACCTAGTGGAACGGGCAGTCTATGAACTAGACAGGGTTGGGAGGGTCCTACTAATCCCCCCCACACACACACACCCCTGCCCTCGACAAAAATGAATTATTGTACCATTTTTATTGTTATCTTTTTTTGTTTTTGCACGTCAATAAAAAATGTTTTAAAAATTGGGAGTGAAGTAGGATGTCCCCCAGTATGAAAGGGTGAATGCGGTATTTTCGTGAAAGATACTAGCTGGGAGAAACTTTTGATTTTGTTTAGTTCTGGAGTGACAAGGATGACCAATGACACCCACAACCCCCCCCCCTTTTGCGTTGGTCATGTGCCTAAGTTTTTTGTTCAGTGTTGATTTTCAATGTATTTTTAACATGAATAAAGGATTTAATATCTCAAAGTGAAATATCTGCCGGAACAGATACTGCAAGCAAAGACCATATGTGGGGGCAACTCCACATATAAGACCTTGGTCAATGGAGGGGCAACCCTTCATACCAATTGTCATTATCCAGCTCCCCTACTCCCCGGGGAGTTGGTCCCTATTTCCCCTTCACTCCTCACATTAAAAATCGGCCTTGTGCCTAATTTGCTCAGTGGGGGAGAAAATAAATACCTTGGCCTTCCGGCCAGGATCAAAGTGTAGTATCTGTTCTGGCAGATACTGCAAGCAAAGACCATATGTGGGGGCAACCCCACATATAAGACCTTGGTCAATGTAGGGGCAACCCTTCATACCAATTGTCACTATCCAGCTCCGCTGGTCCCCATTTCCCCTTCACTCTCCACATTAAAAAACGGCCTTGTGCCTAATTTGCTCAGTGGGGAAGCAAATAAATACCCTGTTGTTCTTGGCCTTTGGGCCAAGATCAAAGTGTAGTATGGTCTGTAGTTCTAACTTTTACCAGTCAATGGAGGGGAAACCCTCTATACTGGGACAATTATTATTTTTGGTAACCAGAGTGCCCCCTTTTTGCCTACTTTTATTTTAGCTGGTTTTTACCCCACACTAAAAATGGCCTTGTGCCTAATTTGCTTTGGTAGGGAAACAAATAAATACAATAAATGCAGAAGTGAATAATAAATGATTTCGCTAACTTTTTTACAGACATATTTAAAAAAGAAAAGCTGATCTATATATAAACTGAAATAAAATAATATAAAAAAAAATAATCTTATATCCCCTTCCTCCCAATGCAATCTTATAAGAATTTGGGGAAGAGGAGGATTGCTTTCAAAGTTTTTTTTATATATTAAAATATACTGGAACAATGAAATAAAATATCTTTAATTTTTGGGGTCCTATCGTTGCCAATTTACACAATTTTCAGAAAAAAGGAATTGGAAAATATATTAAAATTATTTAAGTTTTACAAAAAAATTTTTATTATTCGTTAATTACATTTGATAGTTTTTGCCTGTGAAGTTTCAAAAGATTTCTGAAATAATTTTTTTTTTTTAATAATCAAATTTTGCAGAGTTCATGAAAAAAAAAAATTGTCAAAGATTGCTTCTTAAGACTTATGAATAAGCAGACAGTGTTACTGTTGATAATTAAAAGGGAATTGTTTTAATTGATGCCGTTTTTTTAATAGTGAATAATTAAAAAATATATTTAGAACTTGAATAATTTTTTCTATGGATGACCACTGACAAAAATCTGTTTCTTTGTGCACAGCAATCTGTTAATATAAAATAAAAATGTGACTTTTAGTTTATAATTCTATACAAAAACTTTTAGTTTATAATTCTATACAAAAATTTTAGTTTATAATTCTATACAAAACTTTTAGTTTATAATTCTATACAAAACTTTTAGTTTATAATTCTATACAAAACTTTTAGTTTATAATTCTATACAAAACTTTTAGTTTATAATTCTATACAAAAATTTTAGTTTATAATTCTATACAAAAATTTTTAATTGAAAGTTAATTTAAGGATTTAGTTACGATTTAAACAAAGCTTAGTTTTAGGAATTAAAAATTGATATTTCCTAGAATAAAGAGGAATTTAATAAAATAATTTAAATATTACTTTTTACAGGCTACAAATAACAATATTAAAAATAAATAATAAAGAAAATTTTGTCAGTTGACAACTTCCATATCAAATCAGAAGTTGTTTTAGATGCTGTCTGCTTAGATGATGACATTTCTCTAGACATACACATTTCTATGTCTTTTTCATAATATTTCAAGCCAAAGGTAAAACTTTTACTGTTTCACTTGAATAATAATTGAACAAAAACTTTAACAAGATATGAACTATATTTATACTAAGTTTTAATAAAAATAAACCGAGCATGCGGGGTCCTCCTCCATGAGCAAAAGATTTACTTACACCATGATTAATGTTTGTGCAAAATATTTTAAAAATCCAAGGTGTGGTTATTTAAAAAAGTGTGAACAAATTAACGGATGAATAATTTGGGGGTAATTTTACCCCTATGATGCCCTCTAGGGAGGAAACCAAAATTATCCCAGAAAATCTGTTCAAGCAAAAATTTACTTTCACTATGCCTAATGTTTGTGCAAAATTTCAAAAAAATTCAAGGTGTGGTTATTTAAAAAAGTGCAAACAGACGAACGGGAGTGAATTACTAGGTCCAATTTCTCCTTTGTTGTCGGACCAATAAATACATAAATTAAATAAAATTGTTATTTTCTCATTATTTTATGTTTTGGGTTATTTTGTGACGTTCAAATCAAATTTTGTCCATTTTATTCTGTGTAAAATAAAGAATGTTTATATATGATTTAAACCCTGATCCTTCCTCTTCAATATAGAGTAAAAATTATGATGAATGAATTTCATTCGTCTTTACTTGTATTTTTGTTGTGGGTGTCAAAAATTAGTGTTATACCTAGATAAACACCATTTAAACAAGATGACATTACCTGATTTTCAGACAAGAAACAAAATATAGTATCTGTTCTGTCCTCTGTCAGAGGAGGAAATTCTTATTTTTTACTCCATCTAGAGTGCCCCTTTTTAGAAAGCTGAATATCTTTCAAATAAAAAACGACCTTGCGGGGACATATGTAAGTAAGAACTTCTTGTATGTCAGATAAGTTTTTCTAATAACAAAACTATATATTGAAATATGAACTTTAAGTGCATCCGAGCTATAAGTTGGTTAGGTTCTCAATAAATAACGTACATTTTTGTAAAAATAATTTATGAGGTCATCAACAACGTTTATGCTTATTTTTTATTAATTTTTTTTTTTTTGTTGTTGTTTCAATGTGTTTTTTTTTTCGATTATCCCACTGAAGAGTTTTGTGTCAATTTGGAAGCTTTCTTTGCTGTTTTCACTCTTATCTTGATTGATAATTTTCTTTCTATTTTTATCGGCCATGGAATGAACTATGTGGCTCGGATTAAAGATAACAGATGTTGCTTTCAACTGTAGCAGGAGATAACGCTTAGAACGTTAATAACAAATATCACATTGTATACAGAAGAAACAAACTTTTATTATTCATTTCTTTAAATTAAATTAAAAAAGGGAATTTTATGTATTAATCTAAGTTAATTACATGTGCACAATATTAAAGGTTATATTAAGATAAAATATTTAAAAAATCATTAAGCAATAATACAAAAGTAAATTTATATAGTTCAAATAGATTCGAATAGGATTCAATTTCCAAAAGAATGAATCTCAATTTTTAATATATATATGTAGCTATTATTAAACGTTATTTTTTATAAAATTTATATTAAATCATAAATAGCATACTGAATTTAATAATTATTTATTCGTTATATATAATATTAAATGAAAGATGAGGAATAAAAGTTATAACTTTGTTATATTATCAGAAAAATAAGGAAAAGTAAAAGGGAAAATTAAAAAAATCTCTTTTGACCATGGCATTTCGAAGTTAAATGCTCTTCATCAGAAGAGGAGAAGCCTTATCTAGAGTTGAGTGAGCTTATATATATATATATATATATATATATATATATATATATATATATATATATATATATATATAAAAGTTACAATAAGTTTACTAAGGTAATCAAAATGGTAAACTTAAAATATATTATAAATATTAAAGAGTTAATATTTACAAGTAAAATAAACTCAGCCAGATATAAAAAGCTCAATAAAACCGAAAAGGAAATAGAGCTTATAATATGAACAAATGATTAATAAAATAAAAGACATCTTAAAAAAGAGTTAAAAACATATTTAATTTTAAAAAAGGAAGCACAAGATAAGTGGATAGTCCTTAATCCGCAGAGTTTCGAAGAAATACTCTCCTTCTCATCAGAGGGCAGGAATTAGCAAAATGCAGAATCGGATTTTGCATATAAAAGTATTTAATGAAACTACAAGTAAGTCAAAGATCTTACTTGGTTAAAAAAAGGGTGAGGTAAGGGGAACAGGAGGCAAAAGAAAAATAATAAAAAGATTAAATATGTTTTTAACTCTTTTTTAAAATGTCTTTTAACATATTTTATTAATCATTTGTTCATATATATATATATATATATATATATATATATATATATATATATATACCAACATTATTCGAATCTTTTCAGTAATGGTAAAGGCTTTAGAACTTACTATTAATACGTATGGCAAGTAAGCTACGCAGAAACGTTTTATTCCATCGAAATCGAATAACAGAATTCCGTCGATGAAATGGAATCCAAACGCGAAGAATATATTTTTTACATTTGTGAAGAGTTTCGTAACATTTGAATGATTTAAACAAGATATATGTTACTTCGATTTATAAACACTTGCATCAAAGAAACAAAGATATGTTGCACTGTTGCGCTGCACGGCATAAATATTGATGAAATTAAATCATTCTTTAGTGAAGAAATGAATTATGGAAGAAAAAATACATTTTATTATTTTGCAATTGTGCAAGAAGTTGTCAAAGTTTATATTGGCGATATAATTTAAAGAAAATGTACAAAAACAGTGGAAAAAAAAAATCAATGTATTTACAAAAATATAAATAAAAGTATTATTATAAATAGTTATATTTATTATTGAATACTATTAGACATATTCTCCGGATTTTTACCCGGTGGATACAAACTTTACCTGGATTACCAATAATTATATATATAGATATATATATATATAATTTTAGTTGAAGAAGAATCCATTTTAATTATTCGTGTAAAAATTTCGGTAATATTTGGATGATTTAAATATGAGAAAAAAAGCGTTTTCCTATTCGCAGAGACATTTGATGAAAGCCGAGATAAGAATCAGACCCTAATTAATGTTTACATATTTAAAAACAATTCAATCAGGCAATACTTTCGGATTTCAGGTGAACCCGATCGATGAAATGCTTGTTTCATATAATTAACACCAGAAAAAGAATAAAGAAAAAAAAGAGAATTATTAAAATAAATCTTTTTTTTTTTTTTTTTTTTTTACTTATCTGGTTTTCTGATCTCATTTCTCAATATGGCCACGAATATATATCGCAATGTCTGCAAGAAGCCAACATTAGATAAAAGAAAAATGAATGAGAAAACTCCACAAATTTCCGATTTAAATAAAGCAATTCGATATTTATACTGTTTCTAATGTTTTTAATTATATAAAACTTGCATTTTCACAAAAAGTTGTGTTTAAAAGAGAACTAATATCGTGATATACAAAAACTAAAATGTTTTAAAAACATTTTAATTTAGAAAATTAATAATAAATGATTTAAATGAAAGAAAAAATATAAAACCTTTGTATCGATTTGTTTTGTCTGATTTTAATACTAGTTACGTGAGGTTATAAAAGGGTGATCGATTTACAATACATTGCTATTAAAAACCGATCCTCCACTTTATGGTCACTGCTAATACAATGTGTGCGGGTAGATGTTCTCAAAAGTGGGTGGGAAAGAAGCGATGAAAAAGGTGGAAATTTATATTGCGATAAAGTCTGGGATCAGACTTAAAAAGAAAATACCGTGCCTTACTTACAAACAGGAACAAACTGTAAAAGAGAATGAATGTATTTTCGAATATAAGCAAATGATTTTTTGTGATCGGGAGACGACAAGATATGCGAATAATACACTTGCGCAGCAGAAGATTTTTAAACGGTGGCCATGACGAAAAGAACATTGTGAAAAAACATCCGACTCAGACTAAATATTTTTATCTTAATTTTCACTTTTGATTGGAATTAAATTAAATTTTAATTATTCACAAATTAAAATAACCAGTAAAATTTAATAAAACAATAAATTAATCATTTTTACTCGTCATTTTATTAACTGCTACATAATATCCATCGGAACTTTATTTTAGACGGCTTTTAAATACTCCGTATTTCATTAGATCAAACGGTGAGATAAGATTCTTCTTCAAACTGATAACATCTTATCAGTGTGACGGAAAAGAAAACGTTTATAGTTTTACTTATTTAATTTTTACGATTTTCAACTAAAAATCATTTTCTACTTTGTCATAATTTATTGTTTAATTATATTTAATTATGTTAATTCTGAAAAATCAATATCATATATATTTTTGAATTTTGAAAGATAAATCGATTAAAAAAATAGCCTAGTGATGTTGCCATGGCAACAATTTCCATGGCAACAAATAATTGAAACTAAAACTCGTTTAAATTTTGTTTTTGAATTTCAGTTTATAAGAAAATCGAAAGAATTTTGTTTTTACCCGATGAAAATATGGCGTTTCTTCACAAACACCAAAAATATTTGTAGTAGTAGAAGAGGAACAGGTGTTTGCTTTATTGAGTAATAAACTAGTGTCGTTAAGAGAAAAAAGCTTTCTTATTTGTATTTATTTCATTAATCAATTTTGTTTTGGATTCAATTCTAGGTCGGATTGCCATTGAGTCGTCCAAATGATTATCGCTTTCCGAGGACGAAACAAATTAAATTTACTTTCATGTGCATGTGTGTGTGAGGGGGGGGGGTCGCTTTGCAAATTTCTCATCTTTGTAAAAAATAGACAATGTGACTTTATAGTTCGTGAAACTAAAATAATTATTTAGATTGTCTTTACGGACCGAGCTATGTTTTTTAGATAAGATTTTTCAAGTTAAATTCACTTTTTATGATACCTTTTGTTTATTAAATTGCTAGGTGAAAGTACAGAATAGTTATAAAACGCTCTCCCCTTCCCCTGTTAAGAATAGGTTTCTAAATAATAACGTTATCATTTCATCACGATCCGTATTCAGCATAAGTACCAGGTAATGAGTTCAGTTACACCGACTATAAAGTGAGAGTCTATTTTATAATTAAGTTATAATAACAAAGTGAAAAAAAGGGCAAATTTGTAGATTAACGCCCCCTGAATCACTAAAAAAAAAAAAATGAGATTCTACTTTTTTATTTTATTACGTATGAACAGTAAACACCCTGAAAATTTTAATGGAGAGAAGAAAAATAATATATATGAAAAATATTTTAGAAATGTCAAGTGAGGGATCAGTTTCGCATACAAATTTAACATAAAATTATCACCCATTTTTGTGAAATTTTAGCTTTTTAAGACAGTTAACCAAATGTATTATTATTATTATTATTATTATTATTATTATTATTATTATTATTATTATTATTATTATTCACTTGGAGTTCGCACACAGGTCATCATCAGAGATTGCTCACTGGTGTTCCTTGGAGTCTGGGTGACAACAAGTCTCCCCAGATGTCCACTAATCCTTACCTCTTTTGACAATTTTTGCAAATAAATTTGCACATAGTGACCATTGGTCTTCACTGGAATTTGGGTGCCAATAAGCCTCCCCAATGTCCCAGTCCACTACGCACTAATCTAGTGGAAGTCTGGTAAGTGCTTTCACTCTTCAGTCTTTCCATCCTCCTTGACCCTTCGACATTTTTGGTTGAGTTGAGGGGAAGGAAAGGATTATGAGCAGGGGGAAGGTGAGGGAGATGGGAAGGTGAGGAAGATGGGAAGGTGAGGGAGATGGGAAGGGGAGTAAGTCTACAACTTCGTAGCTTCAGTTTTCTTGATTTAATTTTTGTTTTATTTCTCTTGCATTTTCTATATACTCGGTTAGATTGTCATTCTTGTAGATTATGTTCCACATTCAAGGTTTTTCTTTAAGATTTCTCCCGTTTTTCAGTATTACTGTCTGTTGCCTTGTTTGAGCCTTCCCCTTGATTCCGATTTTTCCTAGTCTTGTTTCCAAGTTCTTTGGAATTGTTCCTAAAGCTTCAACAATTATTTGTTTTATGTTGATTTTCTCCACATTTAATATTTCTTTTAGTTTTTTGACAAGTTCTGCATATTTGTTTTGCTTTTCTGTCTCTTTGCTCTTCATCCTGTGGTCTGCCGGGTGGCAAAATCTACAATTGGGCAGATTCTTTTTTCTTGTTGTTTATTATGATGTCCGGTCTTCTGGCTTGGATGGGTTTGTCTGTTTGTATCTGCATATCCGAAAGTATTTTATGGTTTTCATTTTTCAGTATAGTCTCCAGCTTCTGTTTGAACCATTTGTTTGCATGTTCAAGATGCAGTCATCTGCATAACTCTCAATGCACTACCTTCCCCATGTGGTCATGTCTGTCCTTGTATTCTTTTTTAACTAATTTACTGCATTCTCTTATATGGTTTATCATTTCATATTTTTTACTGTTTTCCTGTGTTTTGTTTATTTTAGCTTGGATGTGGTTCATTCTAAACATGTTGTCCTGTGCAGCTGTCAGTAGAGATTCTATTTCTCTATTCATGTAGCCACATCTAAATGTTTACGTGATTCTCTTTTGTAATTCTTATGAATCGTCCATGTAGTGTTTTTTCTGCCCACTTTCTTGTCTTTTTGCTTTTGGTTTCATCATATCCTGTATTGTTTTTCCTGGCGGTGTCTCTGGCTGTGGTGACCAGTCTTTCTGTGTTCTGGTCTAACACGATCAGCCAGTCACTAGTGCGTGATCAGCCCACGTGTTACACTAAATGTCTTAGAAACGGTCCCATGATGATGTAACGATGGGTCAGTCGTTAGGGTCTGAGTATCAAGAGGAAAGTCATACCTGGGATGTTGGATGTGGGTGTGTGGCTCCTTCATTCTCTCAAGATAATTCTGGTGGCATTCTGGCTGGAACCTTCTTCATCTTCAGGCCCGCTTTATTCTTTAATGCAGACATTTAAGGCAGACACAAAAACACACAACACAGATTGCAATATATATGAGAAATATAATTAACTATTTATTTTTTTACAAGAAAATATTACAATATTTTTACAAAAACAATTTACAAATGATAACTAACTTCCACAATTAAAGCTAACTAATCTTAACTAATGCTGAGGGAGGGGGTGCCCCCTCCTCTCATTTATGGAGAGACAAAAATGTATGTCTTACCCCATGCTGTCCAGACGAAAAAAGAGATCGAGAAAAGAAAGGGAATTATGGAATTGCATTTTTCTGTGTATCCCTCCGCTTACGACCAAATTACCACCTGGCCATGTTGAAGGGGGTGTTAACAACCACCACAACCGGGGCATTAAGATATAGTGCCACACTGGCTCATGTACTTTCCGAGTCTTTTTTGTGCTTTCTATTTAATTTACTGTATTCACTTATTATATGGTTTATTGTTTCATTTTGATTTTTGTCCACAAAGTCTACATTTACTGTTTTCCTGTGTTTTATCTACATTCATTAGTCTTCTTCCCCTTTCGTTCCTTTTCACAGAGTCAGTTGGTATCACCTTTTGGGTGTAATGCTTTGTGCATTGTCATTAATTTCTTAGTTCTCTGATCAAAATGCCTAAGTTTTTCTTTAGTCCAGCCTATGAATGGTCCAAAATACCTTAATAGCGATACTGCCAAGGTGTTTATTCCTTTAATTAGATTTCTACTGTATAGTTTTGTTTCTAAGAGTTTTCTTGTTCTTCTCAAGTACTCTTTTCCAATCTTCTCTTTCATTTATGTAGATTTGATGGTGTCTGCTTCCAGGACATCCAAATATTTGTAAGTGTCATCTTCTCCAAGTGCCCTCATCTCCTTTTGATTAGGCAGTTCAATACCACCTGATATCTCTAGTTTTCCTCCTTTTCATCTCCAGTAGTGCACACTTTTCCATCCCAAATTCCATTCCAATGTCCTGGCTGAATATTCTGGTTGTGTTTATCAGCTTTTCTAGATCCTTTTTGCTTTTTTGCAAACAGTTTCAGGTCATCCATATAGATGAGGTGGTTTATAATTTGCTCTTGTATCCGGTATTACATTTTCTAAGTAAATACTTGAATGGCATCATGGCTATAACAAACAGTAGTGGTGATAGCAAGTCTCCTTGGAAGATATCTCTCTCTATTCTTATTTCACTCAGGTGGTGTCCTCCAGCTGTCAATTCAATTTCCATGTATCCATTGCTTTCTTAATAACATTAATAATTTTGTCAGATATTTTGTGCATTTTTAGGCATTCAATTATGCATGCTTATTGGATTCTGTCTTTTTTGTAATCAATCAATGCTATGGCTATGTTCTATTTCCTGCTTTTAGCATCTTTCAAGATATTTTGGTCTCTATATAACAGGTTGTGTGTCCCTCTTTTTCCTTTCTGCCATCCTTTTTGTTCTTCAGGCAGTAGTTCACAGGTGCTAAGGGAGGAGTAGGTCTGTTCACTCAGTTATGTTGTTTAAATTTTCTACATGGTTAGTAAGCAGGTTATTGGCACGTAATTGCTTGGTATCATCCCCTTTTCAGTATCTTTTTTTATCAACATAGTTTTTCCTTTAGTCATCCATTTTGGTAATTCTGTCTTGTCGATACATTTTCTCAGACTTTGTACCAGTCTATCATAATATTATTGGCTCGCATGTCACACATGTCAACAAACGATCTGATTGAAACCTGTGGTGTTCTCTGGAAGCTGAGTGACAACAAGTCTCCCCAGACGTCCAGCTCTCTCCACCTCCTTCGATAGCATTTGCAAATGAATTTGCATCATCGCAACGGCCGCTTACCATTGATTTCTCGCTGGTAGTGGCCATTGGTTTATACTGGAATTTGAGTGGAACTCAGCCTCCCCAAGGTCCCAGTTATCTTTGCTTGTCCAGCCGAGGTCTGGTTGGCGCTCGCTCCTCGATCTTTCAGTCCTTACTGACCCTTCTCGGCCCTTTGGTATCACTTTTTTATTGGGGGGAACTGTGATGAAAGAATGGGGGGATGCATGATGGGGGGGGGTAGAACTTGTAGATATGCAGTTTCGGTGTTCTTCATTCCCTGTAACGTTTATTCGTTATATTGTCTTGTATTATTCTCCGCATTCAAGAGGTTTCCTTAATATTTCAGTCGTTTTCATTATCGTTAGTTGTTGTACTTTTGCAGTTATTCCTCTGATTCCAATTTTTTACATTCTTTTTTCAAAGTTTTTTCAGAATTGTTCCTAGTGCTCCTACTATTATCAGTACTATTTTGATTTTCTTCATCATCCAAATCCCTTTTAACTTTCTGGCTAGCTCTGTGTATTTGCTTTGTTTCTCCTTTTCTTTCATACTCACCCTGTGGTCAGCTGGAAAAGGAAATGAAGAGACTGGTAGAACTTGTGGGGACATACTCAGAAGACATTAGGATGGAGTTTGGGATTAGTAAATGTGCGGTGCTGGTGATGAAAAGAGGAGTAAAGGTTCATTCGAATGGAATAGTGCTGCCAAATGGAGAAATCATGAAAGAAATAGAAAATACAGGATATAAGTATTTGGGAGTGCTGGAGGGTGTAGGCATCCTGAACAGAGAAATGAAGGAGAAAGTCAGGAAGTAGTATCTTAGAAGAGTGAAACTAATTGCAAAGTCGAAACTGTATGGAGGAAACCTAATGAAAGAAGTAAATGAGATACAGTGCGGGAATTTTAGAATGGTCTGACAAAGATTTGCATGCCATGGATATCAAAACAAGAAGTTTCAGCAATGTTTAGTATATTTAACATTTGAAGTAGCGTAGCAAGGCTGTATCAAAAGAGGAAAGATGGTGGGAGAGGATTGAAAAGTGTAAAAGATTGTGTTAGAACCGAGATGTCGTTGAAGGAGCATGTGGTTAGAAGTGGGGAGTGGATACTTAAGGTTGTGGCCAATGAAGTGGAGGTATGTGAGACCAAGGCTGATTATGTGAAACGTATGGATAGAGAAAGGGCAGAGGAACTGGCTGGAAGAAAATGCAAGGAAGGTTCTTCCAGGATATAGCAGAAGTGGCTGATAAAAGATCATGGCAATGGCTTAGAGCTGGGTATCTGGCTAAGAGTACTGAAGCTTTTGTTTGTGCAGCACAAGAACAGGCACTAGGAACACGATTGTTCAAAAAAGTGGTTCTAGGAGAGGAAGTTGCTGCAAAATGCCGGACTTGTGGTAAGACCTCAGAGTCAATTGCACACCTTGCAGCAGAGTGTAGTGGACTGGCCCAGAGAGAGTACCACAAAAGACACAATCGCATGGGACTCCGGATATATTGGGAGGTGTGTAAGAGGGTTGGGGTGAAGTGTGCTGGAAAATGGTTTGAGGAGGTGCCTGATGAAGTGAGAACAAGTGAGGATGGCAAGGTAGATGTATGGTGGGACAAAAGTGTCATAAGGACCAAGCAATTGGAACATAATTGTTCGGATTTGGTCGTCATTGACAAGGTCTCAAAAAACTGGCAGATTGTAGACTTCTCAGTACCCTGGGAAAGGAATGTGAGAGAGAAGGTGAATGAGAAGTGGAGCAATTATGCTCCATTGGCCTTGGAGATAAGACGTATACACTGGGTTAAAACACAAATAATCCCGGTCGTAGCTGGTACACTAAGAGTAGTATCAAGTCGTTTGGAAGGACAATTGAAAAAACTACAAATCCCCAATGTTTTAGGCGGCCTTCAAACCTCTGCAATTATAGGTACCACCAACATCCTTAGGAAAACCCTTGATCTTTGAAGCTCCTGGTTTGAAGCCAAGATTAAGGGAAATCCTCTGGAAATGAATCCCATCCCTTTCTAGAGAGACGTTCATAAGCGAAATCAGAATTATTATTATTATTATCATTATCATCATCATATTATTATCATTATTATTATTATTATTATTATTATTATCATATTATTATTATTATCATTATCATCATCATATTATTATCATATTATTATTATCATATTATTATTATCATATTATAATTATTATCATCATATTATCATCATATTATTATTATCATATTATAATTATTATCATCATATTATCATCATCATATTAATATTATCATATTATTATTATTATTATTATTATCATATTATTATTATCATATTATAATTATTATCATCATATTATCATCATCATATTATTATTATCATATTATAATTATTATCATCATATTATCATCATCATATTATCATCATCATATTATTATTATCATATTATTATTATCATATTATTATTATCATATTATAATTATTATCATCATATTATTATTATCATATTATTATTATTATCATCATATTATCATCATCATATTATTATTATCATATTATTATTATCATATTATTATTATCATATTATCATCATATTATTATTATCATATTATAATTATTATCATCATATTATTATTATCATATTATTATTATCATATTATTATTATTATTATCATATTATCATCATCATATTATTATTATCATATTATTATTATCATCATATTATTATTATCATATTATCATCATCATATTATTATTATCATATTATAATTATTATCATCATATTATCATCATCATATTATTATTATCATATTATAATTATTATCATAATATTATCATCATCATATTATTATTATCATATTATAATTATTATCATCATATTATCATCATCATATTATTATTATCATATTATAATTATTATCATAATATTATCATCATCATATTATTATTATCATATTATTATTATTATCATCATATTATCATCATCATATTATTATTATCATATTATAATTATTATCATCATATTATTATCATCATATTATTATTATCATATTATTATTATTATCATCATATTATTATCATCATATTATTATTATCATATTATTATTATTATCATCATATTATTATCATCATATTATTATTATCATATTATAATTATTATCATCATATTATTATCATCATATTATTATTATCATATTATAATTATTATCATAATATTATCATCATCATATTATTATTATCATATTATTATTATTATCATCATATTATCATCATCATATTATTATTATCATATTATAATTATTATCATCATATTATCATCATCATATTATTATTATCATATTATAATTATTATCATCATATTATTATCATCATATTATCATCATCATATTATTATTATCATATTATTATTATCATATTATTATTATCATATTATTATTATTATTATTATTATTATCATATTATTATTATCATATTATAATTATTATTATTATTATTATCATATTATTATTATCATATTATTATTATTATTATTATTATCATATTATTATTATCATATTATTATTATTATCATATTATTATTATGATATTATTATTATCATATTATTATTATCATCATATTATCATCATCATATTATTATTATTATTATTATTATCATATTATTATTATCATATTATAATTATTATCATAATATTATCATCATCATATTATTATTATCATATTATAATTATTATCATCATATTATTATCATCATATTATCATCATATTATTATTATTATCATATTATTATTATCATATTATTATTATCATATTATTATTATTATTATCATATTATCATCATCATATTATTATTATCATATTATTATTATCATCATATTATTATTATCATATTATCATCATCATATTATAATTATCATATTATAATTATTATCATCATATTATTATTATCATATTATTATTATCATATTATTATTATCATATTATAATTATTATCATCATATTATTATTATCATATTATTATTATTATCATCATATTATCATCATCATATTATTATTATCATATTATTATTATCATATTATTATTATCATATTATCATCATATTATTATTATCATATTATAATTATTATCATCATATTATTATTATCATATTATTATTATCATATTATTATTATTATTATCATATTATCATCATCATATTATTATTATCATATTATTATTATCATCATATTATTATTATCATATTATCATCATCATATTATTATTATCATATTATTATTATCATATTATAATTATTATCATCATATTATCATCATCATATTATTATTATCATATTATAATTATTATCATCATATTATCATCATCATATTATTATTATCATATTATAATTATTATCATCATATTATCATCATCATATTATTATTATCATATTATAATTATTATCATCATATTATCATCATCATATTATTATTATCATATTATAATTATTATCATCATATTATCATCATCATATTATCATCATCATCATATTATTATTATTATTATTATTATTATTATCATATTATTATTATCATATTATAATTATTATCATAATATTATCATCATCATATTATTATTATCATATTATAATTATTATCATCATATTATTATCATCATATTATCATCATCATATTATTATTATCATATTATTATTATCATATTATTATTATTATCATCATATTATCATCATCATATTATTATTATCATATTATTATTATCATATTATAATTATTATATTATTATTATCATATTATTATTATCATATTATTATTATCATATTATTATTATTATCATATTATTATTATCATATTATTATTATCATATTATTATTATCATATTATTATTATTATCATATTATTATTATCATATTATTATTATCATATTATTATTATCATATTATTATCATCATATTATTATTATTATCATATTATTATTATCATATTATTATTATCATATTATTATTATCATATTATTATCATCATATTATTATTATTATCATATTATTATTATCATATTATTATTATCATATTATTATTATCATATTATTATTATCATCATATCATCATCATATTATTATTATCATATTATTATTATCATATTATTATTATCATATTATTATCATCATATTATTATCATCATATTATTATTATTATCATATTATTATCATATTATTATTATCATATTATTAATATCATATTATTATTATCATATTATTATTGTCATATTATTATCATCATATTATTATTATTATCATATTATTATTATCATATTATAATTATCATATTATTATTATCATATTATTATTATCATATTATTATTATTATCATATTATTATTATCATATTATTATTATCATATTATTATTATCATATTATTATCATATTATTATCATCATATTATTATTATTATCATATTATTATTATCATATTATTATTATCATATTATTATTATCATATTATTATTATTATCATATTATTATTATTATCATATTATTATTATTATCATATTATTATTATCATATTATTATTATCATATTATTATTATTATCATATTATTATTATCATATTATTATTATCATATTATTATTATCATATTATTATTATTATCATATTATTATTATTATCATATTATTATTATCATATTATTATTATTATCATATTATTATTATTATCATATTATTATCATCATATTATTATTATTATCATATTATTATTATCATATTATTATTATCATATTATTATTATCATATTATTATTATCATCATATCATCATCATATTATTATTATCATATTATTATTATTATCATATTATTATTATTATCATATTATTATCATCATCATATTATTATTATCATATTATTATTATCATATTATTATTATCATATTATTATTATCATATTATTATTATCATCATATCATCATCATATTATTATTATCATATT
This sequence comes from Euprymna scolopes, assembly GCF_053919585.1. Lineage (NCBI taxonomy): Eukaryota > Metazoa > Mollusca > Cephalopoda > Sepiida > Sepiolidae > Euprymna > Euprymna scolopes. The sequence goes on from NC_136521.1 coordinate 26,387,285, forward strand.
ATTATTATCATATTATTATTATTATCATATTATTATCATCATATTAATATTATTATCATATTATTATTATCATATTATTATTATCATATTATTATTATCATCATATCATCATCATATTATTATTATCATATTATTATCATATTATTATTATTATCATATTATTATTATCATATTATTATTATTATCATATTATTATCATCATATTATTATTATTATCATATTATTATTATCATATTATAATTATTATCATATTATTATTATTATCATATTATTATTATCATATTATTATTATCATATAATTATTATCATCATATTATTATTATTATCATATTATTATTATCATATTATTATTATCATATTATTATTATTATTATTATTATTATTATTATCATATTATTATTATCATATTATTATTATCATATTATTATTATTATCATATTATTATTATCATATTATTATTATCATATAATTATTATCATCATATTATTATTATTATCATATTATTATTATTATTATTATCATCATATTATTATCATCATATTATTATCATCATATTATTATTATTATCATATTATTATTATTATTATTATCATCATATCATTATCATCATATTATTATTATCATATTATTATTATTATCATATTATTATTATCATATAATTATTATCATCATATTATTATTATTATCATATTATTATTATCATATTATTATTATTATTATTATCATCATATTATTATTATCATATTATTATTATCATATTATTATTATTATCATATTATTATTATTATCATATTATTATTATCATATAATTATTATCATCATATTATTATTATTATCATATTATTATTATTATTATCATCATATTATTATCATCATATTATTATCATCATATTATTATTATTATCATATTATTATTATTATTATTATCCTCATATTATTATCATCATATTATTATTATCATCATCATATTATTATTATCATATTATTATTATTATCATATTATTATTATTATTATTATCATATTATTATTATTATTATTATATTATTATTATTATTATTATTATCATATTATTATTATTATATTATTATTATTATTATTATTATTATCATATTATTATTATTATTATTATTATTATTATTATCATCATATTATCATTATCATATTATTATTATCATCATATTATCATCATCATATTATTATCATCATCATATTATTATTATTATTATTACAGTGTAGAACAATAAAATAATGAAAACAACTGATTTATTTTTAAACTTTTATCAAAAAAAAAATCAATTTAGGTAACTTGATTATGTAGTAGAACTGACATCTATGTAATGTAGCCACCTTCAGCCTCAATCACAGTCTCTATATGGGTCTGGAACTGAGATCATGCTTTTCCCACAAGTGCCGGCGGGAGCTTGGCGAATACTCAGTGGATGGTGGTGATCAGGCTAGCTTTAGTGTTGTGGGAGGTCATGTTGGTGATGTATTCGACGTATGACCAAACAAAGTAGTCCAGTGGGTTCAGGTCAGGGGAGGAGGAGCATCAGTGAGAGAAGAGTACAAAGTCATAGCACTCCTGACGCCAAACCTGGCTTTGGACTTGTGGGCCAGTGCTGCTGCCACACCTAGGGTTTGCCAGCAGCCACCTGATTGCACCAGGAGATCACCACACTCTTCGGCATATCCAGGTACACTTTGGTGTTGACTTTCAAGCTGACTTCAAAGATGTAAGGTGACATGATGTGGCCATTACTTGTAACCACACCAAAGACGTGGCCAAAAACTTTGTTTTCATCAGCCTGGGTGTTACGGATTTGTTCCTAGTCTAGGGGTAACAGAACACCGCAAACATATCAATGAAAAATAAAGAGTTAAAAAAAAGATAATAAGAGAAAAGAAAAACAAATTTTTATTAATAAAGAAAAAGAGAAACAAAATCAAAAATAGTCAAGAAAAATGAATGTCTAATAAGCTGATTATAATCGATAGTGTAAGGGAGATAACTCTGTTTTCTAGTTATTTCTCTTTTAATAGAAGTCAATGCTTTGTTTGGAGGAAGTTATTTTAGATTCTTACATAATGCCTGCCAGTATCCTATATCTGTATAAAGTTAGCATTCGTCCATGCATGGAGTACTGTTGCCATATCTGAGTTGGTGTCAAACCATTTGTCTTTCTCTAACAGACACAGTTGAAAACTTGTTTTACAAGTACTTCAACACTCCTAACCAACCCAACAATCGGTTAAATCCACTGTTCATGTACCCAGATCTATTCTAATAGCTTTTTTTCTTCAAATTGTTCATCCTTGTCTCTCAGATTATGCCAATATGCAGAAATTTAAATGTATACGAAAAAATATCTCACTGCACAACTCCCCACTTAGCATGTCCCTATGGATGGTTCCAAATTCACAATAACTCCTTATATCACAGTGGTAATCTGCCTTGTTTGAGGTGATTAAAAAAAAAATGTCTTTTCATGCAGTGGGGCAAAGGTCACTTTGCATTTTTCCATCATTGTAAAAAATGGACACTGAATTTATAGCTTCTAACACATCATCCATCTTGATAACATCCAGCTTATAATTTATTAATGTTGCATCGTTTTCCATCGTTTTCTTGCCAGTTAGTAAATAAAAAGCCTAGGCTCATTTAAATCGAAATGTAATATTTGAGTTCAGACAAAAAAGAATAAAGTTAATAAAAAGAGTAAAAACATTACAGATTAGAAAAATTAGAAAATGCCAAGACACTGCATCTTTAAAATTTACATTTCCAAAAATTTACTAAAACTACATCTGATGTTTCATACGTATACATAACTCATATACCATTCATTCCACTAACATTTGTACATTATTCTATGTATACTATTGATGCACTTTTTTGTTACTAATGTGCTATTGTTTAACAATGCCCAAAAGCCACTCAAGGATAAGGATTAATGAGATTGTCAGTTAGTGATGAGCAACACTACAAGAGGATTGAAAAAAGCTGAATGAAAGTGTCAGAATTTGATTATTTAAGTGGGTGACTCAGAAGAATTTATTAATATTAGACTTGAAAACGACCATGTTTTAATTAGCTGAAAAGCAGCCGCATGGCATTGCATTCGACTGATGAAAAATTAATGGAAAAAAAAAAAACAACATTATACATGGAAGTTATGTTTAGTTTATGTACACAGAGGAAGAAAAGAAACTTCTTTATAGTAGTTGTAGCTAGACGAGTTTTTGTTATGAATGTTTTACAGGGTTGGGGGGGCAGAGATTAGAGGTCAGACGATCATCTACTATGAAAATAATGATTGCTTAGAAAAAGACTAGCAACAGGTCTTCTGTGAGAACATATCTAGTGAAAAGAAAAGATTTCAAAGCTGATTTTTGTACTTTTTCATGGCAGGAAAGTAGTTTCTGAGTAGCACTTCCTCAGATATGACTGTTGTACTCCTTCTTAAGACATATCTAACTAGCAGGTAGAGGATTCAGTCAGGAGTGAGACATTTTCTTTGGCAGTAAAATGATTCAACCAATTTTCCAGTAACCTGAGCAATGGATTTGATGTAAGTCTTCCATTTTAAGTCTGGGGTGAAGATCAGTCCTAGGAGCTTATCAAAGCGGGAGGCTTCCTGAAAGATAGAGCCATTTATTTCATATACTGAGGTAAAGCCAGTATATGAGTATTGGTGGTGAAAAGAGTGAAGCTTTACTTTGAAAGTATTAATCGTAAGAATCCACTTTTTCCACATTGCAGCACATCCTCAAAGTCAGAAAAGAGAGACGCAGAAAGATCTTGGCCATCAATACTATTTACATAGATGTTAATAACTGATCTCAGAATATGATTTCAAAGATCATTGATGAATTAAGGAAGAGGGTTGGCTTCAAAATGCATCGTTGAGATCTGCCAGCATGAATATTATGTGTTTTTGACTTCTAACCACAACTATTTTTATAGACCTTTCAGAGAAAAAGGATTTGACGATTGAGAGGACATTTTCAGATATTCCATAGATTTTTTTTTTTTTCACTCACCTTCACTCCAAACAAGACACATTGCCACTTGGACGTAAGGGGCTACTAATTAGAACCATGCATGTAAAAGATTAAGATGTTGGTTTATGTTGCATTTGAAGTTCTGCATATCGTATTATAGTTTGAGAACCAGGTAACAGGAAGAGAATTCCAAAGTCTAGCTGCTCTAGGGAAGAAGCTATTAGAGTAAAATACTTTGTGGCATTTAGGGACCTCAACAGTGAAGGGGTGTGATTTTGTTGCTAAACGGGTTTGTCAGAGTTATGTACATCAAGGGGGCACAAGTGCAATGAGTTCATCAAAGCACATTCCATTAAAATACTTGTAAAACCGGCACAGGGATGCAACATTGCAGCGATGGGACAGGGGTTGATAAATTGGGACCCATTAGATGCACAAGCCCAGATGTGGCAACAACACCAATCTTTTCAAGAAAACCTTTATGCCAAACTGTCACCCTAGAAATGAAACCTCCAGTTAATAGATTCTGTACAATATTACAGTCAACATGTAATCTGTTTATCTTGCAGGACAAAATCCATACTGCTTATCACTCAGTGTTTTTGTTGAGATGGTTGACAAGTTCTTAATCTATCACAGGTTCAAACAACTTACTCAAGAGACATAGTGAAGCACAAAAGACTGGTAAAATGAATAATTAGATTGGGTTGATTAATGGAATAATTAATTTTACAACTTGTCAGTTAGTGAAAAACATCAACAAAAGTTTGAAATTACTTAGAGAGTAACCGCTACTCAGAGGTCAAAGATGTAAGCCGCCTACATTTAGGGAAGTTAATGATTGACTTTCAAAACTAAAACAAGTCAACCCTTAAAAAAGAATACCTAATATTTTTAGTAAGCATTTTCTTAATTCCCCGGGCAATGTCAGAAAATGGGTCCTGCTATTTTCAAACATTCTAAAAATGGAGGTTGTACGAGTCTTTTCTAGTCTCACACAAAAACACGTGTTCACATCTCAAGCCATATTTCTTGTCATATACATACGCACACACAAACATACGCGCACATGTGCATACACGTAGATATATTCACGTTCGCGTACATACACTCACATTCACGTGCATACACACACACGCTAACGTACACACATGTACTCACACATGGGCAACGTCACTTCCCCTTTCAAAGGAAATCCACACATGCGCAAAAGACTGGAAACAACTATAAAAGCAAGAGACAAGCTGTTTCCTACCCTTTCCAATTCGGCTTCCGAGCTGAGAAGTCGCCGGACCAGCTGCCTCTGTTTTGGCGCGCGCCCGCCCGCACACCTCACGCCACCTGCTACTATATGTGGGGCAAGAGTCAACAGACAGTACGTACACTTTATATGCTTTCTCTCTCCATGAACTGGATTGACTTTCTCGCTATTTTTTCCCCTTTTGCTTTGGTCCATCAACCAGACAACTCTTCTACAACTCATGCCTCAGAACACCTCTATGTAGCTGACTGCTAACATGGCGCGCAGCTTAACTGATGTCAACCCTCTCTCTCTTTCTCTTTCTACATGCCAGACTGCCATTTCTCGTTTCTCTATTCCATTTCGTTTTCTTGCCACGCGCGAACAAACGTTGGTGACCCAAACGTGAGATGAACACGCATTTCCTTTTCTTTCTATACCGCCAGTCCTGCAACAAATGATGGTGACACCCGAACATGGACATGAACATGTGTTATACCTAAAACATTCATTTTTCAACAGAAAATAAATGACACGTTTATTTTATCCAGCAATTGAGTTTTTGTTTCCTTCATTCCATTCATTTCATTATATTCTTTTGTAGCGAGCCAGGATATTTATATCCTGGCCCGCAACAAGGTCTTTGCCAAATAATTTGTACTTCCACCTAACAGTTTAAGAAACAAAAAGGGTGAAACGAAAAAGTGTTAAAAAAAAATAAATACATGACAAATAAATGTTACCAAAGGCAAGATAAGTTACTTTTCTATCTACCTGGATAAGTTTTTTTGTGTTTTGATTTATCTTGAAGCGTTTTTCTGCAAAAACGATTTCATATGATTATAACTCCTAATAAAGAAATATTTTCCTTAAAAGAGTTGTTCCTAGTGTGTTTTTCTTTTTGTATTATTTTTCTAACACAAATTTTTAATGATAAATTTACTTAACTTGAAAATCCTATAAAAAAAAAGTAACATGTTCCGTTATACTTCCATACAACAATTTCATAAATACAAATGCCGTAAAAAAAAAATTATATTAAAAAAAAAGTAGCACATTCCAGATTTTGTATAAACACATTCTGTATTTTACATTCTTTCACCTAACAATTCAAAAAACATAAATATCACGCTCCATAGTCTGTATGAACATCCCAAAAATAAAAGAATTATTAAATCAGAATTAACATGATAAATTTCAAATAAAATCTTGTGCCTTAATTTTTAAAATTTATAAAAAAAACATTTTGTTTAACCATTTTCATGCCTTGCACGAAATGCTTTTCTAAGTTATATATACATATATATATATATATATATACACACACATATATATATATACACACACACATATATATATATATACACACACATATATATATATATACACACACATATATATATATATATATATATTCCCTGCAGATTCATTCACTCACTGCAATCATTGCTTGCTAATATTGCTTCAGCAACCATACTTTTTTCAATTGACTTGTTCTTGTTTCTAAAGATTAGATAGTTATATAAACATTATTAATTACAGATACGGCATAATCCCGTTGACAAACCGGTTCTCATCAGATCACTGAAGTTAAGCAACGTTGAGCCTGGTTAGTACCAGATGGGTGACCATTTGGGAATTCTAGGCGCTGCTGCATATACTCTCCGCTGTTTCCAGTCGTCCTGTACATACATTTCATTTGCTGGTGTTTAACAATGTCGCCTCAGGAGAGGTGTGGTTGGAGATTACGCATCTCCTGCCACAAAAATTTCATACACAGGCATCCCTTCGTGGGTAACCATAGTCTGCCAAAGACTGAAGGAGCCCTATTAATTAAAGAATAAAGTGTTTAGTACAAGAGAAAATTAACACGCGGTTTCCTAACCTACTTGCTATATCATGCGTGCGGTAACACTCAAAGGAAGTAAAAAGACGACGCGAATCTTAAGGGATGATACAAGCCGTCAAACAAAGCATGGATCTCAGTACAATATAGCAACAAATTAGCGAGTTATGGCGATAGTCGCTATAAAATCGAAAATTAAACAAATCATGACTCAGCGTCAAAACAGCACTTTTGCTCATCAGCCCCCCCCCCCAACGAGTTGGTGATAAATAACGTGTAATAACCACACACGGCTACAATTCAGCTGATCCAAACGGAACACGAGCGTGTAAAACCCCTCGGAAAATGATCTACCACAATCTCGAACTTCACTCGGCAGTTTATCAGACCTCAGAAACACAGACCCTAGCAACAGCAACATTTTTTTTCGATCACGATTTCAAGCTTCGCGTACTCGAAACAAGTCAACCGACAGTTTAAAGGCTTTAAAATCACTTTCAAACGAAAAACAGAAAAATGGAACCTCTCCGTGCTGAAACACCTCTGGCTACATTAACGCTAAATATACCAGCTTTTAATCCCACCAATATAAAGACATGGTTTATCCAGATCCAGGCCCTTTTCGACGCAAAACGGATTACGTCTCAGCAAACCAAGTATTGTTATTTGGTTGAAAAACTCCCGGCAGACGTCGTCGAAGAGGTGACTGATTTATTGGAGAACGTACCAGAAAATAATCCATACGATAAACTTAAGGAGGCCATTTTGAGATGGACTGGCTTATCAAACGAGACAATGTTACGCAATCTCTTCACCCAAGTAGAATTGGGAGATCGCACACCGTCGCAACTTTTACGATACATGCGATCATTGCTAGGGGACAACAAAATGTCCGAAAATATAATGAGAAGTTTGTGGCTGGATAAACTCCCAGACACAACAGTACAAATTCTGGCACCCACAACGGAAGAGACAAGCACTGAAAAGCTCGCCGACATGGCAGACCGAATTCATGAAAATCTGAGGAACCGCAAAGTAAACTCAGCACAAGCACAGCCAAAACAGACGAGAGACGAAGTAGCTGGACTAAAAACTACGGTCGAAAATCTCACTCGTCAATTGCAGGAATTAATGCAAATAAACCGTCGTTACGCATTTAATAAACGACCTAACAACCGAAAATCAAGTTTTAGTAGAGGGCGAAGCAACACACGAGAACGAGCGAACGAAATCTTTTTTTACCACAAAAAATTCGGCACAGAAGCGAGGCGTTGCACTTATCCTTGTTCTTTTAAAAACAAGAACCAGGGAAACGATCATTCCAGCCAGTAGTGACGAACACTATCGCTGGATTTTCAACTAAACATCGTCTATTTTTTATTCGTGATAGTAATCACGGATATAACTTCTTAATAGACACTGGAACCGAAATAAGCGTGATACCATAACCATCGCTACGTAAACAGAAAGCTACTCCACAGCCTTACCACTTCCAGGCAGCTAATGGCACACAAATACCGGCATACGGTGAAAAGTACTTAAGCGTCAATCTCGGCTTGCGTCGCACATTTTCGTGGATTTTTACTATAGCCAACGTGACGACACCAATATTAGGAGCAGATTTCCTAGCACGATTTAATCTATCAGTAGACATGACTAATCGCACACTGATAACCAAACAAAAGTCGTAATTAAAGGTATCACCACAAGATACCAGTCTACTGGGATTAGTTCTGCCTTACCTGAAGAGACGTACATTCGTCGCTGTTTCAAAAATACCCACAACTTACTCAGCCATTCAAAGTCACGGATAATATTAAACATAATGCAAGGCATTATATTAAAACGAATGGACAACCCGTCTACGCCACCCCCAGACGTCTGAAGCCGGATAAGTACAAGATCGCAAAAGACGAATTTCAACACATGTTACAACAAGGAATTATCCGACCTTCCAAAAGTGCGTGGTCATCTCCTCTACATATGGTAAACAAATCAGACGCGACAACATGGCATCCTTGCGGCGATTTCAGGAGATTAAATGCACAAACCGTACCGCGTACCGGATAGATATCCTATCCCACACATTCACGATTTTTCAATCGGACTGCAAAATGCCACGGTATTTTTCAAACTGGATTTAGTAAAAGCATATTACCAAATACCGGTGGCGGAAGAAGATATCCATAAAACAGCACTGACCACACCATTTGGACTTTACGAATTTGTCAGAATGCCATTCGGACTTAAAAACGCTTGTCAAACCTTCCAAAGGTTAATAGACGAGGTTTTTAGGGACCTTCCATTTGTATTTGCATATGTGGATGATGTCCTAATTGCTAGTAGAAACCTCGACGAACATAAACAACACTTGGAACAAGCTTTCCAAAAACTGTCCCATTACGGTTTAAAATTAAACTTGGACAAATGTATTTTCGGTTAGCAAGAAGTAAATTTCCTCGGACATTCAATTGATAAGGATGGTATATCACCATTACCCGAAAAAGTAAGTGCCATTACGAATTTTCCACAACCTACGTCTGTTAGACAAGTTCGTCGCTTCATAGGTGTAATTAATTATTACAGACGATTTTTACCCAACTGTTCCACAATCCTTGCACCGTTAACGTCATTATTGAAGATCAAAACGAAAAACCAACAATTAAAACTGGAAGGATCAGCTTTAAAAGCTTTCCATCAAGCTAAAACTGCCTTAGTCAATTTCACAAAATTGAATTATATTAAGGACAGTGAAGAATCGAAATTTACACTTACAACAGACGCATCAGACATAGCTGTAGGAGCACTCTGACAGGGGATACAATGACCCCTATATCGTTTTTCTCAGCCAAACTGAGCAAGATACAGACAGAGTACAGTACCTTTTCAAGGGAGCTATTAGCAATTTATTTGTCAATTAAACATTTTAGACATCTGTTAGAAGGAAGAAACTTTTGTATTTACACTGACCATAAACCGTTAACGTCTGCACTACATACACATGTAGATAAATATGGCCCAAGAGAAATCAGACATCTTGATTATATTGCTCAATATTCCACAGACATCAGATATATCAAGGGACAAGAAAACGTTGTGGTGGACGCATTATCACGAGCTGCAATAACTTCGCTAAATTCCAGTTCGCTGAGTATGGAGTTAATTGCACAAGAACAAAAGACGGACGAGACACTCACTGACGTACAACAGAAAACGTCTTTGCAACTGAAGGAAATGCCCGTACCTTTTAGTACAACAACATTTTATTGTGATACAGCAAAAAAACAACCACGTCCATACATACCGCCAAATATCAGACATGTTTTTCAACATTTTCACAATTTATCTCATCCAGGCAAACGAGCCACTGTAAAAATAATAGCAGACCACTTTGTTTGGCCGAAAATGAATACAGATATTCGAAATTGGACCAAGACGTGTGTATCCTGTCAAAAGAATAAAATACACAGGCACACAAAGTCACCGCTGGGCACTTTCAGTACACCCGATGCTAGGTTTACCAATATCCATGTTGACTTGGTGGGGCCATTACCCCCCTCAAAAGGACACACCCACATTCTCACCATAGTCGACAGGTTCAGCAGATGGCCAACAGCCATACCCGTGAAGGACACATTGGCGGCGACAGTAGCTGGAACAATACTAAAAGACTGGATAGCGATTTTTGGAGTACCGTCAGTACTCACAACGGACAGAGGCTCGCAATTTCAATCGAAACTCTTCGCAGAGTTCAATCAATTGTTGGGAACAACCCACATAAAGACAACGGCTTATCACCCTTGTTCGAACGGCCTCATCAAACGCTTTCACAGACAGCTAAAAACTTCTTTGGCTACGAGTCTTAACAATGCAGACTGGTCAGATAATTTACCATTAATCCTATTAATGATCCGAAACACGATAAAAGAGGATTTACAAAGCACGCCAGCGGAGGTAGGTTTTGGATCAGCAGTCACACTACCTGGACAATATTTTAATGCATACACAGACATTTCACCCACAGCTACATTTGTGACGGAATTAAAGAGCAAAATGTCTTCTCTCAAATTTACACCCACCAGGAGGGCTGACAAACAAACATATATGCCGAATGACCTTCACACATGCAAATATGTATTTATTAGGAATGATACAGTCAAAAAGCCATTTTGTCCAAATTACACAGGACCATACCAAGTTTTGGACAGAAGTGAAAAATATTTTACTGTCCAAAGGAAAGACAGGAAAGACAACATCGCGATCGACCAAATTAAACCAGCATACATTGAAGAATACCCTCAGACAATTTCCCCACCAGAACAAATTCCCTTAGAACATGGGAGTAGAGCAGAAAATGACGGGAACATCAAACCTATGACAAAAACAGGTAGGAAAGTCCACTGGCCGAAACATTGCAAGGAATACATTACATATTAAAAAAAAAAAATTTTTTTTTTTCAATCTGGGGGGAGTATTGTGCCAGTTGACACGGTTAAGATTCGGATTAAAAATTGTTATAAAAATAAATATAATTTAGGCGCGCAGATTATGTTGGCGCGTGAAAAATAAAAAATAACTCCCACACAAATTCCGGCGTGGCGTTACATATTAAATCGACTCAAAACGAGCAGACATAGTACAGAGCACCCCACGTGATGCTTCCGTCCAATGGGATTTCTCCAAGGACATTTTTCTAAACTTTTCTTTTTAAGCTCGCTGGAGCCGGTCCAAATAGTATTTAAGCACACACAAACATCAAATCTCTCTCTCTCAACCGCATTCTCATTCGGACGTTCCACGCGTGTTACTATCACTCTTCCATTTTCACCGCTCCGCGCGCTTCATACAATTTCACAGGCGAACATTACCTATTGCCTCTCTTAACATGTTTAACAATTGATCAGTTCAACAAAAAAAGACATTCTCCTTTTTTTTATACAAACACTTAAAAAGGACTTCTGAACGCATTATAAAGAGAATTATATTTTATTTGTTAATGGTTGGTTTCGGTGAATAAACCTCCGTTTGTTTTGCATGTAAGTCTTCTTTTTATTTTTATTTATTTGTGGAGGAAGTTAGTTTCTAAAAAGGCCTGACGACCCCCACACTTTTAAAAGAACTTACAATGTGATTCGGTCGACTTGTTGTCATTTTAAAATGAGAAATTTAAAATGAAATTTGGTTTCATTTGCTGAAAAAAAAGAAAAGAAAAAGTTGTCGCTTTTAAATGGAAAAGTTAAAAGTTCGATTCGGTTCGATTTTCTAAGAAAAAAAGAAAAAGTCACCTTTGACTGAAGAAGTTAAGATGGGATTTGGTTGGATTTTCTAGAAAAAGTCGTTGCTTTAAAATGAAGAACTGAAAATGCGATTCGGTTGTGTTGTATAAAGAAGGAGTCGTCATTTTTAAGTAAGGGCTAGCTGTGTGCTTAGCTGTTTACTGAGGGCTAGTTGTGTCTAGCTGAATATCGTGGGCTAACTGTTTCTAGCCAAGTAGTGTGGGCTAGTAGAAAGACTAGCAGGGTTTTAAGTTTATGAGGTAATCTTTAAGGATCAGAAAGGAATGTAGTTTGATGTAATTTGCATATCAATGAGGCTACACACAGGAATGAGGTAATTTAAGGCCGGAAATTAAGATGACAGAAGTCAAGTTTGGGAGAACCGGACTGAACAGGTCAGAACTTAGAAATACTGACAATAATCCATTCTTTTATTTATTTACTAGCGGGGGTACCCGGCGATGCCCAGGTGTCTTGAGGTAAATTAAAACTCCGGGGGGGGGGGGGAGTGTTAAATAAAAAAAAATGTTTTGGTAGGTAAGTATGAGAATCGAACCCGTACCCTTGAGTTGGAAATTAATGTGTGAAAAAAAAAAAAAGGGCGACGTTACCCATTAGGCCACCGCGACATACATGCAACATACCCAGGTTTGAATTTATTTATTGAACTATGAAAACAGGCGTGCGCAATAAAAGTTAACTCTGCTGCTTCCATTTGACCTAATTAAGAAGGTCAAATACAAGTCACTGTTTAGGTTTTTTCCCCCCAACAGATGTTGGGGGGAGGGGAACCAGCTCACAATTGTCCAGATTGAATAACAATTGTCTGATGTACAACATTGATCAAAGCTGATTGCTTCTGGACATTTCCCGGCGCAATGCCGAGGATTTGTTAACTTTGAATTAGTTTCGCTTTTTATACAAAAAAGCCTCATCAACACGCGAGAAGCCAAAATAGCAATAATTTTGTAAAAGTCGACGTAAATAAATCTAGATGCGACGCACTTTCCCAAATCGTACATATTATTCTTTAGGACCCATATAAACAGTTGTAAGCGATCGTAACGACATCAGAACCGTGTGCGAGAAAAGCCTTTTGAAGACATACACGAAATGGCCACACACTTTTTGCCTTTTATATATATAGAGGAGTTGATCCTCGAGTTGCCTATTGGCCTTGATAAGTGCTAATATAGAGAGAAGAGAAACAGGGTCGAGAGAGAGAGAGAAGATAAAGAGTGTGAGAGAGAGGCAGAAGAGAAAGTTGTTCCATCCTCTTTCCCCAATTTGAATACTGTGCACGTTTGAACTCTCATCGTCGTGTTGATCCTCGAGTTGCCTATTGGCCTTGATAAGTGCTAATATAGAGAGAAGAGAAACAGGGTGAGAGAGAGAAAACAAAGAGTGTGAGAGAGAGGCAGAAGAGAAAGTTGTTCCATCCTCTTTCCCAAATTTGAATACTGTGCACATTTGAACTCTCATCCTCGAGTTTATCCTCGAGTTGCCTATTGGCCTTGATAAGTGCTAATATAGAGAGAAGAGAAACAGGGTGAGAGAGAGAGAAGATAAAGAGTGTGAGAGAGAGGAAGAAGAGAAAGTTGTTCTATGCTCTTTCCCAAATTTGAATATTGTGCACATTTGAACTCTCATCGTCGAGTTTATCCTCGAGTTGCCTATTGGCCTTGATAAGTGCTACTATAGAGAGAAGAGAAACAGAGGTAGAAAGAGAGAGAAGATAAAGAGTGTGAGAGAGAGGCAGAAGAGAAAGTTGTTCTATCCTCTTTCCCAAATTTGAATACTGTGCACATTTGAACTCTCATCGTCGAGTTTATCCTCGAGTTGCCTATTGGCCTTGATAAGTGCTAATATAGAGAGAAGAGAAACAGGGGTAGAGAGAGAGAGAAGATAAAGAGTGTGAGAGAGAGGCAGAAGAGAAAGTTGTTCCATCCTCTTTCCCAAATTTGAATACTGTGCACATTTGAACTCTCATCGTCGAGTTTATCCTCGAGTTTCCTATTGGCCTTGATAAGTGCTACTATAGAGAGAAGAGAAACAGGGGTAGAGAGAGAGAGAGAAGATGAAGAGTGTGAAAGAGAGGCAGAAGAGAAAGTTGTTCTATCCTCTTTCCCAAATTTCACTACTGTGCACGTTTGAACTCTCATCGTCGAGTTTATCCTCGAGTTGCCTATTGGCCTTGATAAGTGCTACTATAGAGAGAAGAGAAACAGGGGTAGAGAGAGAGAGAAGATAAAGAGTGTGAGAGAGAGGCAGAAGAGAAAGTTGTTCTATCCTCTTTCCCAAATTTCAATACTGTGCACATTTGAACTCTCATCGTCGAGTTTATCCTCGAGTTGCCTATTGGCCTTGATAAGTGCTACTATAGAGAGAAGAGAAACAGAGGTAGAAAGAGAGAGAAGATAAAGAGTGTGAGAGAGAGGCAGAAGAGAAAGTTGTTCCATCCTCTTTCCCAAATTTCGCTACTGTGCACATTTGAACTCTCATCGTCGAGTTTATCCTCGAGTTGCCTATTGGCCTTGATAAGTGCTAATATAGAGAGAAGAGAAACAGGGGTAGAGAGAGAGAGAGAGAGAGAGAGAAGATAAAGAGTGTGAGAGAGAGGCAGAAGAGAAAGTTGTTTTATCCTCTTTCCCAAATTTGAATACTGTGCACGTTTGAACTCTCATCGTCAAGTTTATCCTCGAGTTGCCTATTGGCCTTGATAAGTGCTAATATAGAGAGAAAAGAAACAGGGGTAGAGAGAGAGAGAGAAGATAAAGAGTGTGAGAGAGAGGCAGAAGAGAAAGTTGTTCTATCCTCTTTCCCAAATTTCACTACTGTGCACATTTGAACTCTCATCGTCGAGTTTATGCTCGAGTTGCCTATTGGCCTTCACAAGTGCTAATATAGAGAGAAGAGAAACAGGGGTAGAGAGAAAGAGAGAGAAGATAAAGAGTGTGAGAGAGAGGCAGAAGGGAAAGTTGTTCCATCCTCTTTCCCAAATTTCACTACTATACACGTTTGAACTCTCATCGTCGTGTTTATCCTCGAGTTGCCTATTGGCCTTGATAAGTGCTAATATAGAGAGAAGAGAAAAAGGGGTAGAGAGAGAGAGAAGATAAAGAGTGTGAGAGAGAGGCAGAAGAGAAAGTTTTTCTATCCTCTTTCTCAAATTTGAATACTGTGCACATTTGAACTCTCATCGTCGAGTTTATCCTCGAGTTGCCTATTGGCCTTGATAAGTGCTAATATAGAGAGAAGACACACCGGGGTAGAGAGAGAGAGAGAAGATAAAGAGTGTGAGAGAGAGGCAGAAGAGAAAGTTGTTCTATCCCCTTTCCCAAATTTGAATACTGTGCACGTTTGAACTCTCATCGTCGAGTTTATCCTCGAGTTGCCTATTGGCCTTGATAAGTGCTACTATAGAGAGAAGAGAAACAGGGGTAGAGAGAGAGAGAAGATAAAGAGTGTGAGAGAGAGGCAGAAGAGAAAGTTGTTCAATCCTCTTTCCCAAATTTCGCTACTGTGCACATTTAAACTCTCATCGTCGAGTTTATCCTCGAGTTGCCTATTGGCCTTGATAAGTGCTAATACAGAGAGAAGAGAAACAGGGGTAGAGAGAGAGAGAGAGAGAGAGAGAAGATAAAGAGTGTGAGAGAGAGGCAGAAGAGAAAGTTGTTCTATCCTCTTTCCTAAATTTTAATACTGTGCACATTTGAACTCTCATCGTCGAGTTGATCCTCGCGTTGCCTATTGGCCTTGATAAGTGCTAATAGCGAGAGAAGAGAAATAGGGAGAGAGAGAGAAGATAAAGAGTGTGAGAGAGAGGCAGAAGAGAAAGTTGTTACATCCCCTTTCCCAAATTTCACTACTGTGCACGTTTGAACTCTCATCGTCGAGTTTATCCGTTGGTAATAACGGTTCAAGTCGAAAACTAATATTTAACTGTGTTATAGTATCAATTTCTCCTCGAAGGCAGTTTTAACGTACCTCAGCCGCAGCCGACATTTTACTGAGCTGACGTCACGTCACGTGACACGTAATGAATAACGTTAAAATGACAGGTTTTTTTGGGCCCCCCCCTGGGAGAAAAACAATCAGTTGACCCCCTTCTACTGGTCCGTTTGACGTGAAATTTCGATATTTGTCATCCGGATGAGGGGGCTTCAATATGATACTTTATTTGTCAAGTCTGGTTCCGTCTTTCAAAAGTTTTAGCGTTACAAACAAACATACATACATACATACACACAGATTTTTGGCTTTTATATAATACTAGCAGGGGTACCCGGCGTTGCCCGGGACCGTATAAACAATGAAAAAACAAAAGCAGATATTGAAAATAGCTTTTATTCTTAGGGGAGAGGAATCTTTCAGGGTGAGAGAGAGAGAGAAGATAGAGAGTGTGAGAGAGAGGCAGAAGAGAAAGTTGTTCCATCCTCTTTCCCAAATTTGACTACTGTTCACGTTTGAACTCTCATCGTCGAATTGATCCTCAAGTTGCCTATTGGCCTTGATAAGTGCTAATATAGAGAGAAGAGAAACAGGGTGAGAGAGATAGAGAAGATAAAGAGTGTGAGAGAGAGGCAGAAGAGAAAGTTGTTCCATCCTCTTTCCAATATTTGAATACTGTGCACGTTTGAACTCTCATCGTCGAGTTGATCCTCGAGTTGCCTATTGGCCTTGATAAGTGCTAATATAGAGAGAAGAGAAACAGGGTGAGAGAGAGAAGATAAAGAGTGTGAGAGAGGCAGAAGAGAAAGTTGTTCCATCCTCTTTCCCAAATTTGAATACTGTGCCCGTTTGAACTCTCATCGTCGAGTTGATCCTCGAGTTGCCTATTGGCCTTGATAAGTGCTTATATAGAGAGAAGAGAAACAGGGTGAGAGAGAGAGAGAGTAGATAAAGAGTGTGAGAGAGAGGAAGTAGAAAAAGTTGTTCCATCCTCTTTTCCAAATTTGAATACTGTGCACGTTTGAACTCTCATCGTCGAGTTTATCCTCGAGTTGCCTATTGGCCTTGTTAAGTGCTAATATAGAGAGAAGATAAAGAGTGTGAGAGAGAGGCAGAAGAGAAAGTTGTTCTATCCTCTTTCCCAAATTTCACTACTGTGCACGTTTGAACTCTCATCGTCGAGTTTATCCCCGAGTTGCCTATTGGCCTTGATAAGTGCTAATATAGAGGGAAGAGAAACAGGGGTAGAGAGAGAGAGAGAAGATAAAGAGTGTGAGAGAGAGGCAGAAGAGAAAGTTGTTCCATCCTCTTTCCCAAATTTCACTACTGTGCACATTTGAACTCTCATCGTCGTGTTTATCCTCGAGTTGCCTATTGGCCTTGATAAGTGCTAATATAGAGAGAAGAGAAACAGGGGTAGAGAGAGAGAGAAGATAAAGAGTGTGAGAGAGAGGCAGTAGAGAAAGTTGTTCCATCCTCTTTCCAATGTTTGAATACTGTGCCCGTTTAAACTCTCATCGTCGAGTTGATCCTCGAGTTGCCTATTGGCCTTGATAAGTGCTAATATAGAGAGAAGAGAAACAGGATGAGAGTGAGAGAGAGGCAGAAGAGAAAGTTGTTCTATCCTCTTTCCCAAATTTCACTACTGTGCACGTTTGAACTCTCATCGTCGAGTTGATCCTCGAGTTGCATATTGGCTTTGATAAGTGCTAATATAGAGAGAAGAAAAACAGGGGTAGAGAGAGAGAGAAGATAAATAGTGTGAGAGAGAGGCAGAAGAGAAAGATGTTCCATCCTCTTTCCCAAATTTGAATACTGTGCACGTTTGAACTCTCATCGTCGAGTTGATCCTCGAGTTGCCTATTGGCCTTGATAACTTCTAATATAGAGAGAAGAGAAACAGGGGTAGAGAGAGAGAGAAGATAAAGAGTGTGAGAGAGAGGCAGAAGAGCACTACTGTGCACGTTTGAACTCTCATCCTCGAGTCGCTTATTGGCCTTGATTAGTGCTAATATAGATAGAAGGGAAAGAGGGTGAGAGAGAGAGTAGATAAAGAGGGTGAGAGAGAGAAAGAGAAGAGAAAGAGGTCTAGAGAGAGAGAGAGAGAGAGAGAGAGAGAAGAGAGTTAGAGAGAGAGAGAAATATTGTGATAGAGAGAGTTAGGAAAGAGGACACAAGCGGTTCTAATAAAGTGTGCATCTATAGGAGATAATGCCTGGGAATGGGTGCACTGTTTTTGTGGGTTTTGAAGCTGCCTCTTCCCCCCCTCACAGTTTAACAGTGGTGTGACGTCAAGAGAAAGAGGGTGAGAGAGAGGGAAGAGTAAGTGGGTGAGAGAGAGAGAAAGAGAGAGAAAAAAGAGAAAGACGGTGTAGGTTTTGTGAAAAAAGTTTTTATTTACAATTGTTCGCCATTAGTGGATGTTGACGTCACGTCACGTGACATGACTAAGCGTTTTTTTTACGTATTAATAACATTTTTTGTTTTAATTGTAAAATCTACACTTAATTTTATAGAAAATAATGTATATATAATAGAAAAAAAAATGTACTGGTTTTGTTGGATTCAAGTGGATCCCCCCTCCAGTTTAAGAGATACGAGGTCACGTGGTAATATACAAAATGGCTAGCGTAAATATAAAGATCGGTTTTATTATCGACGAATATTTTGAAAGCTGATTTTTTTTATTCCTGTACATTTTTCCTGACATTTTTCGTTAAAACTCTTGTATAAATACTATTTTTAACCAGTTAATTACGTTGGAGACATTGTCATGAAGTTTAATAATATATAGAACGAAGGAGAAGAGAAATTACAAAAGTATCGGTAAAAGAAAGTTGTTATTTACATTTGTTCGCCATTACTGGATGTTTACGTCACGTCACGTGACATGACTAAGCGTTTTTGGATCATTCAAGAATTACGTAATAACAACATTAAAATGACAGGTTTTTTGGGGGCCCCCTGGTAGAAAAACGATCAGTTGACCCCTTTCTACCGGTCCGTTTGACGTGAAATTTCGATATTTGTCATCCGGGTGATCAAGGTGCAATATGATACCAAATTTGTCAACTCTGGGTCCGTCTTTCAAAAGTTTTAGCGTTACAAACAAAGATACATACATACACACAGACGTTTCGCTTTTATATATTAATACTAGCAGGGCTACCCGGCGTTGCTCGGGACCGTATAAACAATGTAAAAACAAAAGCAGATATTGAACATATGTTTTATTCTTAGGGGAGAGGAATCTTTCAGGGTGAGAGAGAGAGAAGATAAAGAGTGTGAGAGAGAGGCAGAAGAGAAAGTTGTTCCATCCTCTTTCCCAAATTTGACTACTGTTCACGTTTGAACTCTCATCGTCGAGTTGATCCTCGAGTTGCCTATTGGCCTTGATAAGTGATAATATAGAAAGAGGAGAAACAGGGGTAGAGAGAGAGAGAAGATAAAGAGTGTGAGAGAGAGGAAGAAGAGAAAGTTGTTCGATCCTCTTTCCCAAATTTGAATACTGTGCACGTTTGAACTCTCATCGTCGAGTTGATCCTCGAGTTGCCTATTGGCCTTGATAAGTGCTAATATAGAGAGAAGAGAAGCAGGGTGAGAGAGAGAAGATAAAGTGTGTGAGAGAGAGACAGAAGAGAAAGTTGTTCCATCCTCTTTCCCAAATTTGAATACTGTGCACGTTTGAACTCTCATCGTTGAGTTGATCCTCGAGTTGCCTATTGGCCTTGATAAGTGCTAATATAGAGAGAAGAGAAAGAGGGTGAGAGAAAGAGAAGATAAAGAGTGTGAGAGAGAGGCCGAAGAGAAAGTTGTTCCATCCTCTTTCCCAAATTTGAATACTGTGCACGTTTGAACTCTCATGGTCGAGTTGATCCTCGAGTTGCCTATTGGCCTTGATAAGTGCTAATATAGAGAGAAGAGAAACAGGGTGAGAGAGAGAAGATAAAGAGTGTGAGAGAGGCAGAAGAGAAAGATGTTCCATCCTCTTTCCAAAATTTGAATACTGTGCACGTTTGAACTCTCATGGTCGAGTTGATCCTCGAGTTGCCTATTGGCCTTGATAAGTGCTAATATAGAGAGAAGAGAAACAGGGTGAGAGAGAGAGAAGATAAAGAGTGTGAGAGAGAGGCAGAAGAGAAAGTTGTTTTATCCTCTTTCCCAAATTTGAATACTGTGCACGTTTGAACTCTCATCGTCGAGTTGATCCTCGAGTTGCCTATTGGCCTTGATAAGTGCTAATATAGAGAGAAGAGAAACAGGGTGAGAGAGAGAGAAGATAAACAGTGTGAGAGAGAGGCAGAAGAGAAAGTTGTTCCATCCTCTTTCCCAAATTTGAATACTGTGCACGTTTGAACCCTCATGGTCGAGTTGATCCTCGAGTTGCCTATTGGCCTTGATAAGTGCTAATATAGAGAGAAGAGAAACAGGGTGAGAGAGAGAGAAGATAAAGATTGTGAGAGAGAGGCAGTAGAGAAAGTTTTTCCATCCTCTTTCCCAAATTTGAATACTGTGCACGTTTGAACTCTCATCGTCGAGTTTATCCTCGAGTTGCCTATTGGCCTTGATAAGTGCTAATATAGAGAGAAGAGAAACAGGGTGAGAGAGAGAGAAGATAAAGTGTGTGAGAGAGAGGCAGTAGAGAAAGTTGTTCTATCCTCTTTCCCAAATTTGAATAATGTGCACGGTTGAACTCTCATCGTCGAGTTGATCCTCGAGTTGCCTATTGGCCTTGTTAAGTGCTAATATAGAGAGAAGAGAAACAGGGTGAGAGAGAGAGAGAGAGAAGATAAAGAGTGTGAGAGAGAGGCAGTAGAGAAAGTTGTTCCATTCTCTTTCCCAAATTTGAATACTGTGCACGTTTGAACTCTCATCGTCGAGTTGATCCTCGAGTTGCCTATTGGCCTTGATAAGTGCTAATATAGAGAGAAGAGAAACAGGGTGAGAGAGAGAGAAGATAAAAATTGTGAGAGAGAGGCCGAAGAGAAAGTTGTTCCATCCTCTTTCCCAAATTTGAATACTGTGCACGTTTGAACTCTCATGGTCGAGTTGATCCTCGAGTTGCCTATTGGCCTTGATAAGTGCTAATATAGAGAGAAGAGAAACAGGGTGAGAGAGAAAGAAGATAAAGAGTGTGAGAGAGAGGCAGTAGAGAAAGTTGTTCCATCCTCTTTCCCAAATTTGAATACTGTGCACGTTTGAACTCTCATGGTCGAGTTGATCCTCGAGTTGCCTATTGGCCTTGATAAGTGCTAATATAGAGAGAAGAGAAACAGGGTGAGAGAGAGAGAGAAGATAAAGAGTGTGAGAGAGAGGCCGAAGAGAAAGTTGTTCCATCCTCTTTCCCAAATTTGAATACTGTGCACGTTGTAACTCTCATCGTCGAGTTGATCCTCGAGTTTCCTATTGGCCTTGATAATTGCTAATATAGAGAGAAGAGAAACAGGGTGAGAGAGAGAGAGAAGATAAAGAGTGTGAGAGAGAGGCAGTAGAGAAAGTTGTTCCATCCTCTTTCCCAAATTTGAATAATGTGCACGTTTGAACTCTCATCGTCGAGTTGATCCTCGAGTTGCCTATTGGCCTTAGTAAGTGCTAATATAGAGAGAAGAGAAACAGGGTGAGAGAGAGACAGAAGATAAAGTGTGTGAGAGGGAGGCAGAAGAGAAAGTTGTTCCATACTCTTTCCCAAATTTGAATACTGTGCACGTTTGAACTCTCATGGTCGAGTTGATCCTCGAGTTGCCTGTTGGCCTTGATAAGTGCTAATATATAGAGAAGAGAAACAGGGTGAGAGAGAGAAGATAAAGAGTGTGAGAGAGAGGCAGAAGAGAAAGATGTTCCATCCTCTTTCCCAAATTTGAATACTGTGCACGTTTGAACTCTCATGGTCCAGTTGATCCTTGATTTGCCTATTGGCCTTGATAAGTGCTAATATAGAGAGAAGAGAAACAGGGTGAGAGAGAGAAGATAAAGAGTGTGAGAGAGAGGCAGTAGAGAAAGTTGTTCCATCCTCTTTCCCAAATTTGAATACTGTGCAGGTTTGAACTCTCATCGTCGAGTTGATCCTCGAGTTGCCTATTGGCCTTGATAAGTGCTAATATAGAGAGAAGAGAAACAGGGTGAGAGAGAGAGAGAAGATAAAGAGTGTGAGAGAGAGGCAGTAGAGAAAGTTGTTCCATCCTCTTTCCCAAATTTGAATACTGTGCACGTTTGAACTCTCATCGTCGAGTTGATCCTCGAGTGTCCTATTGGCCTTGATAAGTGCTAATATAGAGAGAAGAGAAACAGGGTGTGAGAGAGAGAGAAGATAAAGAGTGTGAGAGAGAGGCAGAAGAGAAAGTTGTTCCATCCTCTTTCCCAAATTTGAATACTGTGCACGTTTGAACTCTCATCGTCGAGTTGATCCTCGAGTTGCCTATTGGCCTTGATAAGTGCTTATATATAGAGAAGAGAAACAGGGTGAGAGAGAGAGAGAAGATTAAGAGTGTGAGAGAGAGGCAGAAGAGAAAGTTGTTCCATCCTCTTTCCCAAATTTTAATACTGTGCACGTTTGAACTCTCATCGTCGAGTTGATCATCGAGTTGCCTATTGGCCTTGATAAGTGCTAATATAGAGAGAAGAGAAACACGGTGAGAGAGAGAGAAGATTAAGAGTTTGAGAGAGAGGCAGAAGAGAAAGTTGTTCCATCCTCTTTCCCAAATTTGAATACTGTGCACGTTTGAACTCTCATCGTCGAGTTGATCCTCGAGTTGCCTATTGGCCTTGATAATTGCTAATATAGAGAGAAGAGAAACAGGGCGAGAGAGAGAGAAGATAAAGAGTGTGAGAGAGAGGCAGAAGAGAAAGTTGTTCCATCCTCTTTCCCAAATTTGAATACTGTGCACGTTTGAACTCTCATGGTCGAGTTGATCCTCGAGTTGCCTATTGGCCTGGATAAGTGCTAATATAGAGAGAAGAGAAACAGGGTGAGAGAGAGAGAAGAGAAAGTGTGTGAGAGAGAGGCAGTAGAGAAAGTTGTTCCATCCTCTTTCCCAAATTTGAATAATGTGCACGTTTGAACTCTCATCGTCGAGTTGATCCTCGAGTTGCCTATTGGCCTTGTTAAGTGCTTATATAGAGAGAAGAGAAACAGGGTGAGAGAGAGAGAGAAGATAAAGTGTGTGAGAGAGAGGCAGAAGAGAAAGTTGTTGCATACTCTTTCCCAAATTTGAATACTGTGCACGTTTGGACTCTCATGGTCGAGTTGATCCTCGAGTTGCCTATTGGCCTTGATAAGTGCTAATATAGAGAGAAGAGAAACACGGTGAGAGAGAGAGAAGATAAAGAGTGTGAGAGAGAGACAGAAGAGAAAGATGTTCCATCCTCTTTCCCAAATTTGAATACTGTGCACGTTTGAACTCTCATGGTCGAGTTGATCCTTGATTTGCCTATTGGCCTTGATAAGTGCTAATATAGAGAGAAGAGAAACAGGGTGAGAGAGAGAGAGAGAAGATAAAGAGTGTGAGAGAGAGGCAGTAGAGAAAGTTGTTCCATCCTCTTTCCCAAATTTTAATACTGTGCACGTTGGAACTCTCATGGTCGAGTTGATCCTCGAGTTGCCTATTGGCCTTGATAAGTGCTAATATAGAGAGAAGAGAAACAGGGAGAGAGAGAGAGAAGATAAAGTGTGTGAGAGAGAGGCAGAAGAGAAAGATGTTCCATCCTCTTTCCCAAATTTGAATACTGTGCACGTTTGAACTCTCATCGTCAAGTTTATCCTCGAGTTGCCTATTGGCCTTGATAATTGCTAATATAGAGAGAAGAGAAACAGGGTGAGAGAGAGAAGATAAAGAGTGTGAGAGAGAGGCAGAAGAGAAAGTTGTTCCATCCTCTTTCCCAAATTTCACTACTGTGCACGTTTGAACTCTCAATCTCGAGTTGCCTATTGGCCTTGATAAGTGCTAATATAGATAGAAGGGAAAGAGGGCGAGAGAGAGAGAGTAGATAAAGAGGGTGAGAGAGAGAAAGAGAAGAAAAAGAGGTCTAGAGAGAGAGAGAGAAGAGAGTTAGAGAGAGAGAAATATGGTGATAGAGAGAGTTAGGAAAGTGGTACAGAGAGAGAAGAGAGTGAGAGAGAGAGAGAAAGACGGCGCGAGAGAGAGAGAGAGAGAAAGACGGCGCGAGAGAGAGAGAGAGAGAAAGACGGCGAGAGAGAGAGAGAGAAAGACGGCTAGAGAGAGAGAGAGAGAAAGTGTACTTTGTAAAACTGTGCACGCGACCTAATTTTCGTTTACATAAGCGGCCTGATACTGATACCCACCCCTCCCCCTTCAAGTTAACAGAGTTAGAATGTATAAACAAAATGGCTAAATCTTTGTTTACATGTTTTACAAAGAGCAAAGTCATCTTCGCCGGCAAAAAACTTCAAGCAAAAATAAAAACATTTTCCCTACGTCAATTTTCGTGTAATTTTGGGATTTTGATTTTTGGAGTGCGATAATTCCGTTGGTAATAACGGTTCGAGTCGAAAACTAATATTTAACTGTGTTATAGTATCAATTTCTCCTCCGAAGGCAGTTTTAACGTACCTCAGCCGCAGCCGACATTTTACTGAGCTGACGTCACGTCACGTGACACGTAATGAATAACGTTAAAATGACAGGTTTTTTTGGGCCCCCCCCTGGGAGAAAATGATCAGTTCACCCCCTTCTAATTGTCCGTTTGATGTGAAATTTCGATATTTGTCATGCGGGTGATCACGGTGCAATATGATACCTAATTTGTCAACTTTGGTTGTGTCTGTCAAAAAGTGTTAGCGTTACAAACAAACATACATACATACATACATACATACACACAGATTTTTGCCTTTTATATATTATGATGATGATTATAGTATCGAGTATTAATAAGGAATTTATAGAGAAAATAAATAGTGGGTGCTACAGATTCACATTGCTAGAACTGCTAAGAAGACACCATTACAAGTGTTAGAAATAAGAAACACAATCAAAATACAAACAATATATGCAAAAAGGTTTCACATTTGGTATTTAATTTTATTTAACTTGAAATTATAAGAGTGTCATTTATTTCTAAATTTAAGAATTATTCAGCATTGGGTCAGCTACAGTTTTTTTCAAACTTGGTTTCATGTTGAACAAAAGTGTTGCAATTTTTACCATTTTTTGCTTCTTCCTTTGTATTACTCATTAAACATCAAAGTTTATAATAAATAGATGCTTCATAATAAATATGTATACACGAGTTCTGAAGCAACAAAATTCCACTTTTGTTCAAAAGTAACATTTTACAACAAAAACAAAAGTCAGTCATAAAACTACATATCTCCATCTGACAATATAACGATGGGCCAAAGCCTTATCTGGGCTTTACTTCTTAAATATTGTATAAAATTATGCCATAGAAATCTTCATAAACTATTTATCTAATCAGGTTGAAAAATTTGCATGGTATTTACTGTAATTTTAAAAAATTGTAAGTTGAAATTCCATAAAAATTTCAAACATAAGTGAACTTTAATGGTTAAAGGATTTGATGTGGATTTCATTGGCTACAATATGGACCAAGTAACGAGTATAATGAACGGAAACAAACTTATCAGCAAAAGTGTGACTTTAATCTTTTTGTGATCTTGGCATTCATCATTGATTTAGATATCCTCAATTGTTAAAAAGTTATTGACCTTTTGTTCTGCTGGAATGAATAGCAATAAAACAAAGACTATTAGACATTTATTTAGAGATGTGAGATGTATTAATTAATAGTAAACAAAACCTAGCATCGAAGGAAAGACAAAATCTCTATTAAAAAGAGTTTATTTCAATGGAAGAAAGTTGAATGTCACATAAGAAATCAATTAGTAAAACTTTCTTATTTCTGTCAAAAATAATGTGCCACATGGGTTTCTTACCTGCGAGAAAAAGATATGTGCTGTACGCCTCTCTACTTTGATTTGATATCTAACATCAATAATCATAACATCGTGCAAAATTTCAGCTTAATCAGTTTTTATAGTTTTCATAGAATAATTTCGGAAATACTTCATATAATAAGAAGTAAGGCCCGAATAAATTATGACTCATCTTTACATTTTCAGGATGTCTTACAGCTGACTTGTGTTCTTGTTAAGACAGCAATATTTTGATCTTGAGTGTGATCAGTGATAAGACCCTGTTCCGAAAGTTTACTTGTAATGTAACTTCTTAGTTCCCATTACTCCTATGTCCCCTCTGATCTGTAATGGTAGAATTTGTCTGAATTCCATTTATGGATTAAAAAGAATATGTCCCAAGTATAACATCAAACTGCTTCAGACACCCTTGAGCAAAGTGTTCAGCTTTATCTTACCTCATCACTTTGAAATTTTTCATGGCCCCTTTTTAATCCCTTTTTGTTTTGCCTCCCCCTTTTCCAAACCCTATAAACTACTGATGTTTTTCCCTCTTCTCAACTTCCCTGAGTATGACATGAAATTTCATCTGGGAGTTGGGGGAGGGCAGGACATAATCATCTGTTGATTATAATGACTTCCAGACTCTTTCTACCCAAAGAATCAATATTTGGAGATATTAAGAACTCCAAACAAAAACTTTTATGAAAAAATAAACGAATTTAGCTTAAATAACTTGAAAAGAATTGATATGCCATAAAAGTAACCAATCAATTCTGTTTTGTGTTGACTGACCCCATTTACATATGCTAATCAACAGAACATTAATGAATAATACATGCGAAGAAAGAGTAGTTTGTAGGTGTAAAAAAATAAGGATAACTTGGTATCGTTGCTACGTCATTTTTTTAAAAATGTTTACAAAAACACAATTACCATCCCAACTTTTTATTTAAATATTTTATCCAATTCTCATAGTGATTTCTTTGATTTCTTTTCACAGTTTGGAAAATATTTTACAGAAAAATATCAGGAAAATTACTGAAAGTCACATGCCCCTTACCCCTTCCCTTAGACTCTGCTCCCTTGGAGCCATCTCTCGTGTCTAATTACATTCATGTGTGTAAACTGGCTATAATGGGAGGTAATTCTTATTTCTTCAACGTTAGAATTTCTTTTCATAATTCATCATTGTCTTTGTGTTTATTTTGCTACAGATTCTGGTGTTTCATCTTTCATGCTTGATAAATTTTTAGGCAAATCATTAAATTCTTTGATATTTCCAGATAATTCTTCAAAAGTTTTAGTCAGGATTGAAGAATTTGACTGCAAACAATTTTGTTTCTTTTGATGCGTTTTGAGATGCTTTGTTAAATGGCCTGATTGAATGAAACATTTTTTGCAGAACGGACACGAGAAGGGTTTCTCGCCAGTATGTGTTCTCACATGTTTTGTTAAATGTCCTGATTGCGCAAACGTTTTCATACAATGTGAACATGAGTACGGTCGTTCACCCGAATGAATTTTCAAATGTTCGCTGAGGTTTCCTGCATGAGAAAAAGTCTTCTCACAGTGGCTGCACTCAAAAACACGTTCGCCAGAATGGACACGTAAATGTCTTTTCAGAGAATCAGAGCGTGGAAATTTACGCAAACAAAACGTACAAGCAAATGGACGTTCAGCAGTGTGAATGCGAAGGTGCGCGATTAAATTGTTGGATTGCGAAAATGCTTTTGAGCAGAATTTACAAACGTATGGTTTTTCTCCCTTATGTATTCGTAAATGTTTTGTAAGATGGCCGGACTGCGAAAATTTCTTGTTGCAGAATTCACACTCATATGGTTTCAATCCAGTGTGAATTTTGAAATGTTCTGTAAGATTTCCGGCATGTGAGAATGATTTTTTACACATTGTGCATGGGTAACACTTTTCCCCTGTGTGTGTCCTGATATGTGTTGCAAGATTATCAGATCGAGAAAATGACAAACTACAACATGGACATTCGTAAGGTTTCTCTGCTGTGTGCATACGCATATGAGCTGTCAAATTATTTGACTGCGAAAATCGTTTCTCACAAAACATGCATTGAAAGGGTCTTTCTCCAGTATGAACTCGTAAATGTTTCGTTAAATGTCCTGATTGTCGGAATTTCTTTCGGCAAATATGACACTCATACGGCCTCGATTGGTCAGATTCTTGCATCTTTTTTGTTGCAGTAGATAATGACGTTGAACAAGATGGTATAGTAGTATCAGATGATATTGATGGCCTTGGAACTTGGGTCAAAGTTAATGATGCTGTTTGTGTTACAGATAAAGTATGAATCTCTTGGGTGGTTACTGAGGAGTCACTAATTCCTGGTGCTATGGACACTTTGTCTATGGGCGAAGAGGATATAATATATGATGGCTGAGATACAATCGAGTGATTATCAACGCAACAAAACCTTTGAGAATCAGTATTACATGATGCAATAGGAATTGGACATTTAAAGGAAGGAGTAAAATTTTTGCAGGTTTTTCCACAATTTACACGGAACTCCATATTGGTTGTTGCTGATAAATTAATTTTCGCTTTTGAGTAGGACCAGCTGATGTTCTAGAAAAGTTTTTTTATCATCAAATTGAAATTGTCCGTTCCCCTGAAGTAAAAGAAAAAAAAATTGTTAAATAATGTAAATTATGTTTGTATAACAAAATATCAGTCATACCAATCATATCAAACATACCATCCTACTAAGCATACTATCATTATAAAGGCATTGTAAAAATACCATTTTACTATCATTATAAAGGCATTGTAAAAATACCATTTTATCAATCAGATTGAAAATTCTTCAATCAATCAATTAGCTCAAGAACTCTTCACAAATACTTGAGGATAGTGTCTAAAAGGCATTCAAATGAACAGACGTGTGGTTTGGCAGGGAGAATAGGGCAGCATTGGGGAAGATCATCCTGCACAGCAACTGGAAGATGCATTGCACCAGTTAACAGAGATTTGTAATGCATTTATAGTAGTGGTGCAAGTAAATTTTATCAGCCATTTAAAAGTTCAAATGATAATTTCTGGAAGGAACGAGTCAGAAATATCTGTGAAGAGTTCTCAAGCTAATTGATATAGTTTTACATATTGGAATGAAAAAATAAAAAAAATATGAATAAAAAAATAATTAGCTGAAGAATTTTATTTCCTAGTGTAAACTGAAAACTAATATAAATATTAAGATTTATATAGTAATCCCAACCAAATCCCAAAAAACTCAATACAAACACAATTGGAAGTTGAGCTTTTCAAAAGGAAAAGAAATCTATACTGTAAATAAATATAAAATTTATTGTTCGATAGAATACTCCAAAAATAATTTTCAAAAAATCCTTATTCTGCAGAGTTTCAAAGAACGTTATTCTCTTCAGAGAAAAGACAGATATTAGCAAATTATTAGTATAGACGAGTTATATTATATATATATATATATATATATATATATATATATATATATATATATATATATCATAGATATAATATACATATATTACATATATCATATATAATACTAGCAAGGAGACCTGACATTGTCTGGGATTGAATGATGATCAACGAATGTTTTGCACTCCCACATTTTTGTTGTCATCAAAACTAGTGAAATCACCATTTTTCAATCAAATCGATTGATTGCCTGCTCTAGTTAGGGACCCATTGCAGTGTACTGGGAGGAAGCTTCACATGCCTCCCTGCAGTGATGTAGTCCACAATATATTGTAGTCTACATTTACTGTAGAGAATCTACTATTGATTATATAGTCAAGTATCATACTTCAATTGTGCTCTAAACAAAAACATTCATTTCGAACGCACTCCTGTCATATTAAAAACAACTGTTGACTTTATATGCCTGGATTTACTGGTTATGCAGTGATAATGACTTGAATTTAAGTTTAAAATAAAATGTCAAGTATTATAGCGCAGTTGTGCTTTAAACAGAAGCATTTGTTTTGAATGCACCCCTGTCATATCAAAAAACCTATTGTTGATTTTATATGACGGGCCTTTGGGCTTGTGTGGTAATGAAACTTCTCAAATGTACTTGCGATGTTATGCTGTGTAAGTTGTTTACTTTGGTCAAAATTGTGTGTTCCTTCTTTCAGCAGAGTATTTCAATTATCGATATTTAGCAAAGACATTCTGATACTAAACCTATCTAAGAACACTGCCAAGTACTTAAAATACCTTCATGTAAAATTTCATAAAAATCGGCCCAGCTGTTTCCGAGTACACAGGGAACGAACTCACGCACAAACACAAAGTTTTTTTATAGATCTGTCTGTCTATATATATATTGAAATACTTTTCTGGTACCAAAGGTACTTAAGTTTCTTTTCACTTATAAAACACTAAAAAAATAATATAAAATTATAAAAAATTATATAAAATCATATAAATTATATAAAATTATATAACTTTAAATATGGTCACTAAAACTAGATCGCAAGTTAGGTCTGGGTAGTCCTCAGAACTAGAGAGTTCTCCTAGGGCTAATCACCCAAGGAGATTGGATAAATCTTGACAGGGTCAAGCCGTTCTCATTAGTAATACAGAAGTAGGAACTCCTTCTTTTGAAATGGCAAATGGGACTTGTTAGGCCAAAAATAATTTTAATGTAGCTCTTTGTAAAGCTTCATTATGTAAAACATGTGATATTCTTGTAACATCACAAGAACATAAATCTAACGTGATTTTAAAAAATTGTGCGTAATCATTTTAAAGAAGATTTGTCATGTAAGTCACAAAATTTAGTTTACCTGTCGTCCTGTAAAAATTGTAATCGACAGCACATAGGGGAAACTGTAATGTCTTTGAATAAACGTATGAATTTGCATAGAACTAAAGGCTGAATCCATGTTATTAAACACTTTAAAGAAACCTGTAGCCAGTCGTCTTTTTCTGTAAAAATTATTGAAAAATTTCAAAATAATGGGCGTAATAGTTCAGGAGCTGTAGACAATGATATTCTAAAGATGAAAATCACGAACTTATAGCAGTTACCATAATGTAATTCTTGTTGGGTAGGTCACTATTTCGGCGGGTCCCCCTTTTGGGGAGTCGTCGAAATTAATAAGACAGGAGTAGAAACCGACCTGGGAATAATAATAAAGAAACAAAGGAACTTCCAAACGAAACGGTTTTATATTCATTTCAGCGTACAAGTGGTATCGGGTTATAGAAAGTTCGTGATTTTCATTCATGTCCCCTGACTCTGGAACCACTCGCATCTCTGTCTTTTTTGCTTCCAACACTTTTTGTATCTCTTTTTTTGTCTTTCCCACCAGAACTGTTCTCCGTCCTGATTAGTTACAACCTCTCGTCACATTTTTGAGGAAAGAAGGAAGGGGGAAAGGGAAGAGTAGAGAGAAAGAGACATGTAATGGAGAAATAGTAGTCTTGGCTTCACTACACAAGTCCCCCTCCAGTAACAGAGTTAGTTAATATCCTTAGAATTTCTACTATGTCTACTTCTGTTTAAAAATAAAAATATTCATTTTTCTTTTTCCATGTCACTTTTCCTCCTGATCTAGATTTATACATGCCACCAGAAATTTTACTCTCTACTTTATCGGTATCATCTGTTCTGACATCCTTATCATTAGTAGTACCTATCTGTGCTTTCTCGGTCACTCTAGTTCTATTACTGCTAGTTGGCTCTGTAAACGGTTTTAACCTATCGATTGATACGTGTGCATGAGTACCATTATTCATATCGATCTGGAAGTGTTTATCTGATCGAGTCAAAACTTTATAAGGACCTGAGTACGATGCTTCTAATGGTTTCCTAACTCGATCAACCCTTAACCATACTTTCTCACAGGAAAGTAAGGTTTTCGGTATAAAAGATTTTGCATTTCCATGGATAAATCCTTTTCCATCGTTGAGTACGTAGATTTGGGACATCCATTCACACAAATTACGTACATACTTGTTAACTGGAGTTCCTTTTTCTACTCTCTGCTTGTGTATCAGCTGATGAGGAATCAATATTGGTGCTCCAGTAACAGTGGTAAAAGGTGGAAAACCTGATTCATTAGGGGTGCTGCGTATACCTTGTATGATCACTGGTATCGCTTTCATCCAGGATTCTTTTCGCGCTATAATCGCTGCCTTAAGGGTACGATGAGCTCTTTCAATTATCCTATTACTTTGAGGATGATACAAAGTTATTCTCAATTGGTAAAAACCTACTACCTTGGCCAACTCTTGAAACAATTCGCTCTCAAATTGGCTACCTCTGTCAGTTACAACATGCAATGGAACTCCAAATCGAGATATTCAGGCATTGATAAATGCCTCTGCTACCGACTGCGCAGTTATTTCGATCATTGGCTGTACTTCGATCCAGCGAGTTGCACGATCGATACAGGTCAGCAAATATTTGTATGGACTGAGGTAAGGATCTGACTCATTGCGCGTTATGGGTAACGGGCCAACAATATCAATATGTACCGTTTGGAAACATGCGGATGGTAAATCAAACTCCTGGACTGCAGACTTTGTGTGTCTGTGAACTTTTGACTGTTGACATACAACACATTCTACACAGAATTGCTTGACTGTCTTATCTAAGTTAGGCCAGAAGTATCTAGACATAATCAGTTTAATAGATGCTCCAGTTCCAGGGTGCGCTAAACCGTGTAAACTGTCAAAGACAGCCCTACGAAGCTCTTTTGGGACAAACGGCCTGGGATACTTGGTTGAAGTATCACACAGGACAGAGCCAATTTCACGTGACACGCAGTATTCTTTTAAATTAGCGTATGACTTTATTTCGTCATCTCCTTTTTGTGCCTGGGCTATTTCAGCCAAATCACATGCATCTATTTGCACAGCTAAAGCAGTTCTAGACATACAGTCTGCAACTACGTTCTCGTCTCCTTTAATATACACCACGTCAGCGATATATTCAGCAAGTACTGACAAGTGTCATTGTTGTTGATCCGACTTTGCGGGTGTCCGACTATAAAAGGCTCCACATAATGGCTTATGGTCAGTGAATAATGTCACGTGACGACCCTCTATGACGTGATGGAAATGTATTACTGAAAAATAAGCCGCCAGTAGCTTTCTATCGAATGTAGAATACTTGGCCTGGGCTTGAAAAAATTTCTTGGAAAAGAAACCTATAGGTACTGGTTTCTTATCTATTAGCTGGTGTAATGCAGGTGGTACTCTGTGGCTGAAGACTGCGGATGAGCTATGCCGTAATTTCTGACAATTTGCTTATTATTGTTCTGAAAGCATGAGTTTCTTCTTCGTTTAGCTCAAACGTTGCTTTAGGGTCCAACCTCATTCGTTCAGATAGTGGTAGCACTATGGTTGCGTAACTAGGGACTAACTTGCGATAAAAACCTGTAATTCCCAAAAATCTACGCAAGCTTTTCGAATCTTTGGCACATCTTCAGGGTCTACTTTAATCTGGTGATATGCTGCAGTCAAATCGATCTTGGAAAAATATTGTCTACCAGCAAGTTGTGTGCAGAATGAATTTATGTTCGGTATCGGGTAGCGATCTGTCTTGGTAACACTATTCAGCGCGCGGTAGCCACAGCAAGCTCGATATGAACCATCTGATTTCTTCACTAAGTGCAAGGGTGTTGCCCACTCGCTACTGGAAGGCTGGATGACTTCAGTATTTAGTAAGTTTTTAAATTCTGCCTGTGCTGCGTCTAATTTAGGACCGGAAAGTTGCCTGGCTTTAACAAAGACTGGTACATGGCTGCTTGTATCAATCCTGTGATACACTCTGACATATTCTTTGTCTGTATCGCTGTGAGGTGATATTACGCTACTATAGTTATTTATTATTTTGTTAACGTATTCTTCTAGGTCTATTTTATTAATCAATAGAGTATTGGTTTCAGTTACTGTGTTGACTTAAATTTCGCGCTCTGTTACATTATCACGGATGGATCCATTCTTGCAATCCACTACTATATTAAACTTGTTTAAAAAGTCAAATCCTAACAAAGGGTTAGTGACATCCGTAATCACGAAACTCCATTGGGAAGATCTTCTTAAACGTGGAATCTTGACTTCTAAGCTAGTTTGACCATAGCATTTTATGCTTTCGCCGTTAGCAGTCGAGATATGAACAGGAGTTGGTTCCAAGGTAATTCCATTTACTACAGAACGTGGTAAATGGAAATACTGGCTCCTGTATCTACAATAAAATTTACTTTAGACGCTCCTATTTTTGTAGTAATTTCTAGTAATGGCGGCACTACTGGAGCAAACGCAGTCCGCCTTTTTAGTTTTCTGAATCGCTAGGGGCGGGAGATGAGTGACGCGAGTTAGGTAGGATTTGTATATTGCTCTTTTTCTTTGGCCATTTGCACCATGACTTACATGTACGAGGCTCTTCTGCGAAGTAAATATGGACTCTACAGACTCGGTCGCTGTTTCCTTCTATACGGGCTGCACGAGCCTTTTCTAGTCTCACACAAAAACACGCGTTCACATTTCAAGCTATACATACATACGAGCACACGTCCACAAACGTACATATATGTACGTTCATGTACATACATTCACGTGTATACACACATAAGATATTTCTAAAATTAAATTGTGTATTCGTATATTTAGACGACATATTAGTTTTTAGCGAAAGTGAACAACAGCGCAAGGAAGACTTAGATAAGGTATTCAGGATTCTTAGTGATAATAATTTAAAGATTTCCTTAGCTAAGTGTGTATTCGGAGTGCCAGAGTTGGACTGTTTAGGTTTTCATGTAAGCAAAGAAGGCTTGTTTCCTACTTCAAAAAAAATTAAAAAATTAGAAACCTTTCCAGTACCCAAAGATTTGAAAAGCTTGCGTAGATTTTTGGGAATTACAGGTTTTTATCGCAAGTTAGTCCCAAGTTACGCAACCATAGTGCTACCACTACGCAGCGATGACAAAGCACACACGCACACCTAGGTCGTTTGAACAGTAAGCTCTCATTTTCACAGCTTTTGCCACAATATTAAAGGAGATGAGAACGTAGTTGCAGACTGTATGTCTAGAACTGCTTTAGCGGTGCAAATAGATGTATGTGATTTGGCTGAAATAGCCCAAGCACAAAAAGGAAATGACGAAATAGTCATACGCTAATTTAAAAGAATACTGCGTGTCACGTGAAATTGGCTCTGTCCTGTGTGATGCTTCAACCAAGTATCCCAGGCCGTTTGTCCCAAAAGAGCTTCGTAGGGCTGTCTTTGACAGTTTACACGGTTTAGCGCACCCTGGAACTGGAGCATCTATTAAACTGATTATGTCTAGATACTTCTGGCCTAACTTAGATAAGACAGTCAAGCAATTCTGTGTAGAATGTGTTGTATGTCAACAGTCAAAAGTTCACAGACACACAAAGTCTGCAGTCCAGGAGTTTGATTTACCATCCGCATGTTTCCAAACGGTACATATTGATATTGTTGGCCCGTTACCCATAACGCGCAATGAGTCAGATCCTTACCTCAGTCCATACAAATATTTGCTGACCTGTATCGATCGTGCAACTCGCTGGATCGAAGTACAGCCAATGATCGAAATAACTGCGCAGTCGGTAGCAGAGGCATTTATCAATGCCTGAATATCTCGATTTGGAGTTCCATTGCATGTTGTAACTGACAGAGGTAGCCAATTTGAGAGCGAATTGTTTCAAGAGTTGGCCAAGGTAGTAGGTTTTTACCAATTGAGAATAACTTTGTATCATCCTCAAAGTAATAGGATAATTGAAAGAGCTCATCGTACCCTTAAGGCAGCGATTATAGCGCGAAAAGAATCCTGGATGAAAGCGATACCAGTGATCATACAAGGTATACACAGCACCCCTAATGAATCAGGTTTTCCACCTTTTACCACTGTTACTGGAGCACCAATATTGATTCCTCATCAGCTGATACACAAGCAGAGAGTAGAAAAAGGAACTCCAGTTAACAAGTATGTACGTAATTTGTGTGAATGGATGTCCCAAATCGACGTACTCAACGATGGAAAAGGATTTATCCATGGAAATGCAAAATCTTTTATACCGAAAACCTTACTTTCCTGTGAGAAAGTATGGTTAAGGGTTGATCGAGTTAGGAAACCATTAGAAGCATCGTACTCAGGTCCTTATAAAGTTTTGACTCGATCAGATAAACACTTCCAGATCGATATGAATAATGGTACTCATGCACACGTATCAATCGATAGGTTAAAACCGTTTTACAGAGCCAACTAGCAGTAATAGAACTAGAGTGACCGAGAAAGCACAGATAGGTACTACTAATGATAAGGATGTCAGAACAGATGATACCGATAAAGTAGAGAGTAAAATTTCTGGTGGCATGTATAAATCTAGATCAGGAGGAAAAGTGACATGGAAAAAGAAAAATGAATATTTTTATTTTTAAACAGAAGTAGACATAGTAGAAATTCTAAGGATATTAACTAACTCTGTTACTGGAGGGGGACTTGTGTAGTGAAGCCAAGACTACTATTTCTCCATTACATGTCTCTTTCTCTCTACTCTTCCCTTTCCCCCTTCCTTCTTTCCTCAAAAATGTGACGAGAGGTTGTAACTAATCAGGACGGAGAACAGTTCTGGTGGGAAAGACAAAAAAAGAGATACAAAAAGTGTTGGAAGCAAAAAAGACAGAGATGCGAGTGGTTCCAGAGTCAGGGACATGAATGAAAATCACAAACTTTCTATAACCCGATACCACTTGTACGCTGAAATGAATATAAAACCGTTTCGTTTGGAAGTTCCTTTGTTTCTTTATTATTATTCCCAGGTCGGTTTCTACTCCCGTCTTATTAATTTCGACGACTCCCCAAAAGGGGGACCCGCCGAAATGGTGACCTACCCAACAAGAATTACATTATGGTAACCGCCATAGTTTAAATATTTAAATATTAAGATTAAGAAAAATAACCTACAAGATTCTAAAAATGTAGGTCGATTATATCGAGTTATGCCTCGTTACAGTATTAGGGATAGAACATATGTTAATATAAACAACAGAGAATCAGTTATTTCATGCGAGGAATTGATAAAGCAGGAAAGATAGCTGTAATATGTAAAAAATACTATATACAACACTTATTGTTAGAAGTAGGAGTTATAGGTAAAGTTTCATATACCTATAAATTAAGTAATGATAATTTAGATAGCATTATTCTGAATAATAGCATTATTACTGATAAAGTAGGACTAAAGTTAGAAGAAAAAAAACAAAAACTTCCATGTATTGGATACCTAAAATGCATAAAAACACAGTTTATTGTATCCTCAAAGACAGCATTACCAAACCTTTAAGTAAAGCTATATCTAAAGTGCTTAAAATCTATCTATATAATTATAAAACAAGTGACCTTGTAATGAGTGATGTAACCCACTTTCTGGTTTACGACATCCGATTGCTCATGCGTGCATAAACATTAACCCATAACAACGTAAACATATAAACGCAAATTGCTTCTTTTGCAGATTTTGACCTGCGCACTGAAATATTAACGTTATTATTTCGAAATTATTATTTAACATGGGAAGAGTGGGGGTGTTTTGCAACTATTCTTTATTACAACTATACTGTCGCTATTTTCTTACAACTAAACAACCTTAACCCGTTGACAAACATAAGAACAATTGTAGTAAAGCCAAGACTACTACTACTACTACTACTCTCTATCCGTCCCTTTTCCTTCCTTCTTTTTTTATTTTTTGTTTACTTTTCTAGATACAAAATAGTTGTGTGAGAACGGTGAATTTGTTGACACATTTACTAATCTGTTTCAATATTAGTTTTATTTTATTTTATTTATTTAGGTTTTATTTTTTTGCTTCAGGTTTTATTAATTTTTTTTTTTAGATTTTAAGTTTCTATAACTTGGTTGAAGGATTCCAATATGGGTTTTTCATTCTTATATTTCTCATCAGTAGGTTCATGTACGTTTTTGCTGCTAAATGACTTTCGTTGGCGTTCGATTCGTAGGAAAATCATGTTTAATTTTCGATTTTTGAGCGATTATTCGGAAAAATAAGTAACTTTAAACGAATAGGGAGTGATCCGTCCGTGATTTTTCATTTTAATATACTTTCATAGAAATATTTTCTTTACGTCACAAGTGTCACGTTTATACATGAATTCCATAGCTAATATAACATACCGACCCAACGGGTCAAGGGTAGTCTAGTTAATTATAAATCAAATAATTTCCACCATAAAAAGTAAATTCTATAGTATACAGCGATTGTAGGTGATTAAACTACTAATTGCCTGAATGGTTTTCTAACGAATGATAAAAACCATAACAATTGTAAAAGTCTTTAAAGTTTAAAAAACTTCAAAGAATATATATATATATATATATATATATATATATATATATATATATATATATATATATAATAGTGTGCGTATTAACATAACTAGAATATTTTTTAAATTAAATAAGAAAAAGTTGAAGCAGAGCTCTTACACGTCTGTATGTTTTTAGTATTATTTTTTTTTTAATATAAAGTTTTTTGTTTGTTTGTTTTTTAGCTTAATACGTTGTATAAATAATAAACCCTTTTTAGTCTGAAGAATTTTAGAATTTCGCTGCCGACGCTGCAATAATAAAGAACAGAAAAAACTTCGTACTCGAAAGAGATTATTAATAAATCCATTCACAACTTTCTTTTAAAATGATTTCCAGAAAATTATGTTCTTGTTTATTTGTATGTGTATGCGGGTGTGCATTTGTGTGTGTAGAGTTTTTTTTGTTTTTTTTTCATTTAAAAAAAGAAGTGGCTAAAAATTAAAACGTGAAAATAAATAAATTTTTAAAACAAACTTAATACATTTTTTTAAAACCAAAAACGGATTTCATGTAAAAAAAAAAAAAAAAAAAAAAAAAAAAAATACAAATGTTGAATCTTGAAAATGGATTTTGTAGAAAGAAGGCGGAACCACTACCGGCCGACACGGTTTTTCTTTTCTTGCCAACAAATCGCAAAAATTACGAAAAAAAGTGCGATTTTTTGCGCGCACAAATTTTTTGTACACTTAAAAAAAAAAAAAAAAACTTGTTTACATGTTTAAGTGTAAACAATAACATTACGGTCAAAATTTTAGCAATGATGAAAAACAGAAAATTTTGTTTCTTGTAATGACATTGTAATTTGACGCTAAATTATGAGAGGAAAAAAAAAAAAAAAAAAGCGGGTCTTTTTGGGGTTGGTCATTGCGCGTTCGGACTTTAAACTTTTCGCCGTCAAATCGAAAAGTGCGCTCAAAAGTGAAAGTGATTACTTACCGCACTTCCGGGCGAAGCAGCGAAGAAGCGCAAGCAAAACTTCCGCCTTTAGAATGCTCACACACAGTAATAGTGCGCGCTTAAAACTATTGACACGAGCAATATATATATATATATATATATATATATATATATATATATATATATATATACTTACTTGAAACTAAAATAAAAGATAAAAAAATCCTATATTCAAACAAATAAAATTTAACTTGAGACTATAGTTTAAAATTTAGAGAAAAATCCAGGAACTATGTTGCGGAGGAACAGTAGTTTGACAATTATT
Source organism: Euprymna scolopes (assembly GCF_053919585.1). Taxonomy (NCBI): domain Eukaryota; kingdom Metazoa; phylum Mollusca; class Cephalopoda; order Sepiida; family Sepiolidae; genus Euprymna; species Euprymna scolopes. Next base: position 26,427,095 of record NC_136521.1, read on the forward strand.
TTCGCAGTTGTATTTCCTTCCTGTTTTGAAATGCGTCTCATTGAAACACGCGTTTTAAGAAGGCGGCGATTTTAAAACTTAAAATTCAAAAGTTAATTTAAATTATCTTCTCTCTCTCTCTGTTATTTCTTGGAAGGATTCGACTAGCTTCTTGCAATAGATATTTTTTGTAAGCAGATGGAGTCTTTAGTTTGCGTCTGAAAAAAAACAGGAAATTCTCAAAATGTCTCTCTCGTCTCTGTGACTTATGTACGTAGTTTTGGGCCACAGGAAGGAAGGAAGGAAGGAAGGAGTGTAGAGACAGTGGAAAGAAAGAAAAGCGAATCTGAATGCGGTTGTAATTATTTTATAACTGTACTAGTACTACTAGTAGTAGCAGCAGCAGCAACAACATATTGTAGTATGTAAAAGTAAAAGCTGGCTGTCCCAGATAAGGGGGGTGGGGGATGGGTTGGTAAGGAAATTGACAAGAGAAATAAAAAGACAAAAAAAGGAAAATTATTTTGATCTCACTTGAATCATTATCAGTGGATTTTTTTTTTTTTAATTCAATTTTCACAAGGCAGAGTGACAGGGGGGCCACAATCGGGGACATAAGTTGCAGGGGTATTATGAAAAGAGATGAGTAGCAACATGTCTGTTCACATTACACTTGAACTTCTGCATGTCAGTACAGTTGGGAAAGCAGAATCCCGGAAGGGAGTTCCAAAGTCTAGCAGTTCTGGGGAAGAAACTATTGGAGTAGAAGGCTTTCTTACACCTAGGAATCTCGACTGTGAAGGGGTGGGATTTAGCTGCTTGTCGGGTTTGTCAAGGGTATTTACGTCCAGGGGGTACAAGTGCTTGTAGTTCGTCAGAGCATTTACCATTACAATACTTGTAGAAGAGGCAAAGGAATGCAACATTTCATCGATGGGACAGAGGTTGAAGCTTTGATGACAGTTTAGGACCTATCAGGTTGGCGACTCTCCTTTGAACCCTGTCAAGGAGTGAGAAACAAGCAGCAGATGCACCAGCCCAAATATAACAACAGTACTCCATACATGGGCGAATGGTGGTACAGGATACTTTCAGGCATAAGTAGCTTTCTAGCATGGTAGAGAGAGCCCACTTTCTTCGCAGCAGCTTTGGCAATGCTCTCAATGTATCTATTCCAGTTCATGTTTCCTGTAAACCTTAGGAAGAGGAGTTTAAAGGAAGTACTTTCAGGTAATGTGTTCTTGGCCATTGCTATTGGTGGTAGTGAAAGTTTCTTGTAATTATTAAAGGAAACAAGCTTAGTCTTGGTAGCATTGAATGTGACCATCCATTTTTGTCCCCATTCCACTACAGATTAGAGGTCATCCTATAGTGTTTCTGCCATTTCCTTAGATATGTGTTTATTTGTTTTTGTGCCTTTTATAGAGTGTGGTGTCATCAGCAAATATACCCATCGCAGAAACAATTTTATCAGAGCGGTCATTTATGAATATCAGGAATAATAAAGGTTCGAGGATAGACCTCCGAGGTACTTCTGCATTTATATCATATTGTTTAGATGTACGACCGTCGAGAACAATCTAGATTTTTCTCTTACTTAAGAAAGATTTAATTATATTATGTATTCTTCCAGTGATACATATGATCTAATTTTCCTTAGAAAACCATCGTGCCATACCCTGTCAAAAGCTTTAGATATATCGAGGGCTACCACTCTACCTTCCCGTTTTGTCCAGTGAACAGTATATATGTTAAGAGATTACAGTTAAGATATCTGCTGTTGAACGGGCTTGCCTAAATCCATAGTTAAAGGCAGCTGTGTAGCTAAGATCTTGCAATGTATCAGAGTGTATTATTGAAAATTTTCATTCAAAAACAATTTCAAGAGTTTAAAAATATTAGAGTACTCCCTTCTCCTTTAAATGGCTTATTAAAAATAAATAAAGATGCATTTCTTTCATGAAGAATGGTATCTGGGCCAAATGCAAGTAAAGGTGTTGAAAGGAAGATTGAATACACATTATTATCATAAACTGGTTTCACATCTGTTCAGTTCACATTTTTTTGATGCTGTAGTGCAGTTTAAAACAACCCACATTTTGGTGCACAAAATAAATAAATAAAAAATTAAAAACTTTTTTTAATGAAAATTTGTTTTGAATCAAAACTCAAAATCGATCAAACCAGAGATTGAGATCAATCAGCCACACAAAAACCTTTTTGTTTTTAATCAAATTTTATTCAAAATACTTCTTCAGTTACGTTATTGTTCATCACAAAAATTTACGATTACCAAATTTTTTGTTGTTTCCAACTTTTATTCATTTTAAAATGAATCCCTTTTCTTCCAAACTGAACGTAGTTCAAAATCAGTTCAAGCAAAACAATTTACATCACTCGTTTTCACAGCTTATGTGTGAGGGCTCATTTTACAATGACAAAAAAAAACCCGCTAAAAAAGATATTAAAAAATAAGATAAAAATAAATGACTCAGTTTTTTTTTTTTGTTTTTGTTTTTTACAAAATCTTCGTAAAACGAATCCTTTACTCCGATCATAGCAGTAAGAAATCAATTCAGATGACCAAATATATAACAATTTGGATTTGTTGTCACATTAAGTAATGGCTTATTTTTATACATGAATATTTGTTTATTTTCATAGATTCCAAACGATTCATTAAAACATATTATTCGGATTCTTCGGAAAACTGTTCTCATCTCGAGTGTTATTTTAATGTTTCAGTTGATGTAACCTTCGACATTCTTCAAGTGTATTTTCTCAAATTTAGGAATCTTTCTGTTGAACTGGGAAATCTTCACTGGATTTCAAATACAACCATTTATCTAATTCACGTAACATGTTCTCCTTCTGTCCGTCATGATTGGGTAGACATTCTACGAATTACTAATCAAGCTGACAGAATGAGAGCATGCTATCCCCCAACCCACTGTGAAGTAAATAAAAAGTTCCATTTGAAATTTTGTGCAGATTCCAGAGTTCAAAAATACAGACCCGAAAAAGGTCGGAAGTTATATCGACCGAAACATTGTGAAAAATGACTCTTGAGAACACTAATCTGCAGAATTCAAATAATTAATCCTCATCTCAAAAATTCACTTTATACACTTAATTGAACACATATTGGTATTTCATCCAAAATCAGGAGAGAAGGTGGCCGGTTTTTAGAGTTCAAGTTTACATCATTCACAGCAGTTTTAGTGTGCCATAACATATCCAATAAGATGTTAACCCAACAATTATATAGTCTGCGGATATATCCATCATTATACCCTCCACCCCCATAAGAGAGTAGATTGATCAATCCAAAAATTCTGCCCAAAACTTTTTCTACCAAATTTGATTGAATTTCATTTGCTCATTCCATTAGGTTTGCTCAATTCATATTTATATCATGTAAAACTAAAATCATTTTTTATGTCATGTAAAACTAAAATTATTTTTATATCATGTAAAACTAAAATTATTTTTTATGTCATGTAAAACTAAAATCATTTTTTATGTCATGTAAAACTAAAATCATTTTTATATCATGTAAAACTAAAATTATTTTTTATATCATGTAAAACTAAAATCATTTTTCATGTCATGTAAAACTAAAATCATTTTTATATCATGTAAAACTAAAATTATTTTTTATGTCATGTAAAACTAAAATCATTTTTTATGTCATGTAAAACTAAAATCATTTTATGTCATGTAAAACTAAAATCATTTTATATCATGTAAAACTAAAATCATTTTTATATCATGTAAAACTAAAATCATTTTTTATGTCATGTAAAACTAAAATCATTTTTATATCATGTAAAACTAAAATTATTTTTTATGTCATGTAAAACTAAAATCATTTTTTATGTCATGTAAAACTAAAATCATTTTTTATGTCATGTAAAACTAAAATCATTTTTTATGTCATGTAAAACTAAAATCATTTTCATGTCATGTAAAACTAAAATCATTTTTTATGTCATGTAAAACTAAAATCATTTTATGTCATGTAAAACTAAAATCATTTTTATATCATGTAAAACTAAAATCATTTTTTATATCATGTAAAACTAAAATTATTTTTTATATCATGTAAAACTAAAATCATTTTTATATCATGTAAAACTAAAATCATTTTTATATCATGTAAAACTAAAATCATTTTTATATCATGTAAAACTAAAATCATTTTTATATCATGTAAAACTAAAATCATTTTTATATCATGTAAAACTAAAATCATTTTTTATATCATGTAAAACTAAAATCATTTTTTATATCATGTAAAACTAAAATTATTTTTTATGTCATGTAAAACTAAAATCATTTTTATATCATGTAAAACTAAAATCATTTTTTATATCATGTAAAACTAAAATCATTTTTTATATCATGTAAAACTAAAATCATTTTTCATGTCATGTAAAACTAAAATCATTTTCATGTCATGTAAAACTAAAATCATTTTCATGTCATGTAAAACTAAAATCATTTTTTATATCATGTAAAACTAAAATCATTTTTTATGTCATATAAAACTAAAATCATTTTTTATGTCATGTAAAACTAAAATCATTTTTATGTCATGTAAAACTAAAATCATTTTTTATGTCATGTAAAACTAAAATCATTTTTTATGTCATGTAAAACTAAAATCATTTTTTATGTCATATAAAACTAAAATCATTTTTTATGTCATGTAAAACTAAAATCATTTTTTATATCATGTAAAACTAAAATCATTTTTTATGTCATGTAAAACTAAAATCATTTTTATGTCATGTAAAACTAAAATCATTTTTTATGTCATGTAAAACTAAAATCATTTTTTATGTCATGTAAAACTAAAATCATTTTTTATGTCATGTAAAACTAAAATCATTTTTTATGTCATATAAAACTAAAATCATTTTTTATATCATGTAAAACTAAAATCATTGTTCATGTCATGTAAAACTAAAATCATTTTTTATGTCATGTAAAACTAAAATCATTTTTTATGTCATGTAAAACTAAAATCATTTTTATGTCATGTAAAACTAAAATCATTTTTTATGTCATGTAAAACTAAAATCATTTTTTATGTCATGTAAAACTAAAATCATTTTTATGTCATGTAAAACTAAAATCATTTTTATGTCATGTAAAACTAAAATCATTTTATATCATGTAAAACTAAAATCATTTTTTATGTCATGTAAAACTAAAATCATTTTTTATGTCATGTAAAACTAAAATCATTTTATGTCATGTAAAACTAAAATCATTTTCATGTCATGTAAAACTAAAATTATTTTTATGTCATGTAAAAGTAAAATCTTTAACAGAATATTTCAGCTTTGTAGATTTTGACAGCAACATTTCAGATCCATTTCATTAAACAAAACAAGTTTTAATGTTTTTTTGTTAATTATTTAATTTTTCAATTTATATTACAAATTTCCTTATATCATGGTCAAAACAACATATTTATTTATTCACATAACTATTAGTTGACACATTTGACATTTCCCACATGTTTGAAACGTTTTACAATATTTGACATTTCCCACATGTCACATAAATTGAAACGTTTAATAACAAGTGTTTAAGAACATAAACACTCACGGTTATAATAGATATTTAATGTTTTGAAACAAATTTAGACTTGAAATTATTTCAAATACAACCTAATGTTCTTGCTAGCTTCAAATGTTTGATTGAGGTCAATATATCAACATCCATGATATACGTCCCTTGTCATACGGTCATCCAGAAAGTTCAACCATTAATTGAATGAAAAGGTAAAAAAAAAAATGGAATCAAGATGAATTTCCCAACCTGAGAGGTCATGGGTCCCCTGTGTGTGTGTGTGTGTGTGTGTGTGTGTGTAGAGAAAGATGACAACAAAACAAAATAAAAACAACTTAAGAAGGACAGTGAGTGCACATGTGGATTGAGGGGAAGGACACAGGAAGTCATTCTTTGATAAAATAAAAGTCATATACAACAGATACTATTGATGGTGATATATAAAATCTACCTCCCCCATCATGAATCACAGCAAAAATTAACACTTTCAGTTTTTAGAAGAGAAAGAAAAAGCACGTCAGGAAAAAAATAAATAAATAAATAAATAAAGTCAATCTAAGTAGCAGTAAAAAAATAAGGCTATCGAAATATTGCAGAAATGAACTTTTTCTAATTTAAAAATGAAAAAAAAAAAAAAGCAGATAAAAAAACAAAATGGAGAAAAACGTTTTAAGCAAAAATCTGCTTTTTATAATCTCGAAAAGTGTCATCATGTTCCGTTCCATTTACGTTGTCAGAAATATGGATCAAATAAAAGAAGTTGAACGTTAAATTGAATACTAGTGATAGGATGATTGCAACATTTTTCAATTCTGATACAATTACCAATCCATATTTCAATTCCGATACAATTACCAATTCCATATTTCAATTCCGATACAATTACCAATTCCATATTTCAATTCCGATACAATTACCAATTCCATATTTCAATTCCGATACAATTACCAATTCCATATTTCAATTCCGATACAATTACCAATTCCATATTTCAATTCCGATACAATTACCAATCCATATTTCAATTCCGATACAATTACCAATCCATATTTCAATTCCGATACAATTACCAATCCATATTTCAATTCTTTATAAATCTTTAAATATTTAACTATAAAGTTTTTATTTTTCCTCAATTGCCATAAAAGCACATGTTAAATTGTGCAGATATTTTCTCAAACGTAGAAATTTGTGGGAGTAGAATTTTGTTTTACTGCTCGTTTATCATTCTATCATTACTGTCAGCAGTGGAAGATTTTGCTTTAAATAAAATCAAATTAAAAAGACAAAAGAATATTTTTTAGCATCAGAAAATCAGTACAATTTTTTCTCCAAAAGTTTTGATTTTCCGATTCCAATTAATCGTCCCAACATTATTGGATATATCCTCCTTCTTCAATGAGCCCCAATTATCAGCAGAGAAAATAGAATCGACCACATTGCCAACTGCCATGCCAATGCAGCTCCAATTTTTCTAACTTTAGTGTTACAGTAGTGTTTCATTGGTGTTGCATAAAATGGCTAAAAACTGTCAAAAAAATAAAATATTAAAAATAAATCCCAGATACAAACTTGGAAGTACTTGAAGAATTCTCAGCAACAAAAATGGAAGCAATCAATAATTGAATACGAATCATTTTGAGCTTGACATCAGCTGATTACAAAGATCAGACCAAATTATCAGCAGTTCAAATAAAATTTAGGCAGTATTTTTATTTTTTTACTTAAACATATTTGATTGAATAACAATTGTTTTACTTTTATTTTTTACAATTATTTTTTATTGTAATTGTTGAAAGAATTGACAAATGTTAATATTTTTTAACTATTTGGAAATTTCTTCAGGAATCATGAAAATTCAAATTCTGTGTTATTTTGTCAAATACATGTGTGTGTGTGTGTGTGTGTGTGTGTGTGTGCTTCATATATATATATATATATATAAAATGTTAAAAGTCCACGTATGCTTCTAGGATAGTGATTTAAAGGTTATGATGGTTTTTTGATGCATAAAAAACGATGTTACTTTTTGTATTTAATATTTTTATTGTTATTTTTTGTATTTCAAGCAGACCTCCGCTCTTGGTCACAAAAAAGTATCAAAAAGAAAAAGAAAACCGTCGAAAGAACTGGAGATTTGTAGGGTGGACAGCGTTCATTCCTAGCAATCATGTTCGAAAAAGTTCACGTGAATTATTTTAGCTGTTTGTGGAATATTGTATTTTTTAATATTTTTTTTAATGTTGCAACGTAAAAGCGTTTAATTCAAACGGCAAAAATGAGACGCAATTGATTTCAATATGTATAATGGAATAGAAATGAAATTATTAAATGGTAAAAATAATGTAATTATTAGTTATGAATAATAATAATAATAATAATAATGAATAATAATAATAAAACGACTGAAGAGGGCCGAGTTAGAGACAATGTCGGCTTTTTTAATGGTGAGTAAGAGATAAAACATAATAATAATGAATAATAATAATAATAATAAAACTATTGATTATATATTTGTATATGTATGTATATATGTGTATTTAGGTGTATGCGTATATTCGATATTTATGTATATGTATATATATATATATTCATGTGTATGTGCTTATGTGTATATATGGTATGTGTGTATGTGTGCATGCATGTATGTATGCATATTGTGACCAAGAGCGGAGGTCCGCTTGAAATATAAAAAATAATAAAAATATTAAATACAAAAAGCAACATCGTTTTTCATGCTTCAAAAAACCCTCATAACCTTTAAATCATTATATATATATATATATATATATATATATATATATATATATATATATATATATAGATGGAGACAGAGAGATGTTACATGCTATCAAATAGATGGCTGTGTATATAGTGTGTGTGTGTGTGCATATCATGTCAGCAGAAAAAGAACCAAACTAATGAAATCAAGAGCAAAATACGCATTTATTTACTATACACTTCAGGTTTCACTTGCCTGGAATCCGCCCCATTTATACAGTGCAGATCTTTACTCCTCTATATAATCTATATTTGAGACTTTTTGTATGTCGATTGGACGGGACAAATTGAATATTTCACTGCTGGTACAGTCAGACATCTATACCGACTCAGATGATTTTTCTGGAACCCTTGCTCTTCATTAGCTGCTGCTTTTTTTTTTTTTTTTTTTTTTAAATAAAATTTCCAGCAATTTCAGGGATGTGAAACCTGGGTACTTGAAATAGATATTCAAGTGTATAGTATATATAAACAAAATGTGTTTGGATTTAGATGAGTAAAAACATGTTAGACATTTTTATTAGCATACACTAAGTTTCCAAAGTTTTATCTATTAACTTTTACATCATATATATATATATATATATATATATATATGATACATCTCTCTGAATGAGCAGTGAAGCTTTAAAGCAGTTGTAAATGACTAAAACTGCCACTTAATCATATATTCAAACACAGCAGTGTTTGAATTATATAATATATATATATATATATATATATATATAAAGCTAATAAATTAAAACTTTGGACCTTCAGTTTATGCTATATACACACGCTTTTTTCAATATACCATATATACCATGATTACAGTCGTTGCAATCTTCATTCTACACTTGAATTTTTTAACTGGCTGGTCTATTCAAGCTATTATGATTGCATCTTCTGCTAAAAGAGTCTTTTCTAATTAATTTATTGCTTTCAATGTTTTGAAATATTATTTTTATATTTATTTATTCTTATTTTAATACTTGTGGCTTGTTATATTCTCGATTTATATTAAATTAAATATGTGTACATGTTCATATATTTCTACTCCTAAACTAGTTAACTAATCATTATGAATTTTGAAGCACATTACTAGGTATAAGTAATGTTAGTTATATTTAGTTTAAATTAGTTTTATGCAAAGGGAGCAAAGAGAAAATTTAGATAATTTGTGAAATTTTAACAATAAATATTTACCAACTTTCAGTTTTTTTAGTTTCTTTAAAAGATTACTTTAAGAGACATAATATATCATTTAAATATTTCATATTTGCATTAAATTTAATCCATAGTTATTAGATAATAATTAAATAAGATTTGCTGAATTTCAATTTTTTATTAAGACCTCTTAAGCTTAAGCCTTAAATTTTAGATATTTTCTAGAATCAAGACCATGTAATAGATTTTCAATTTCTTATGACGACCATCATAAGTTCTACATTTAAATTTAAGATATTTTCTATAATGGATTTTGCTCAAAATTGTAAGGATTCTATACTTAAAGTTTAATAGTGTTAAGAGAAACATTTTCACACCCTTCATATATATCAATTAAGCAGACACCCCTTCCCACACCCAATCCTTAGCAGACGGAGTCAAAATGAGGCTGGCCGAGCGACCTAGATTTCTACACCCACGCAATGACCTTCAACTGTCGCCAACAAGAAAAACGCGGGAGAATCAAGGCAGTTCGACGAAGGCGGTGGACACGGAAACATGTGTGGGGGCATTCTGCTCGAAAAATGGAAACACCGCGGTTGATTCGCATGGTGAAAAAAAAAAAAAAAAAAAAAAAAGAAAAGAAAAACATCTCGTCGACTCGTATCGTGCCACAAAGGAACAATATATGCCCACCTTGGCACTAATCGATTGGAATTCACGCTGTGCTGATAAGGAATAACATATATTCACCTTAGCATAAATGGATTGGAATTTACGAGAATCGATCCTTCAAACCAGCACCTCATAAAAGGGAAAGAAGCTTCGGGTGAATTGAACGTCGACTCAACAAAAGAAGTTAAGTAACTCTTTCTAAATTGTTTTTGCTCGATCAATTATGTGAACTGTTGAATGCCCCATGAAAAAAAAGGAAAAAGAAAAAGAAAAAAAAATGGGGAAAAGAAAAGCAACCCTCGCACTAAGGTTTTTTTCCTAAATGCTGAATCCCCCCCCCCTGTTGATCGGCCCATAAGTAACATATCATTGACTATAAAAAAGAAAAAAAGGAAGAAGAAAAAAAAAGGGGGAAAGAAAAGAAAATAAAACAAAATAGAGGAAAGAGGGAAAAACTATTTCTATATCTTGAGACTTTCAGTGTGACCCCCCCCCTCTCTGAGTATCACTCATATCTCGTTCTCATCGAAGAGAACAAAAAGAACCTTCCTAAGACAATCGAAATATCACTCACCCCCCCTCTCCTCTCCTTGTCCCAAATCATTGTCTGCATGTATATATTCTTTTATTCTTTTTTTTTTCATGTTATTTCAGTTATGATTTCAGTTGCATGTTCTGTTTTCGTAGTTACATTTTACCCGGTTCAATTTGTTTAAATAAATTGTTGATTTAATAATTCTCATACCCGTGTCGACTTGTGTCTCTTTTGTTTGCCTTACATTGCCGCCCGTGAATGCCTCGAGTATATTCCACGACGATTCCCATACCAAAAAATGTTAGGAGTTTAAGGAGATTCCTGGGCATAGCAGGGGCATAGGAAACAGACCCATAACGATTCCACTATTTAAAGTCCACTTAGTGTCGGATTGGGGCAAGTGGGGAATCCATGGTTATGATGTATTAAAAAAAAAAAAAAAAAAAAAAAATCGCATAATCTTTGTAAGTATTACATAGCTCTGTTTGAGAAGGCATTGAGCACCGTGTACAAATCCTAATTGAAACTGAGCCTGCCAAAAAAAAGCTGATAATCACAGCCATCAGTGTATGTATGTGTACACACACACACACATATATATTACACACACAGGCACACAAGTGGGGCAAAATTATTTGACACATTTGTAACATTCAATAACAGTAAATAATGACATTTTTATTTTCCGAATGTAAATATAACATTTTGTTATGTCATTTCACATTACCTATATGAATTAGACAGGTCATTGTGACATCATAGGTACATTTTTTGAAAATAAAAATACTTTTTTTCATTAAACATAAAAAAAAATGGTAAAAGGTACAGTTTGTAAACTAAAAGTATAAAAATAGTTTATTTCATTATTTATTCAAATTTGCTTCTATCAAACAAATGTGTAAAATCATTTTTTTTATACAAGAAACCATTTTATACTGCAAAGATGAAGTGAGCCAAATTAATTATTTTGGTTGTTCCCAATTTATATACATTTACTTAGAATATGTGTATATTTGTATACATTTACTTAGAATATGTGTATATTTGTATGTAAATTATGTCACTTGAAAAAAACAAAACATATTCTACAGTAAGTGTTATTGGCATATGGGTGCCTTATGTGTGTATCGCAATGAAAAAAACATCCAAATAACAAACTGTAAACTGCCGAGTAAGATAGGGATTGTGTACAAAAATCTGAACATTGTGTCTTTTAGAAACACTGTTTGAATATCAGAGAGTTTGTTGTCTTTGAGATCTTGGTAACCATAGGTATTGAGCACACTCACAACAAGCATTGGTGTGAGAGAGATTGCAGGTTTCACAACCAATGCATTCATACCAAATATCATTGAAGAGACTGGTTGCCTAAAAAAAAAAAAAAAAAAGAAAAGAAAAAGACAATTTATTAAAAAGCACAGAAAAATGATATTAATATCATATATAGTACTAGCAAGGGCAAAAGTTATATTCCTATTAAAATCTTTATATCTCTCTCTCTCTCTGTCTTTCGATTTTTCACTTTCATAATTTTCCCTCTCACTATTCCCAACTCCGTCTTTCTTCTTCATCTAGCCCATTCCTCATTAGCTGTACTCATACAGCTCTCCTTTATATAAAAGATTCCTGAGAACTGAGTTGACAATTTTCTTTCTAAATTTATAAATAAAATGGTTGAAAACCTGACCGCCTCCTCCCTGACAAAACTGTTACCCAATTGATCCCAAGAGAATTAATTTTTTTCAAGTTTTAGATATTATCCATCCAGGGCAACACTGATCAAAAATATACCAAATTTGGTGTTCTTCATTTTGTAGTTCTTTACTTTTTGCTGGACATACAAACACACATACATATACATCTGCACTTTCAATAATAAACCATCAGGGCTTTATATAATGGGCTACCTGGCATGGCTCAGGACCATATAAATGAGAAAAAATTAAATTGCATTTGAACATACCTGCTATTCTTAGCATATTGCACACATTTTTATGACTATCATTTTCTTATCGTGAGCAAAGCCGAGTCGATCTTCTATAAAAAACTGTATAACAAAATTATTTCCCCCCCCCCCGGCAACACAATATTTGTGCATATTTGCTATCTAATATATCGAGCATTTTGTATCGACTAACAAATACTTCTTATCCAATATGGTATTTAATTATTATATGTATTAGTAATCATCTGAACTCCAATCCCTGGTCCCCTCTTGCCAATCTTTCATGATAAAGATAAACACCCGTCTAGCTGAAACCACTGTCAAAAATTTTCCCCACTCTTTAACTGTGCCAAAACCAAAATGTAGATTCCATGAACAAAGCTTCTTTCTTAGAAGTGCACGCTAGTGGAACTCTCTTCTGTCTGCCTGTTTCCCACCTGACTACAACTTGGATGTCTTCAAGTCCAACATAAACAAATTCCTGATGAACCGCCTCCTTAAGTAAGATACTTTATCAAATCTCCAATACTAACGATTACTATGATACTATCCCATTGATTACTGTATACGCAATAACCCTTATCCCCGAATGGCTTCCGGGCCTTGATAAGTGGTGACTTCCATGTAAAAAAAAAAAAAATTGTATTGGTTTTCAGCAAGCGTGTACTTTGTCTGGTGTACGACATTAACAAAAAACAAAGAAATTGTTTGTTCCATGAAACACTGCATTTAAACACATCCGTTTTATCTATGATAAAATGGTGCACTCTTCTATACTGTATACCATTTCCTAGATATCATAATGCATTTTTCAAATTAATACATAAATACATTGTTTTTTTTTTAAAATTATACACAACATTAGAAATCCAGGAAAAAACAGCCCCCTCCTTTCAATAAAGCTGACTTGGTTCACCTTAACAGAATGAACATTTTTTTTTTTTAATTTTTAGATATTATAAATCCGGGTCTATGCCCCGTTAGACAATACCAAATTTATGGTAGTCTGTTTTGTATTTTTCAGCTTTTAGCTGTATATTCAAATATACATACATATACACTAACAGACCACTACCTTTTATACAATAAAACACACAGACAACTTCTTTATATAATAGATATACAACATCCGTCTAACAAACAAAATACTCGGATCAGACACTGGAAATTTTAGGAATTCCAACTTGGCTCAGACTCCTCAACTCTACTACAAATAGGTATTAATTGGTAACATGACTGGTAGTAGAGAATGCCATTCAACATTTTTATGCAATGTGTAAGAAAATTTAGTAACCCTATGTTCATTTAAAAAAGCTAAAAGAGCTGTATATAGTATATACACAGAAATGACAGAAAAGAATCGACACTCATAGAATCAGCTTATTTCAATAAACATATAATTTATAAAACAAAATCAAAAATAAATGGCCATAAATTTAATAACTAATACTTGGTTGACATTCCTTTTGCTGTTTTTAATGCTTGGACCTTTATTGTTTCAGTCTTTATTTAACGAAAAAAAACCAAAAAAAAACCATGGCATTGATCAGTTGACGAATATCATCTTGAGGAATTTCTTACCATATCTGACGCATTAATGCTAAAAGTTCAAGCTTAGAAAATGGCTTCCTTTTCTTTTTGCAAAGGTTCTGGTCTAATATGCCACAAAGGTTTTCAATTAGGTTCATATTTGGGGATTGACTTGGCCATGGAAGTTTATTAATCCCATTTTGTGTCACCCTAGCAGAATGACAAGAAGCTCCGTCTTCCATAAATAAAAAGTTAACTTGGTTCATTTTATGACTTGAGAATATTGGAGTTTTTCATGTAAAATTGAAACATGTTTAGCAAAGTTGATGCTTCCTATGAACTCCAACAGGCTTGAGTGACCATCACTCCAAATTACACCCTATAACATAACCGAGAAACCCTCATGTTTCAGCATTGGCTGCAAGCTCTTTTTAAGTCAAGCTCTTGCTGAGATATCTTCCATACTCATACCCTTCTACTGTCGGAAAATAATGTAAATCGTGACTCATCAGAGAAAATGACATTGGTCCAGAAGGTCTCTCCACCATCTCACAAGTTCAATTTTTTCTGTGCTTGATATTAGTAGAACAAAGAGGTTTCAGTCTAGTCGCTCTACCATACTGGCCCAGCTTGTGAAGATATCTGACAATTATTCTGAGACCGACACCAGCTTGTGTTGCAATGTCAGAGGCTTTGCATCGAGGATCCTCTTCAACAATTCTATTCCCAAGATGCAAGATTCTTTCAGAGGGCCCCGGCAAACTGGATGATATTTTGTGCACTCTTTGTCCTCTCTTGTGAATTGTACGATCACGCTATTAACAGTAGAAAAAGGTATTGAAAGATTTCCTGCGAATTTGTGTTGACTAACACTACCTTCATGTTGACCCACGATTTGTCATCGCAGAAATTCTGATAGGTTTGATGCTCCTTTGGTTCCTGGCATGCATCAATGTTGTTAGATGCAATTTTAATGAGATACTATAAATTATTTCAGCACTATTTTTATCTGAAAATATAAATAAGCATATATCAATCTTAGGAAATTTTTTTTTTTTTTATCTTAGTGTCTATTCTTTTCTGTCATGTCTGTGTATATATTTTAATTAATTTAAGGAAACAAATTATCAAAAATCGCTACAATAAATTTACTGTTTCAGTCTTTATTTAACGAAAATGAAAAAAAAAAAAAAAAAAAAAAAAGAAAAGTTTTGGAGGCATTTTTCTTAAGATTTAAGCATCTAGATATGCATGATTTTTTTAAAGAAAGGGGATGCTGGGTTAATCAGTTATAATGGAGCTGTCTTTCATTACTTAAATTATGTCAGAATGCCCATGTGTGTTATGTACTCAGAAATAATGAATCAGCCAAGTGAAGGCTAGATATAAAGGGGAGACGAGAAGGGAGTGAGCCTTTTTAAATTGTCTGCAATCTCCAAGGTAATGCATACAATATGTCATTGAAATATTTTATGCTAAATTTTGTTATTTTTTTTATATATCTAATTCATAAAAGTTGTTACTATACATTTTATTAGATTTTAATGGATAGATAGTTAATATAGTATTGGAAGTAATATTGACATCTAATAAACACCAATTAAAATTTATGTATTTTAATTATTTTTTTTATGTTAGGTTTATGATTTATGCATTAGGTCTTCAAGCTTATAATGAGATAACTGGGTTGAATTGAAAAATTAGTGTAAAGAGCAAGTATAAACCATTTAAGTATAGAGAAATTTATCTTATGGTAATATAAATGGAAATGTTTACAATTAAATACCAAGATCTAAAACAAATTGAGGTTCATAGTCTATAAAAATATTAATACTAAAAAAAGTTTTGTTTTAAAAAATTACTTTTAGTTGATTTTAGATTGATGAAAAACTTCTTTTATAATACCTACAACTTAAAGTTTCTTGTTTTTTATTGAATAACTATCTTCAAATCTTGTCATATACAATTTTTCAGCAAGACATAAATAACAAGGTGAGTTAAGGGAGGAACATGTTTCAGCTTTGTTCAGGATATTCTGCTTAACAGTTTGTCCAATTAGTTCATTCTAATATATAAGAAGTGATTTATAATTTGGATTCTCGGAGGAGCATTTATGATCTAAGAATCTTTCCTTGAAAGTGTTATTAGCCATGCCAATAAAAAATTTGATATTTGGGTACTCTTTGGTGGATATTGTAGTTTTATATACTACAGAGCTTACTAAACAATTCCTATTAAGTGAACACTCAAGCAGTTAGATAAGTTAGTTAATCTATTTGTGTTCGATTCATTTGTATTGTTTAGAATGTTTCTGTTATGTTTTTTAATCATTTTTTCCAGATTGCCACTATATCTATAATTCAATTTTCTTATGTTTTTATATTTTTATTGACTCAAATAACCAAATGGAATAGGTTAATTTGTTATACCACATTAACCCATTTTATTTGGTTCCACAATATACTTTTTAGACAAATATCTATATTCCTATAAATTTGTCTTTTTTTTGTATGTATTGATATTCATATTAAAACATTTTTTTTATTTATTTAAAAAGAAAATACAACTTTGTTATATATGCGTCATGGAATTACATTCATCTGCAAAAGATCTAGCTAATTTGCATATTCTTTTAATCATTCATTTTAATTAATTCCCTATTAGTTTTTTCGGTTTTCTTATAGGATGATCATCTTTAGTTAAGTATTACGTGTAATTATATTCATGCAGATATTTTACATGATTTATACTTGCGTAATATTTGCGTAAAAAGTTTATAGTAAAGAAACTTATCAATATATATTAAAAAGATTTTGCCCACCAAACGCCTCTGTCAGTTTTGAGTCTACAGACATGAAACTTAATATATAGGGTATTTAAACCAATGCAAAATTTTATATTTGGGTTTTAGCCAGGGAAAATCGGTGCAAAAGTGAAAATTAAAAAAAAAAAAAAAAAAAAAAATGGAATTTGTCAAGTGAAAGTTGAACGATGGCATTACAAATATGCATGTGTAATGTAATATTCATCTTTTAATTTTTAGCCTTGCAGCAAACATGTCTTCATAACTCAGGCATTAACATCAAGGAAAAAAGTAAATCATAAGCTAAACATATTGGTTTCAATTCTCGGTGGTGACGACGAATCATTTGTTTCATTTTTTTTTATTAACACTTTAAATCATTACTATATATATTGGGTCCAATATAATAATAAATAAAAAATCTGCATTAATCAAAATATCATATTTAAGCATATTTTGTGACTGGGCATTACCAGGCGGCCTGCTAATATATATCATCTCCTCTTAATTCCCTTCTAATATTTTCCCTTCAATTTTTCTACAAAACATAAGCGCTAGTAATTGTCTGTATTTTTGAGATGAGGTGTTTTCATTGGTTGAGATTGTCGGACTGACTTCCTCATCTTGGTTGTTATTGTCACAACGTTTCGGCTGTTTTGCCCTCCGACCTTCGTCAGGTGTTTTGTATCGAACTGGGGAACCGTTTGTTAGGAGTCTCGAACCCAACCCTTTATTATTATTACGGGGGTACCGTGTTCGGACTCCAGCTAGGCTTTGGGACATAGTTGCTGATTCTGTTTTGAATGTTACTTTTTCACTGCCTTCGTTCAGGATTGAACTCAGCACCTTTGGGTAACTAAACTTTGATACAATGTCTAGGACCACTTGGCCATATGTCACTAGGACAATTCTTAGTTGTTTTTTTTGTTAATGTTAAACCTATGTTGTTATTCAAGGTTTTCTCTCTCTATCAGGTGTCCACATTGCATTCAGTTCTATGCTTGGTTTGCTCAGTAGGTTGTTATGTCCGAGCATGTGAGCCGTTTCTTTAAGTTTTCTCACTTTCCAGTGGGTCTCTCTGTTTATTATTTTTACTTCATCCCATAGGGGGCGATGGTCCCCCCTCTCCATCCAGACATGGTTGGCTATACCCGATTTTTCCATCTCCTCTTTAGTTACCGCTTTTCGGTGTTCTTCCACCCTTACCTTAAGGGGGCGGCATGTTTCACCCTTGTAAACCTTTCTGCAACTGCATGGGATGGAGTATATGCAGTTTTTGGTCATGTTCTCATCCATGCGGGGCTTCACTCGTACCAGGTATCGTCTGAGTGTTGACTCGCTCTTGAATACTGTCCTGATGTTGTAGGGGGCACATATTCTCTGAATCTTTTCGGAGATGCCTCGTATGTATGGTAGGCAGACCTTGGAGGTTTTTGGGTTTCATTCTCCTCTCTTATACTATTAACACGTCTGGTGGATAGTATGCTATCGGGGTAGTTGTTACGACGGAGGGTATTCTTCAATCTGACCATTTCTTGGTGGTATGTAATGGTGTCGCTACTTATTGTCTCTGCTCGATGTTGTAAGCAGCGTGTGAGTCCATGTTTGATACTGTATGGGTGATGGGAGTTGAAGTTTAGGTATTGTCCGGTGAAGGTAGGCTTGCGATATACGGATGTCTTAAACCCATGCTGTGCGTGATATGAGTATATCAAGGAAGGCCAGCTGGTTATCTTTTTCTTTCTCCATTGTGAACTGTATCGATGGTCTTATTGAGTTCACATGGTCTAGGAGAGCCTGGATGTCTTCCTGATGGGGCCAGAGTATGAAGGTGTCATCAACGTATCTTAGCCACATGGTGGGCTTTAAGGGAGCTGAACCTAAGGCCATGTCTTCGAAGTATTCCATGTATATGTTCGCCATCACTGGTGATAATGGCGAGCCCATAGCTAGTCCCTCCTCTTGTCGATATAGGTCAGTACCCATTCTGAAGTAGGTTGTTTCTATGCAGAATGTCAGCATTTCAATTAAGTTTGGCAATGGTACACATGTGCGCTCTTTTATGGAGAGGTCCGCAGCTAGTTTGTCTTGAATTACTGCTAGTGCCTCACTAGTTGGGACTTTAGTGAACAGGCTAACCACATCTAGGCTTACCATTTGGTTTGTACTGATGGGTGCTCCCTTGATCAGTTCCGTGAAGTGGGCAGAATTCTTTACATGTGTTGCTGACTTGCCTTCTAATGGGTTTATTATATCCACAAGGTACCTGCTCAGTGGGTGGCATGCTGAGCCTCGGCAGCTCACTATGGGTCTGAGTGGAATACCGTCTTTGTGTATCTTGGGGAGACCGTACATATGTGGTAGCTTACTGTAATACTGGACCAGCTGTCATCGGAGCGATGTGTTCCTTCTTTTTGGTAAGGATTTGTAACAGCTTTCTTTCGGTTTTCAAAGTTGGGTCCTTCTTTATTTTACCTACCATCTGCGATTAGGCCTGCCATTTTAACATTGAAAACAGTGAATCAGCAACTATGTCCCAAAGCCTAGCTGGAGTCCGAACACAGTACCCCCGTAATAATAATAAAGGGTTGGGTTCGAGACTCCTAACAAACAGTTCCCCAGTTCGATACAAAACACCTGACGAAGGCCGGAGGGCAAAACGGCCGAAACGTTGTGACAATAACAACCAAGACGAGGAAGTCAGTCCGACAATCTCAATCAACATAAACGCTGTTTAATATTTACTATCACTATTACACGTTACTAAAGGTTTGTTTTAAAAAGTTGTAAATTCAGCTGACCATTTTGTAAGAATATACACTCCTAGTCTTGGTTTTTATAATCAATTTTACAATTAAACAAATGGACCTGTATGGCTTATAGTTGATTGTAAACATTTCCCTTTATATTATCTAATTTATAAAACTCATTATGTCTGTCTGTCTGTCTGTCTCCATATTTTCAAACTATCTCTTCCGAAATTAAAAGTTGCAGAGCGATGCTAGGGGCTTCAAATGATTGGATATTTTTTTGACCGTTCTTTTATGGGTCTTTAGTTGATTAAAACAGTTTTTAAGGGGTCAAAATTGGAAAAAAAAAAAAAAAAAAAAAAAAAAAAATCGCTATGCATTTTGTGCATTCATTTTTATTTTTATTCAGTTCATATGCGTGTCACATTGGTACAATGGTAACGTCACTTTGAATGCTAGTTTTTCTTTCGATTCTAGCTGATGGCACCCAAATACTTTATTTTTACTTTTGAAATCACAATTCTATAATATATATGAAATCTGGACAAATTAAAATATAATATTTAAGTGGGCAAAACTGCCCCCCCCCCCCGCTAGTAATAAGGTAAATTTTTCTCTATAATTAAATGTTTTAATCTAACCCTAATTTTTTAATATAACCCAGCTATGTCAATATATAAGTTGTAAGATATAAAGACACAGATCATAAAACTAACTGATATCAGTTATAATGCATCAACTTTAAAAAAAAAAAAATTTTTTTATTAGTGTTGATTAGATGTCAGTGCTATTTCCTATAACTATCTATCCATTAAAATCTAATGAAATGTATAGTGATAAATTTAATTTAGTTTTATCATTCCTTTTGTTTGAATTTGGATTAATTTATTTATACATAAAATTTTTATAGAGTAGATTAACCTAATATATAACACTTAAAATATTAAGCTTCTCGTAACAAATTTTAATATGATTTTAAAATTAAATCCTTATTTTTACTTCAAACCAAGTTTTTATCATCAATGGTTATATAATTGTTATATATACTATTTATATTCAGATATATAATAGATTCCCAATGTATAATTATTTTTTGTGGGATCCCTTAAAGCTTATGTGAGCCCTGGTTAAGAATCCCTGCTGAAGAGTCAATCCTTCACATTTTACCCCAGTTATGAGGGAATAGTAGAGACAGAACCTTAAGTTTCAATCAAGAATTAGTTTCACGAAAGGAAAACTCTGAAACAACAGCAGTCCATCTTCATTCACCCCAGTATTGCTTACAAGTTGTCCTGGATTTTTCCTTGTCATTGGATTTAATTCTAGAAGTGCAGTTAGAAATTGTGCAACTGTTGCTTCATTATAAACTTTTTATCAGAGAAATTAACGTTTTAAACGATATCAATCTACTTACAGGCGTTTATATTTTTGGGCATTTTCATCAGCAATATCAGCAAGTGGCATGTTGAATAGAGATGAGGCAGCAAATGTGTACGTGCTAAAAAAATGCAGAAAAAGTAGTTCATGGCATTTTAAACAAAAAACAAAAACAATGCTTTAAGTTGGACATTATAAATTATTAGCGAGAGCACATGAAAATTCCATGTCGCTTTCTACATTGATCTATATATAATTTACAGTTAATTTGGAATAAAAATATTTGTCAACAGAAATAAAAAAGATTTTCTTCTGTAAAAAAACAATAATCATTGTCAGCTAAATATTAATTAAACTAGCAGGACACGTTAACCGGCGTTGCCTGATGGAACCCCCACCCCTGCAAAAAAGTAAACTACGGTTGTTGTTGGTGGCCACTGCCATCCCTGAACATTTGCAGACACTAGTGGCTGTAGTTAAAATGAAATAATCTTTCACTGGTGGTTTTGGGGGATAACATGCAGGTACTGTTTTAAAAAAAAAAAAAAAGAAAAAAAAAAGCATTTAAGGGAATGTGTAAATCAGTATGATTAATAAAATTATGAAAACTGGTTCATTAGAAAAATAATGGAAAGTAAAAACTAAAGTTTTAGAAATTAGGGATTCTCACTGTATATGAACTGTTTAGAATTATTGAAATCAGTGGTAGCAGTCCTAGCTGTTTTCGTTTGTTGTTCAAGTCTTCTTCTTTTCAACTCTTCCACTAATAGTATTAAATTAAATTCCAGCTTTATGTCATCTTTTTTATAACATGTAAAACAAAACAATTACAACTTTTTTCACTTCACGTCTTTGAGTATTGTCATGTTAAGAATGTCATCTGGAAGAGACATCTCAAATTCTCCATGTTAAGAATGGATTTCCTATCTTAAGAACGGTGTTTGGAATAGGCACCGCCAACATCCCCAGGTAAAGAATGGCTTTCAGAGTAGACCACACCCTTTTTTTGGGGGGACGGGGGATAATTCCCCCAGATTTAACTGTGATAATCATTGTCAGCATACCTGCAAAAAAAAAAATAAAAAAAAAATAATAGGGGGTGGGTGGCAGTATTGGTAGGAGAAAAGTAGATTTGCTTATTGTGCGTACATACAAACCTGGCAGCCAGTGAATTACAGGGCATAATACAGGTCTTTATATCTCTATAAGTACTTGTCTCTGCAAAATTTGAACAAGATTTTCTTAATCAGCATAGTTGAAAATCTATAAAAGTCGTCATTTGTGGACCTAATGTACAAATTTACCCCCCCTCCAATTTTTAAAAAGTTAACATGTACACAATCTCAAGATAAGAAAATTAAATAAAATACTCCACAGAATTCAAAATTGGTGAAAACAAGTATATAACAAACAATTGTTTCCCTGTGTGATGAAATTTACATTAAAACTATAGTGTAGGTAATTGGTGTAAAAAAGAAAGAAAGGGCGTAGTGCTATGTCTGTATTTTATCCATGTTTACACTCCCAAACCATTGCTGTGTTCTGGATGTGCAAGCAAAGATGGAGAAGACGTTATGTATATAAAGTTTTTTTTTACTTGGGCATGTTTCAGTAATAAAAGTTATCCGTATTTAATTGTTTGCTTATGAGCAGTTAATATGTTTGTATTCTTTATGCTCGTGTCTCATGTGGCGGGCGACACCATTTTTGTAAACTTTTAGAAGTGTTCATTTATTTAGGAATTAGTTTCATTCTGGAATATAAGAATGTCAGGTCTCAGCTAATCAGAAAGAGCGGAACATGGCTAGGGAGCCATTTTTATTTAGGATTCGGAAATCGGAAAGAATATGTTATGTCTTTGTATGTATTAGCCAGTTACAGAGTGTGCAACCATTATAGTTGAAAAATGTAGAATTTGACCTGGTGACAACTGGTAGCGGTGAGAGCACTAAATATTGAGAGAAAAATAGGAACAACTTCCTCAGTAGATGTGGCGATTGCAATGGTGTTGCTCATCAGATGTAATGCAGCATTTTATAATCAGGAGTGAATGTGGTAGAAATGGTTGCCATAAGCTACATAAGACAGTAGCTCTCAGGGTAGATGTATTGAATTTGTATGTGGCATCTGTTGTTGCAAACCTACGATACTTTGGTCCAGAGGGAAATTTCTGAAATCCAAATATTATATATGGAGATAAAACGAACATGTCTCTTTATTTACTAGCATGGCTAATTAGTGTTGCTTGAAGGCATAAACAACAAAATAAAAGTTTAAAAGTATGTGCAAACACTTATAAATTCTCTATCTCTCTTCCTTTTCGGCTTCTTTTCACCCACTCCTCTTTCCTTTTTTAATATATTGAAAATGATTTAAAAAAAAAAAAAAAAAAAAAAAAAAAAAAAAAAAAAAAAAGAAAAGGTTTTGGGTTTCAAATTTGGTTGCAATGCAAAGTTCCTTGTCTTCCCCGTCAATGTTATATAAGGGTTTCATTATTATTCTTGTTCTTGTTAAAAGTGCAGTCTTAGAGAGAGGTTTATTAGAGTGAGTCTTCGAGAGAGCTTGTCGTGTCTTAGAGAGAGATTAAGAGAGAGTCAGAGAGAGAGAGGGATTGTTGCGTTCTGTGTTCGTGTTATGACGATTCATATATATTAAAAGTTCATTATTTAGATGTGTTGAAGAAGGAACTCTTAAAGTGAGATAGTGTTCAGACAGTCTTAGTGTAGATATGGTAGAGTTCACATTGTAGATATGAGATGTGTATGTTAAGACATTTTATAACACAGATATACAGACATAATACAATTTTCACTTTACCTTTTTGGCAGAATCACAACACAAAGACGACGTCTACAAAAACACATGATGGTTTATTTCTTCTCACGACCGGCCGTGGTTTTCATCATCAAAAATTCAAAGCTTCATTCTAAGTTTCACAAGTGACCGTCTCGCTTCTAGACGTTCGAATCCTCAGACTCTCTCTGACTCTCTGTTTCTCCTTAGTTTCTAACTATCTCTAGAACTTTCTATTTTCCATGACGTCATACACACGTGTTCTGGACATATGTGTACAAAACTTTTCCTTTTTTTACAAAAGGAATTTTAACCTATACTCAGTAACCTATATTTTCAATATGTTAAAAACATGTTTATTAAATTATCTTGTAGCTGCATTCTTTCAATTGAATTTTCCTAACAAAATTGACAGTGCACATTCTTTTCTTGAAACTATTTTATCTCTATTCTAAACAATCCTTTCTCTAATTCTCTTTTCTTGAAACTATTTTATCTCTATTCTAAACAATTCCTTTCTCTAATTCTCACACGTAATCTATTTCTAAACCTAAATTACGAGGTTCGAATTTCATCTATGCTATTTCATTTTCATTTTAACTAAATCTCTCTATTTTTATACTTAGATGAAAAGGGGGCAGCCCTTATCATGTAACATCAACACCATAATGAAATATGTTTTTGTTTTAATGTATTTAAAATAATAAAAATGTAAGAAATCCACCTGTGCCTTCAATTTTAATGTTATTACTTGAGGCAATGCCAAATTTCTTGATTCAATATTATGAAATGTTTATTTACTGTATTCCAGAGTAACACCAGCTTCTTGCCTTAACCCCTCTCTTATCAACCTATATAAGTGACCTTGTCTAAGGAACGGTCTCTACCACACCCCTTGTCAATTTTTGATCTATAGATAAATAGGGGATTTGGACTTGTGGAACAAATTCAACTTGGTTTTTAAAATAGCTGCTAAGAGGTTAAAATTGAAAGAAAATTGGAACTTGGCAGGTGTAAGTCGATTTAATGCGCTTTTCTACATATGTGCAAATATACATTTTTAGGTTAAACAGAATTTAAAAAAAAAAATTTATATGCATGTGGCTCATACAGTAACAAATAAGGCTGGAGAGCTATATTTTTTGGTCTCGGTTCTAGCTGATAGCACCCAAGTTATACAGGGTGGAATGAGAAAAGTGTTGCCCTAAAAAAAAAAATAAAAAAAAAAAAATAAAAAAAAAAAAACTCTACAGCAACTTTCATTGAAAAAAATCAATTCAAATAATTCAAATAGTAGAGCTGACATCTATTCAAGCCTCACTCATCGCCTCATTACGGGTCCAGAACTGGGAGCATGCTTTTTCCACAAGCAAATACTTGGCAGATGGCGGCGATCAGGCTGACATTGGTGATGTTCTTGATATATGACTAAACAAAGTAGTCTAGCGGATTCAGGTGGGGGTAAGAGGGGGCCAGTGAGAGAAAGGTACAAAGTCATAACCCTCCTTCTGAAGCCAAGCCTGGGTCTTTTTGGACCTGTGGGCTGCCAGCGACCACCTGATTGCATCAGGGGATCACCACACTCTTCAGCACATCCAGGTATACTTTAATGTTGAGTTTCAAGCTGACTTCAAGGATGTGATGTGGCATGATGTGGCCCTCACTTGAAACAACACCTAAAATCATAACCTTGGCCGCCAACTTTGTTTTCATCACCCTGGGCATGTCCGTCAAGCGTTTAACCATCCGGATTTGCATTTTGAGGGTGCTGGCAATGATCTGTTTGTCATAACTTGGATTAGTAGTGGCGCATATCCGATCTCGCTCGCTGAACATTGCGTCACTTTCAAACATGATAGAAGGCTTCTATACCTCTTGAGATTTGACCACAACTGAACTGGTAGATGATTTGCAACAACAAAAAGAAAAGAAAAAAAGAAAAGAAAAAAACGAAAAAACGAAAAAGAAAAAAAAAGGAAAAAAAGAAAAAAGGAAAAAAGAAAAGAAAAAAAAGGAAAAAAAGAAAAGGAAAAAAAAGGAAAAAAAGGAAAAAAAAAAGAAAAGAAAAACGGTTTTCATCAAATAGAAATGGACAACAATTTTATCATTCCACCCTGTATTTTTAACTTTTGAAATCACTGCTATACATTAATCAATCGATAATTGGCTCTATGATAAATATGAACTCTGTATAAATTGAAATATCATATGCAATTACATTTTATGACTGGGCAGTCTGCTAGTATTCATAAAAATGAAGATGGCCAGATCTGGAATGGGATTGCTGTTATCAAAATTATGCCAACACCAACAAGTATTTCACAACTATATTCTTTCTCGGGTTTGGTAAGCCAATGTAGTTAATTTTAGCAAAACGTCACCATGTCTAATCTTCTAAACAGCTCTCTGAAAAAAAGATCTTCGATGGAACTGGCCACCGAATGTCAGTTTGCCTTCAAAAAGATAAAAATTACTTAACACTCCATCAAACCCACAATAAAAAAAAGAAGGTAGTGCAAACAAGGGAAGTAACTCCAGCTTGAGAAAAATAGAGTTGTCTCTCCTTGCCTGGCAAATAGCAAAATAAAAACAAGTTTGTTATTCAATCGTGTTCTTTCGCTTTATGTTATCCTCGAACCTTGCCAAAGAACGAGTTACAATTTCGGGAAAAGATCAAAGTGTAGTATCTGTTCTTCAGATGCTGCACTTCTATTTCTTGTTCTCTTTCGGTGGAGGAGAAATCCTTCACGACTGAGACAATTTTTATTTTTGTACCTTTTCTCCACGTTAAAAAACGACCCTGGTGTCTAACTCTGTCCCGTGGGGAGGCATAGTAAATAGATACAATAATAAATTTGTTAGATGAAAATTAAATATACATTTTAGAAGCAAAACTATTCCAAATTTGTTTTTTGTTTTCAAAGAGTAAGATTTTATTGTTTCAAAGCATGTTTTAAAGTGAATAAAAATTTATGAAAACGTGTGACTGAATATGTAGCCTTTTTTCTTTTAATCTATAAATAAAACTCAGCACATCATGTTTGTTTTACTTGCTTGTTACCGTGCACATTTCGTGACTTAAAATATAAATATTCGAAAAGGAACAATGACAAAACGGATGAATAATAGGTGCCAAAAACAGTGTGACAATGTAAATGATTGTTCGAAAAAATAGCAGTCGTAACAGCAAGCTGTTGTCACTTTATCAACCAATGTTAAAAAATAAATACTGATTCAACAGGTCATAGTGTCTGATTTTATTAAGAAAATACTCACCTGTCGAGCAGTAATAGAGCCATGAAGATCCATGGATACGATAAACCTATGATCCACATTGTTCCACCAAAAATTATTTTACACACGAAATTTCCAAGAATCACATAATAATAACCAACGCTGGCAATGATAGGAGTACAAATAATGACCAAGATCTGAAAAAAAAAAAAAATAAATAAAATAAATAAATAAATAAAAAAAAAAAATAAAAACTTAAACGTAAATTGAAAACAAATGTACAATTTCACTGGTATATTCATAATAAGCTGTGGAAGTATTGTTTCTGAAGTTGCCTAACCAGTAGAAGTTGCTTGCATTTGAAGGAGCATTTTTTCTTTCACTTTTGTTCATTTCCATTGCAGAAATTTCCCTCTGGACCATAGGTTTGCAACAACAGATGCCACATACAAATTTATTATGTCTAGACTAGATTAGCCACTATATTATGCAACTTTTGAACACCATCTTACATTTATTTGTTATAATAAAATCCTACATTACGTCCTATGAGCAACATCATCACAGTCGCAACCAAGTGGAAGTAACTGCTATTTTTTACTATAAATGAAAAATATTCCTACCACTCCCAGTCAATACCGGGGGTTAGTCTTCATTTTGGATGGATATGGGGTTACACCCTTATTATCTGGCTCATATACTTATATACATAACAATTTTTCCATTTCCTTAATCCAAAAATAATTTCTCCCGGCACACATTCCACCAAATCCCATTGGCTGAGAAATCTTCCACCACAAATGAACACTTCATAGATTTACAAACATGGCTTCCCTCTATACAAGAGGCATTCTTTATAAATAAATTACCCCAATTACATATTACCACATAGATTTTTTTCTTCCTTTTCTAAAAGCTAGATACACTTGGGCTAAAGCGTTTTCCTCTTACCATTACACGTTCAAGCCTGTCTATTTTTTTTTTTCCTTTTTACTCGCTATTTACATTTTTGTTAAAAGGAGTTGCTTAACTATTAACTATTATTACACATTTTGTTTTTATTTTTAAACGCAAATACATCACAAGCCAAAATAATTTGTTTTCGCCATATTTCCCCAATTGTATTTTTTCTTTTGGGTATATATATTGAAACATGTTTGCACATAACTAATATTAAATGTTTTGTTTTTAAACAAAAATAGGTCAAAGATAAATTGTTTTTGCCTATTTTTTCCCCTATTTTATTTTAGGTGTATATATTTAAAATTGTCTGCAAACAATATTTCTTTCATAATTATAAAAAAATTCTGTTTCTGTTGTTTAACATCTATATATATAAAAGGCAAAATGTGCGTGATCATTTCGTGTATGTCTTCAAAAGGCTTCTTTCGCATGCGTTCCCGGGGTCGTTACTATCGCTTAAAACTGTGTATATAGGTCCTTTATTATAATATCTAGGAATTAGAAAAGCGCGTAGCGTATAAATTTATTTACGTCGATTTTTACAAAATTATTACTATTTTGGCTTCTCGCGTGTTGATTGGGTTTTTTAGTATAAATACAGTGAAAAACTTTGTGTTCTCGGCTTTCGCTGCTTTCCCCCCACTTCCCACCGTCATCTGGGGGAAGTGAAAACTAAAAATAACGATCGTGCGGTGACCTCATTTAGCGTCTTCCTGTCAATCAAACTTCTTTTAGCTTTATAAGCTTTAACTTAACATGCTAATCTATTACTCGCACTCGTGGTCAAGACCGTTAAGTATTTGGTATTGTTTTCCACTTCCGGGTTCAATCCCTCCTCCCGACCAAACATTTTTTTTATTACTTCGCTTATTCTTTAGTTTACCCCCCCCCCATACGCAGGTTTATTTATGCCATTTTTTTTTTCGTTTTGGTTTTGTTTTTTTACATCGTCTTTTTTATAATATTTAAGCAGGATTATTAATTATCCCCCCTCCCTCATACACACACCTACAAATACCGGACAATGCCGGGTACCCCCCATCCCGCTAGTTAAAATTAAAAAAGGTTTACATTGTTTCAATTTACAAAGTGTTCTATTTATATTAATTTATAATAAAAATAAAATTATGTATATATGGTTTCAAATAAATGTTTATTATTTAAAGAAAAGTATGTTTGTTTCTTTTTTCTGCTTATTCAAAATTGTCACTTTCTGAAATACCGTTTACATGGTGACTACAGGAATTTAGTTCCTTTGTAAGGGATAGAGAGTTCAAGAGTATTTTGCCACCTAAACTCTAATATCGCTAACAAAAATACCATACCTTGAACCATATCTTGCTCGCCAGATTAGTACGCATGAGTCAAACGACACTGCAACCACCAAATTTTTTTTGTTCGTTCATAGTATTTGCGCATGGGAATCTTGACAGCGATTATCAAAGTTACATTTCGGGCAAATTTTTTGACAACCCCACCCCTACTCACAAAATGGGGTGTCTATTCCAAAAGCTGCTTTTAACATGAGGAGGTTGGGGGTTGGGCAACAAAAATAGCCATACTTTAATTTTTAATTTTTTTTTTTTGGGGGGGGGGATGCTACCACCGGTTAATGGGTTCTGCTAGTCCTAAATAAAGCATGATACCACCAAAATTAGAAGTCAAATTAATAGGAGTATACTAATTGGAAATTTGTGCATCAAGATGTTTATTCATATTACATTTAAATTCTGCATGTTGTTATAGTCAGGAAAACATGGAAGGAATTTCAAAGGCAAGCTGTAAGTACATGCAATTTAATTGTGAAAACTTATAGGGCTCATGGTTTTTGAAAGCTGACCTATTTTTTTTATAAGTTTCTAATTACTGTTTAACTGGGTTTGAAAGATTAAAACCTAAAATTAATCTCTGAAAGGAAAAAAATGTATTTTTATATGAAAAAAGAAAAAGTTATGAATAATGTTCATATGGCAACTGCAAAAACTTGAAAATTCAGCTAAATTTGAAATTAAAACAACACATAATGTAAAATCCTTTAGAAGCTAAATATTACGTGTTTGGAAATATTTCAAATTAGTCAAGTGATAAGATACTAAAAAAAAATATTCAATTTTTTCCATAAATGTTGTTTATTATATTTTATCCAAGTTGATAGCCTAAACAGATTAGGCAATTGTATTCATTTTCAGTTTGTGAGGGAATCTTTCACCATAACCTTCCCTTAAACACGCTAAATGGATTTTTATTAAGTACATTACTTGATTTTTTTTTTTTTAATGGAAAGTACAAAATGCATTGTGGATGCGTTATCGGCAGCTCTCTCGCTTCTCTTTTTTTGTCACTCAGTCCTCATATTTTAATGAGTGATTTTTCTGACAAAGGGAGAAGAAAAAGCTGTATTCTAGGTTGGCAGTATTTTGCGTGAACAGCCGCCAGAGATGTCGGAAATTTTCTGTTTCTATCCTTGTAGCCATGTCACTAGTAAGCGTGCTGGAGGTAAACGTTTTATCTGGGCTGACGTTATCCACCTGATAATCAGTGACCCGAACCTTGGATTAACCACTAAGGAGGCTGTCCTATCAACAGGTGCAAAGTACTGGTGCTGCTGTATTGCCATTTGGTGAATGGATTCTGGACCATGCAGTAGCTTCTGGTGGGGCCTCTCGATGCCTCTTGATGGTAATTAGTGGGTAATTGTAACGGCATTACCTTTTCATGTGCTACAAAAAAAAAAAATAAAAATAAATATTTCTTCATTTCTATTTCTCTCTTACTTTCCCTCTTGCCCTGCTTCAAGCAAGTCTATCGACCTAGTCCACAAATCCCAAAACTCCATCATAAAAAGTTTCAAGAAAAAATACACAATTAAACCCAGATCTCCAACTTCTAATGTAGACCCCCACTACCATGTCATCCAGAGTCTACCTTCCAGAGGTTGAAACCCAATTACATAAGACTAAACCAGGCATTATTTCTAAGTGAAACTGGCATTGGACACTATTTCCCTTCAGCTAATATTCATATCTGTGGAGACTTTAATGTTTACAATGCGGAATGGTTAACTCACTCAAACAAGACCGATGATGAAGGGAGGTTCTGTCATGATTTCTCCATTACTTACGACCTCACTCAGATTGTTCACGAACCCACCCGTGTGCCCGATACTGACGGCCAGTATGCAAGTCTACTAGACCTTTTTGCTCACAACTTGCCCTGAACTATGTTCAGCTTCTGTTCTGTCTCCACTTGGATCTTCCTACCACTCTGTTGTATCAGTAATAATAAGTCCTCAGATGTACCTCTCCATCATACAGTATATCGATACTCTATGGTTGACTGGGATAGCTTCCGTACATTTATATCAGATCTACCTCTGCATTCCATGTTTAAAATAGTATCAGACCTGACGGAATGGTTAATTGTAGGTATAGACAGTTTCATACCCTCAAAAAAATTCCAGCAAAAACCTAACAGCCAGCTGTGGTTCTCTCCAGAATGTGCTGCTGCCATTGCGCACAGCAATCACTTCCCCATTGCTTCCAACATGATGTACTGAGACTAAAGCAGCTTTCAGAACTGCCAGCAACCACTGTAAAAAAGTAATAAAGAACGCAAGAGCGTTGTATGCTCAGTCCGTCAAGTCCAAAGTAGCTGAGAAGCGGCTTGGTTCCCACCAGTTTTGGCAAATAGCAAACAGAATCCTGAACAGAAGTGTGTGCTCTATCCCAACTATCATAAATGAATCTGAGCTAATCTCGTCAGCATCAGACAAAGCCAAACTCTTTGCCAAGAACTTTGCAGCTGATTCTTCACTTTGCAGCTGATTCTTCACTTTGCAACCAAGGCTGCCAACCTCCAGTATTTCTACCTGTATCAGAAAACACGCTATGTGATATACAAATATCTGTACGTGATGTTGCCAAGCTAATCAAGAACCTTGATTCCAGTAAAGCAACCGGCCCTGACGGTATTCTAATTATAGTACTCAAAGACTTCAACCAGAACTAGCGCCCATCCTTATAAAACTGTTTAAACGCTGTCTTAAGGAGAATTGCTTCCCATCACCCTAGAAAATCTCATCAGTATACCCCGTATTTAAGAATTCAGGTGATCGCTCATCTAAGTCTCCTGTGCGTAATGAGTAAGTTGCTGGAATCCTTTAAATAGAGAAGTAATCAACCATCTCAGCAAAAATAACCTTCTAAGTGACACTCAATATGGTTTCCGTTCTGCCAGTTCTACAGCAGATGTGCTTACAGTTATATCTCATAGGATTAGCGAATCTCTTGGCTGAAGCTAACTTTCTAGAGCAATTGCTCGACATATCAAAGCCTTTGATAGAGTTTACTTCACAAGATCTCCAGCTACGGTATAGCTGGAAATGTCTTCTCAATTATTAAATTATTTCTCTCTGATAGGTTCATAAGAGTAGTGGTTGATGGGCAGAAATCAGAAGCTCTCAGTATTAATGCTGGAGTCCCTCAGGGGTCCATCCTGAACCCAACTCTCTTCCTGATCTACATCAATGATCTTCCAAATCACATCCTTACATCATTTGTAGACATTTATGCTGATGCCCCTACAATCTATGGTAGCACATCCAAGACTGTAAACGACCAAGTTCTCTCTGATTCTCTCTCCTCTGATCTTGAGCAAGTGGTACAATGGGGTAAGAGGTGGCTTTTATTTTTAATGCATCTAAAACAAAGCTTTTATCTTACATCATCAACACTCTGATCCTCATCTGGCATCAATTGAAATGAATAGCTCTCGTCTTGGGGAGGCCTCATGTTTTGACAAGCTTCTAGGCTTGATCTTTACTCCTGCTCTTAAATGGAACACATACATTAAATCTGTTGCTAAGGCCACTGGAAAAATGGTGGGATCCTTCTATCGATCAAGTAGATATCTCACTGCTGATGCAATTCTCTATCTATATAAGAGCCAGGTACGTCCAAGGATGAAGTACTGTTGCCACATCTGGACAGGAGCTGCTAGAAAGGACTTATCCTGCCTTGATAGAGTTCAAAGTAGACTTCGTAGCCTCGTAGGGGATGTCCTTTTCTCTTCCATGCAACCTCTTTTTCACAGAAGAGATGTTGCAAGTTTATCTCTGCTTTATTGTTATTTTCATGGCAAGTGCTCGACTGAGCTTCAATCTATGCCCCCCCACCCCCTCGGCAAACTTTCACAAGAAACACCCGTCTAGCAGAGAACACTATCACTAATTTCCCCCCACTCTTTATCTGTGCCTAAACCGAAACGTAGATTCCATGAACAAAGCTTCTTTCTTAGAACTGCACGCCTATGGAATTTTCTTCCGTTTTCCAGCTGACTACAATATGGTTGTCTTCAAGTCTAACATAAACAAGTTTTTGATGAGCCGTTCCATATAAGTTAACAAATTTACTGAATTTCCATTACTAACGATTACTATATTGTCCACTTCCTACTGTACACTCTTTAACCCTTATCCTCGAGTGGCCACTTGGTCTTGATAAGTGGTGATGCCTATGTAAAAAAAAAAAAAAGAAAAAAAAGAAAAAAAAAAAAAGAAAAAAAAAAAAGAAAAAAGAAAAAGAAAAAAGAAAAAGAAAAAAGAAAAAGAAAAAAAGAAAAAAGAAAGAAAAA
The DNA here is from genome assembly GCF_053919585.1 of Euprymna scolopes. Classification (NCBI taxonomy): domain Eukaryota; kingdom Metazoa; phylum Mollusca; class Cephalopoda; order Sepiida; family Sepiolidae; genus Euprymna; species Euprymna scolopes. The sequence continues at coordinate 26,460,820 of NC_136521.1, forward strand.
AAAAAGAAAGAAAAAAAAAAGAAAGAAAAAAAAAAGAAAGAAAAAAAAAAGAAAATTATACCCCAAAACAGTTTATAACAGAAACTAGACTGATACATCTAGACAAACAAGTGACAGGCAAAATTTCTATGGAAGCCCCTAAAATGTCAAAAAGTCAATTGTATTTTTAAATTCAGGGAAATTGAAGCATTAATTTCTGCATTTTTTAATATTATCAAAATATTCTTAATGTAATCATTCCTATTTTGTTGTAATAAAAAGTGTCTATTATAATATTTTTTAATGTATACAATTAAGATTTTATTTTTATCTATAAAGATTGATATTTAACTCTTAAATTTAGGAGCATTTTTAACAATAGCCAACAGTATCATTGATAGAAAATATTCCCAAATTCAGTAATATTCTGAAAATATTGATAAAATCTGTTTATCAATAACGCCAAGGGTGTGAATTCCATATAGAAACGTTGATTTAATTTGAATAAAATACACATCAAGTGCGCCTGAAAGCCAAATCACAACGTAGGAAAATAAACAAATATTTTACTTGTTTGAAATTTATAACATATTTCGGAGCTATACTCCATCCTCAGTTTTTTTTTTTTCTTTTTCCTTTTCTTCCTTGCCATGTTGTTTATTTTCCTACTATTACGTTGTGATTTGACTTTCAAACGCACTTGATGTGTATTTTATTTTATTCAAATTAAAGCAACATTTCTATATGGAAATTCATACCCTTGACGTTATTCTTGCGTTGCCAACGCACAATTCCAACATTTCAAAATGCAACCGCTGAGATACAACGCGCTGCTCTTTACAGACTTTTCTTCCTCCAACTTTACAACATGGCAAGAAAGAAGAAAAAAAGGAAAAAGAAAACACACTGAGGTTGGAGTATAGCTCCGAAATATATTTGTTATAAATTGAAAACGAGTAAAATATTTACTTATTTTCCTACTACTACGTTGAGATTTGGCTTTCAAGCGCACTTGATGCATATTTTATTTTATTCTGTTTATCAATGTTTTTCCTTAAAATTTTTGTAAAATGCCCGCAACATCAATTTTATTCTTTTACATAACTCGATTTATTCAAAACGTGTCATAATGATAAATTAATCTTTTTTAAATAAAAGTAAAAAGTACATTTTAAGTGTGAAAAAAGTAAATTAACATACAATTTATTCAGCAATAATACAGTAAATAGGATGCAAACCCTGTCTGTTTTTGCCCCCCCCCCCCAATGTAAACAATACTTTTTCTTCGTGCTTCTCCAAATTAATCGTCAGTAAAAATTATCCCATTTTTTTTTATTATTCTTTTCTTAGTGACTCTTGTCCTGAATTTTTTCAATTTCAAGATTATAAAAACAAATTTTTAAAGATGATGTTTATACATTTATGCCCTACAAGGAAAATATATTACATTTAGAAACTTTTGCAAAAATTGTTATGATTAAAACTACATGAAATATTTTTTTAATTATATTTTGGTTGAAAATATTAAATAAACAATGTTTAAATTCAATAATAATATAGTTAGACAAATTAATTTTTCTTCAAGTTATATTAATTTAATTAACACAGAATTTAGGGGTGTTTTTCACAATGTTCCTGGAATATTTAAAATTTTTCTTTTTCATTGTTAACATCTACGATGCTTTATTTTAATAAAAAAAAAAAAAAAAAAGCAAAAATAAATTCATGTGATTTTTTAGGACTTTTTCAAAGGTATTTTTGTTTACACAAAATACATTTTTACTAAAATTTAAAAAAAAATAATAATGGGTCCATTATATTCTTTAATAAATACTGAAATTTTCATTAAAACTGGTTAATTTCTAGAATTTTTAAGTGGGGATCGGCCATTCATTTTGCAAGTAACCTATAAGCAATAAAGGTATTAGAGTAGCAAGTTTTCTGGAATCTGGGGACATCTACAATGAAGAGGTACGATTTTGTTGTTTGTCAGATTAGTCGGAAGTTAAATGGGTAGTAAATTCATCAGATCATGTTCGATGAAAATTCTTGCAAAACAACATGCAACTTTGGTGATGGGACAGAGACTGGAGCTTTATAAACAGTGTGCAAGCCATTTGGTGTAAGTGACTTTTTTTATCCTGTCCAAGAGAAAGGGGGTAGTGGTTGGTGCACCAGACCAGATGTGACAACCATATTCTATGAATGACTAAATGATAGCTTTATAGAGACAATTTAAAATTGATAGGTGGTTTTCACCATGATTCAATACAGTTTATTTGGAGGAAAAGAAATGCCTATATACTTTAAATAAGGACGTTTTTAATGTTGAATGATTTGAAAACTTTCAAATAAGTGAGAGAATAGATGAAATAGGTTAGTTTGGAAGACAGTTTCTAAAAGCTGTTCAACACATGTCAGCATATAAAACAAACGTGATGTTGAAGATTCCTAATCTCAATACTTTTGGTATTTAAAAAGTTAGGAATATAGGTGTCGACTTTTTACTTTTATGATACAAGTTACAGTGGCAGTTTGTGCCTATTGATAGATGTGATGTTAATTATTTGGTTATCTTCTCTTATTCTCTTGGTCCAACTTGATAAAACGTATTCTGCATACGTACTAAAACTCTTGTAATGGGTTGATCTTTTTTTTTATAGATCTGAACGTCATATTTGTTGAAGGGGAGCTTTTTTTATTCACTAATTTAAGGATCTTTAAAAATAAAGTATCTTTTTCCTCAATTTTGTTGTTTGTGTCTGAATAAGGTCTTTCAGTTAATTTTTACAATGTCATAAAAAATATTAGAAAAAAATATTTTAAATGTGTTCATCATTTAAAAAATTCGTTCACATTCGTCCAGAGCTCAATAGTGTAGTCATACCTAGAGAGAAATTTGAGTGCCTGCATGTCATGACTTACCACATCCAAGTAATTCTTTAACTTTTGGTAAGATTGACCCCACAGCCACTGTCTTCGAGATAAAACATTTATATTATAAAGTTAGGTGTTTATGTTTATACGTTTCTATGTACAGGATTCATTCCTAAACTACTTAACTGATCATTATGAATTTTGCAATACAGCTGCTAGGCGCAAAGTGTTGAAATGTGGGCTACGTTTAATTTAATTTATGCAAATAGAGTGAAAATTCAGATACCTCTGATTTTGAAATTTTAACAAATTTTGACAATATATATTAATAATCTTTCAAATTTCTGCTTTTCTGGAGTATTTTAATGTGTTTTGAAATCACTTGTCCATTCAAAATCCGTATTTCAGATTTACATTAACTAATCTATAGTTATTAAGCGAGTTTCTCTGAATTTTGATTAAGGTTAAACTCCTTTAAGCCTTACATTTTAGACATTTTGTAGAATTAAAATCATGTAATAGGTTTTCAAAATTAGAATAAGAATTCTAGATATAAGGTTCTTTTTGTCAAAGCGCACAAAAGTAGTGTAAAACTTCTGTTTGGGGAATTTGTGTTATCCTACTAAGATTGAGTATCCTATAAACCTCTTTACATACGTGATGTGTTACAAATGAAAATGCTTGATAAATAACTGCTTCGATTTTAGAAATTTCAATTACCCTTCATCCTCAGAAAACAGTTCAGAGACATGTAATGTTGCCATACATTGAGCACTTTGCTCTGTTGGGCATCGATTTATTGACGTTCCAATATCTGGCAACTGACTTTGTAAAGACCCACATTAAGAACTCGGGAAGTGATGTTGGCTCACTGATTAATGACACGGACAGCTGGAGTGCATCAAGTTTAAATCAATTTGTTCCACAGAAATACTTTTATTTAGGATGTTGGCAACCTCCACAAGGTCTCTCTTAGCTAGAAAGATATTGGGGAAATCAATGCCGACAATAGAATCATCGGATTCATGTGTAATAAAGAACTCGAAGCATAAAGATCTACCAAAATGACCTACTTATCGATTTATTTTTGTTTGAGCTCATATCTCTTTCTGATTATTATACAAACTCCAGTTTATATGGTTCGCTGAATTCAATATTGATAGCTCAGAAACTCAGCAATCCTTGAATGCTAGTATTATTAAAAGTTAAAGCATTTCATATGTTGATATAAATAAATAAATAATAAAATACCATCTGGTCCTCAAAATTACAATAAGTTATAGCCAACATGTCAGCTACCATGAAATAGATTGTAGCACAATTACCATGAAACAGATTGTAGCACAATTCTAAAGAATTGTTCATATTGATTTGGAACAATTCAAAGAAGGACTTGAAAGTTTATGCAGATTCATTTTATACTAGTTGCTGTACTTGCATAATGAATCACAGTTGATTATGAAAAAAAAAAACAAAATGAACTAATATTGAGTTTTTATATCTTGTCTCATCAGAATCAAATTATACATATCTTGAAAAGTTGTAGAATGTGTAAAATAACTGTTTGGAGAGAATGAATGGGTTTGCATATTTAATGGCATTGCCAAAATGTTGCATTTCTGTACTTATTTTACAAGTAATTCCATGGACTATGCTCTGATGAACTTGTTCCACCTAATGTCATGATTTTGCCATTGCTTATGACCCCACTCAGATTGTTCGCAAACCCACCCGTGTGCCAGATACTACTGGTCAATATGCAAGCCTCCTAGACCTTTTTCTCTCAACTTGCCCCGAGCTATGTTCATGTTCCATTCATTCTCCTCTAGGATCCTCCGACCACTCCATCGTATCAGTTAAGATAAAAATGAAATATAATAAGTCCCCAGACATACCCCTCCACCTTACTGTATACCGATACTCTATGGCTGACTGGGATAGCTTCCGTACATTCATATCTGATTTACCTCTGCATTCCATGTTTAAAAAGGATGTGTCCTCTATAGTATCAGATCTAACCGAATGGTTAATTGTAAGCATAGACCAATTCATACCATCTAAAAAATTCCAACAAAAACCTAACAGCCAGCCATGATTCTCCCCAGAATTTGCTGCTGCTATCGCGCACAGAAATCACTTTTCAATAACTACCAACGTAATAGATGCACCGAGACTAAAGCTGCTTTCAGGAACGCCAGCAACCACTGTAAAAGAGTAATAAAAATGTAAGAGAGCTATATGCCCAGTCTGTTAAATCCAAAGTAGCTGATCAGCGGCTTGGCAGATAACAAATAGGATCCTGAACAGAAGTGTGAGTTCTATCCCAACCATTATCAATGGACCAGAGGTCATCTCATCAGCATCAGACAAGGCCAAACTATTTGCCAAGAACTTTGCAGCTAACTCTACCCTATGCGACGAAGGCCATCAACTCCCCATATTTCCTCCTATAACACAGAACGCGCTAGGTAACATACAAATATCTGTGCATGAGGTCGCCAAGCTAATCAAGAACCTTGATTCCAGTAAAGCTACTGGCCCTGACGGCATCCCAATTATAGTGTTAAAAAAGCTTCAACCAGAACTTGCTCCCATACTTACAAAACTGTTTAAACATTGCCTTAAGGAGAAGTGCTTTCCAATACCCTGGAAAACCTCATCAGTATGCCCTGTATTTAAGAACTCAGGTGATAAGCCACCTCCCTCTCAGTACAGACCAATAAGTCTCCTGTGTGTCATGAGTAAGTTGCTGGAATCCATATTAAATAGAGAAATAGTCAACCACCTCAGCAGAAATAACCTAAGTGACACGCAATATGGTTTCCGTTCTGCAAGATCTACCGCAGATGTGCTAACAGTTATATCTCATAGGATTAGTGAATCTCTTGACAAAGGCTTCCTTTCCAGGGCAATTGCTCTTGACATATCAAAGGCCTTCGACAGAGTATGGCATAAAGGCCTACTTCACAAGATCTCCAGCTACGGTATAACTGGAAATAATATCTCTATCATTAAATCATTTCTCTCCGATAGGCTCATAAGAGTAGTGGTCGATGGACAAAAATCAGAGGCCTGCAGTATTAATGCTGGAGTCCCTCAAGGGTCAATCCTGAGCCCAACTCTCTTCCTCATCTACATCAATGACCTCCCTAAACACATACTTAAATCATTCGTTGACATCTATGCTGATGACACGACCATCTACGGCAACACATCAAAGGCTGTAAATGACAAAGTTCTCTCTGATTCTCTCTCCTCTGATCTCGAGCGCGTGGTTTAGTGGGGGAAGACGTGGCTGGTTATGTTTAATGCATCTAAAACGAAACTCCTATCTTTACATCATCAACGCTCTGATCCCCATCTGGCATCAATTGAAATGGATGGCTCTCGTCTAGGAGAAGCTTCTGGGTTTGACCTTTACTCCTGATCTGAAATGGAACACGTACATCAAGTCTGTTGCCAAGGTCGTTGGAAAGATGGTGAGATCCTTCTACCGCTCCAGAAGATATCTCACTACTGATGCAATTCTCTATCTATATAAAAGCCAAGTACGTCCAAGGATGGAATACTGTTGCCATATCTGGGCAGGAGCTGCTAAAAACAGCCTATCATGCCTTGACAGAGTACAAAATAGACTTCGTGGCTTAGTGGGAGGATGCCTTTTTCTCTACCCTGCAATCTCTCTCCCACAGAAGAGACGTTGCGAGCCTATCCTTGTTTTATCATTATTTCCATGGCAGGTGCTCGTCTGAACTCCAATCTCTGGTCCCCTCTCTCCAATCTTTCATGAAAAACACCCATCTAGCTGAATCCACTGTGAAAAATTTCCCCCACTCTTTATCTGTGCCTAAATCAAAACGTGGATTCCATGAACAAAGCTTCTTTCTTAGAACTGCACGCCTGTGGAACTGTTCCGTCTGCCTGCTTCCCACCTGACTACAACTTGGATGTCTTCAAGTCCAATGTTAACAAATTCCTAATGAACCGCCCCCTTAAGTAAACACTTCATCAAATCTCCACACAAACGTACTGTACTTGCAATAATCCTTATCCCTGAGTGGCTTCCGGGCCTTGATAAGTGGTGACCACCGTGTAAAAAAAAATAAAATAAAAAAAAAAATGGCTACCCATTTAATATTGACCAGACTCAACATTGCTTACCTTTGGTGTCCAGAGGAGAACTAATGTAGCAACATGATTCTGCTGTGTTCCTTTACATATGATAATGCTTCCATCTTCAAGGAAAAAGCACGCTTATCAGGACATTTTTTTAAAACTCATTTTCACTTCAAATAAGGCATATTGCTACTTGAAACGAAAGGAGGCTATTATTTGGAATGATGTCGAACAAGGACCTGTAGGGAATTGAGCAGCGAGTTGTCTGTTCACATTACATCTAAATTTCTGCATGTCAGTATAGTCAAGGAAGCAGGAAACAGCGAAATTCCAAAGTCTAGCAGTATGAGAGAAGACAAGTAAACAGCTTTCCAGTACCTAGGGACCTCAACAGTGAAGGGATGGGATTTTGCTGCTTGTAAGATTAGTCATAGGTATGTACATTGAGGGGATGCAAGTGCTATGAGTTTATCAGAACACATTCCATTAAGCACAAGGATATGACATTGGGACCGATTAGAGCTTGACTGACAGTGCAAGACATTAAATTTGAGATTTTTTTTTTTTACCCTGTCTAAGAATGAGAGACTAGTGGTAGATGCATCAGCCGAGATGTGAACATAATACTCCATACACAAGCGAATTGTGGCTTTGTAAAGATATAAGGTGCCCTCTGGAGAGTAATTTTCTAGCACAATAGAGAGAACTATAGCAATGTCCCTAAAGTATTTGTTTTAATTTATGTTGTTTGTGATTGTTAAGCCAATAAGTTTGCAAGAGGACTCACAAGTAGGGTGTCATTTGTCATAATTGTTGGTTTAAAAGTTTTTTTTGTAGTTGTTAAAGGAAAGAAGATTAGTCTTAGTAGTAGGTATCCCAAACCAAAATTTTATTTTCATTATATCTAAAAAAAATTAATGTGGTCATATAGATTTTTGTAAACCATAAACAAAAGTACCAAATTTATTTTGGTAGCTCAATTAGCCATCAAGTTATGATCGTTCAAAGTTTGTTGGAAAGTTGAAAATTTGCTATCATGGTCCAGAAGCCAAATTTCATAGTATATAACTAAAAATGTAAGCTACTAACAAGTGAAAACTCTTTATAAATGTAATGCCATCTTGTAGTAAATGAAAATTAATACTAATGAAAGCAAGAATTATTAGATGAAACCAACCTAAACACTAAGCAAAATCCCACTACCAATGGAAAAAAAGTGCAAATATGACACGGAAATGCAACTTTGATTGTTCATATCAATTTCATTTCAATAGCTAATGTATTGAATCTTCTTAGTATGATTCATAACACATTAGAAATCAAAATAATTTTTTCTTTTTAATTATGAATTGATAAAACCACTAAATTGTGGACCATGTAAAAGCAGTCGAATAGACAATTTGGCAAAAAAGGTTAAAGAGTCAAAAAGTATACGTTACTGAAATTGCTGTAAAAATGTAACCATTCGAGGTAGAAGCTTAAAACTTTGCAACTTTACTCGTTTTTTGGGTGAGGAATTCAAAAAAATGTTTGACTTGTTTCTAATAACAAAACTTTTGCAACAGAAATATTTTTACTTTGGGGAATTTAAACTCGCCCGAAAAGGACAGACAACAATAAGATTTGTCATAAAAAAAATCACAAGTCATTTTTTTCAAGCATTGAAAAACTTTCAACTTAAAAGACAAGTAAACAAGTAAGATATTTTATAGGCAGAGGTCTTACTACAATTCCTTTCCTTATTGATTTTCTCTCAGAATTCTTTCATAAGCTTCTGCTATGGTAGATATATCAAGAACACTCCAAATCCTACCATCACTTGAAACTGGCATTACCTCAAAACCCCATCTGTAAAAAAATGCTGACTCTACCTGTGCAATGTCATCTGACAAAGGCCATCGAAAAAAATCTTTTCTACCTTTGGTTTGCAATAAAAATTTTATTACAGCGCTGGATGCAGATATAACCTCCATGACTTGGCCAATGTAAAAGTTGGTGCCATAGTAGACAGCAACCCATTTTCCTTGATGCTCATAACTGAAGATATCCTGAGATGGTTCTTCATCACAACTGCAGGAATTATCTGAATGTTCAGCAGATTCACTAAGAGACTTTTTTTGTTGCTTTGGAGGTGGAAATGAATCCACTGGATTTCTTCTCAAGTAGTCAGAGAGAGCAGCTTGAACTTTATTTCCACTGGTGTTGATTTTGACACCTAACACAACCTTGAAATATCTCAGTTCAAGTTTATCAAAAACACCTGATAGAACATATAGGTCTCGAGGGTGCTTCTACAGTTTATCGTCGAAAATGGAGACGCCATTTTTTTTTCGTGCACCTGTCATTAAAATCCGACGAAGAAATCAGTATTTTAAACTATGACCGAAGCATGAAATAAATAACAAAAAAAATAAAATAAAATAAACTAGATAATGATTTTTCGGTTTCATTTAAATTAATTTGATGTTGACCCTTTAAAGTTGCTTTAATTAAAAAAAAAATGTTTCATTAAAATTATTTATTTGTTAAAAAAACAAACTATTTTATAAAAATCCAATGTTGCTTTCATTATAAAATTGTTTTATTAAAATTATATTTTCTTACACCAACTTTTCAACAAAATGTTTTTACAATTATATTTTGATAAATTTTTATACAGTAAATGTTTTGGTTTTCAAATGGTTCTCACCCAGTTTAAATAATTATGAATACGTCATTTTCATTTTCTGTTTTTAATAATAAAAATGTTTGATGAAAAACATTCCCATTTTCATTAATTAAATCGAAACATTTTCAATTCAATAAGTACGGATATGTTCTCTTTCACTTTATTTATTTAGTTTTTTTCATAGTTATTTCCGGAAATAATCAATATCTAGTTTAATTTTTTTTTTTTATTTCTAACTTCGGTCATAGTTTAAAATACTGATTTCTCCCTCGGATTTTAACGACAGGTGCGCGAAAAAAAAAAACCCGGCAATAAACCATAAAGTACCATCTCTGGAATTATTAAATAAATAAAAAAAAATAAAAACTGATTTTTACAATGAAATTAATTTTTTCATTTACACGCCACGTGCATACAACTTAATTATATTTTCACTTCTTATTTTTTAAGTAATGTACAGTGTAATTAAAAAATAATTTAAAATCTTCAAATTTATCAAAAACGCCTGATAGAACATAAACAAAAAAAATGCACATTTTTACGTGAAATTAATTTTTTTATTTACACATGACTTGTTGTATGTAACTTAAAACTTAGTGATATTTTGTTAATTTTTTTTAAGGTAATGTAACTGTACAGTCTAATAGAAAAAAAAAAAATTTAACAAAATGTTAGATATATCAAAAACGCCCGACATAAGAGAAATAAGTAAACAAAAAAATGAGGCACATTTTTTTTTTTTTAAATGAAAAATTTTTTCCGTCAGTCACACGCTATTAAAAATGTGTTTTTGGTTTAAAATGTACCCAGTTTAATTTTTTAAAGATAATTTAACAATGCTGAAGTTTATCCAACAGGAGATAAAGCAAAGAACTAGGTACGGGCAAAAATGGGCGGACAAAAATAGGGGGGGCATAGTTTTGGAAGCCGATTTATCATTTTGTTTTGCAGGTTTGACTATTTTTCGATTGTATTTGAAAGATTAAAGACTAAAGTTAATTTCCAAAAGGAAAAAATTTTTGTACACGTGAAAAAAAAAAAAAAAAAGTTATGAAAATATTTTAATGGCAAGCTACCTAATTCAGCTAAATTTTGAAGTTAAATTCATTGTAAAAATCCTTAAAAAAAAATAAATATTAGTTTTCTGGGTCTATTTCAAAGTAAAGTCCTAAGATATTGAATTAAATTAAAAAAAAAAAAAAAAAGAAACATCTTGTTTGTACAAAACAAATTAATTAGCCCAAAACCGAGTGATTCTGCCATTCGCAAAACGCAACAAACTAAAATTTTGTAAACACAGAATATACGAAGACCCAACATTTCAGGCAGTTGAAAGACTGAAAATAACATCATGTAATTAAAAGAGAGGAAGGAGTGTGTAGTTTTCTTTTTCCCCCCAGACGTTCATTCATACATTCCTATTCTGAACGTTTGTATAAATTTTTCCATTTTTTAATTTAATTATTTTTCTATGTTCCTGTTTTTAAATTAATTTCTTTTTAATTATTGTTCAATATTATATAAAAAATATGTTACACCGAAAGGTTCACATTCTTGCGAGCAAGGAAATTATTAAAATCTTGCATATAAAAATTATGCGAAACCTGTAATTTAAAAAAAGGTAGAAATATTTTTTGGAATTATAATTTTTGTGTGTGAAAATATTCAATAAACAATGCTTAATTCAATGGTAATATCAGTAGTTCGAGAAATTCATTTTTCTTCGAGTTATATGGAATTCATTAATACGGATTTAGGGGCTTTTTCCATAATGTTCCTGTAAAAATTATTTTATTTTTATTGTTACAAATTATGATGCTTTATTTATATAAAAAAAAAGCAAAAATAAATTCTTGCATATTTTTTTTACTACTGAAAACCATAACTTTAGTAAAGGTATTTTTTGTTTAAACAAAATACATTTCCACTAAGATTTGAATAAAAATAATTAGTTCATTATATTCTGCGATCATTATTTGATAAATACTGAAAATTTCATCAAAATTGGTTAATTTCCTGATTTTTTGTAATTTTTTAAGTAAAGGGAGGGGTCAAAATGTTTATACATTTTCAGCATCGGCATTCATTTTGTCCATACCTACAAAGAACATATGAAAGTTTGAAAGATATCGAAAATAAACAACTAACATTATTTTTTAAATTGTAAATTTTCATTTCTTTTATTGATGTGCTTGTCGCACTAAAAATATTATTTTAAACAATAACTTTCTATAACTTAAACAAAAACAAACTCACTTATCCATAGTGAAACAAGTTGTTTGTTTACGTTTAGTTGTGCAGCCGAGCTGACAGTTGATTTTCGTCATGATACTTCTTACTTCAGTCACTTGGGATTAAGTTGTAAATCTCGATGTGTAGGTACACTCACTCTTATTAGTGGCGCTCCTTGGAGCGTAGTAATATGACACCAACAGATTATTAAAGAGATATTTCTCTACAAAACGGTGTGATTTTCAGAATTTTTTCAATTGAATTTCTTTCATATCTCTTTCACTGAAGTTTTCAAGTTGGATTTTTTTTTGTAAAAAACAACTTAAAACTCTTTTTTAAGCTCACCATATTGATAAGTGACCTTTTTTCTTTAAAATGGTACTATTTTTTATGCATAGACTAACAATATTGCATGCACCAAATTTGAAAAACACCAACATTTTATTTTTTGTGTAAAAAATAAAGCGGCGTTCACCAAAATTAGCAACATAACATGAAGTAGCCTGGAGAAGAAAAAAAAAAAAAAAAAAAAAAAAAAAACTATTAAAGACACAAGAAAAACAATTTACCAGTTTTTGCATCCTAAATGAGGCTAGTTTGGGATAGCTATTAGTAGCATTAAATGTTACCAACCATTCCATGAGGCTAGTTTGGGATAGCTATTAGTAGCATTAAATGTTACCAACCATTCCATGAGGCTAGTTTGGGATAGCTATTAGTAGCATTAAATGTTACCAATCATTCCACTACAGACTGAAGGTCATTTTCTAAGGTTTCTGCCATTGCTTTGATATGTGTACAATCATTTTTCCCTCATCTCTAATATAGAGCGTGATGTCATCAGCAAATACACTCATCTTGGATACAATTTTATCAGAGAGATCATTTACCAATATCAGGAATAATAAAAAGCCCAGGGATCGACTTCTGGGGCACACCTGTATTAATATCATCCTGTTTCAACGTATGGCCATTGAGGACAACTTTGATTTTCAGGTTGTTGAGAAAGGATCCAATTATGTTGAGTATTTGTCCAGAAATACTATAGAATTTAATTTTCATGAGAAACCTTTTATGCTAACCTTGTCAAGGGCTTTGGATATATGGAGGGGTACAGTTCTAAGTTCCCTTGCCTTATCCAGTGCATTGTAGGAGTTCAGAGATGACCGTTAAAATATCCACAGTATAACAAGTTTGCCTAAATCCATATTGTTGGCCAGAAAGAAGCTTAGCATTTACAAAATGGTGGACCAGTGCTTGACTTAATAAAGATTTGAGCGAAAAAGAGGAACAGATTGATAGGGCAATAATTGGGCAGGTCAGTTCTTTTGCTAGAATTCTTGAATACTGGTACAATGGAGGCAATTTTCTAGCTGTCAGGAAAGCAAGACACAGTTAAGTATTTGAGTTTCGAGAGAACATGGATTAGCTCAACAACATACTTCTTAATATGACAAGGATAAGACCAGTCCCACATGTCTTAGGATGGTGGGCTTCATATAAGACTTTAAACAATCTTTCAAAAAGCTTATTATTAAATAGTTTCCATATGTTTCATGTGATCCAAATTGAAGTTTTTTTTCTTTTGATTTACTATAAAAAATTTTTTTTTTTAATCTAGCTTAGTCTTCATTATGCTACAAGTCATAATTATATTCTGAAGATTCAATGTATTAGCTGTTGAAATGAATCTTATATCTACAGTCCACTGTGTTCTTCTATGTCATTTTTGGAGGGAAAAATAAGATTTTCCTCAATATTTAGGTTGGCGTAGTTAAATAATTATTGCTTCCATTTATGATTAAATTTTCATTTATCATAATATGATACAATACGGTCATAATTTTTTATTTGTTCAAAGCAATTTTTAGCTTTAATTTTAGTAATACACTATGAAATTTGACTTCTGGATCAATAACACACAAAACAGCAAATTTTCTAATTCTAACAAACTTTGAATGCTTATACAGGGTGACCCCAAAAAATCAGGCCCCAACTCTAATTAGGCCCCGTTTCTTAGTGTTTTGTCCGAATGAATTGAAACTTTGGTCATAACTAATTTATTATATTCAAAACATCACATCAAAACACTAGGGTCTTTGGCCTTTTTTTCTCCGTCGACTGTAAAATGCTCAGAAAAACAATTGAATGTCCTCTGTTTTTTGGGATCACCCTATAATTCTATATTGAGCTATGAAAATAAATTTGGTAGCATCATCTGTTTTGCAAAGATCTATATTGTTTTTTTTTTAGATATAATGAAAATTTTGCTTTTGAATACTTATCACTACTGATTTGGTTAAATTAGAGTGGGAAAAATAAAATGAAGAAAAAAGGTTATTTGGGGCATCAGTCGATAGAAAAGTCTGATTTTCATATTAGTAAAATTTAGATTTAATTAAAAAAAAACAAAAAAACAATGAAATTGATAGTTGATAACGTTCAATCATATGAATTGTCCTCTGACTGAGATAATCACTTCCTTCTGAAAAAGTAGTTTTGACTTTTTACAAAAACTTTATATTTATCCTATAATACCATTGGAAAAAATACAACTCCACCCCCATCCATCACTGTGTAACATAACAGCTGGTGCTTCCATAAAAAAAAAAAATCAAAAAGAAAATCCATTTAAAATAATATCCTTTTAGCATAAAATAACTCAACCTGTTGATATGATGCAATTAAACAGAAACAAAAACTTTATTGCTTGACATAATTACCGCAATGGATATTTTATTGCTTTTTTTTTATCAGTTTGTGGCAGAGCTTTATGGAACTTAAATGACATGTTTTAATTGGCCATTACGAAAAATTCCCACTTTGAACAATTAGGAGACAATATAGAAAAACTAAGTGAACAGTTTGTTTTCTACCCTAGTCGATGATGATCGCTAGAAGTGTGGAACTTTTGGTAATGGCCTATTAAAAGATCATTTATTTGAGTGTTTGATTGATTGATTGGTTTTACGGCATATCAACCTATGTGGTCATTTAATGCCGGAGTCTTTTTTCTTTTTTTTTAAACTTTTTTTATTGGGGGGGGGGGAGACTTTTTCAGCCTTTCCTCCCTTTTTTTATAAAATTGAACTAAGAAATTAAATGTTGTATTTATACATGGATGTGTATATTTGGGTGACCTTAAATTTTCTTATATAAATTTACTTTCCTTAGGTATGCTAGAATATTTGTTGAGTTGACCTTTTCAAAAAGGTCCTCCATATTGCTTTCTGTATAATATAATTTTCTAGTTGGGGCGAGGTCATCACACCCAACTAGGATATGTTTTACTGTGAGTGTCTCCTGGCATGGGATGCACTCTGGTGCCGATTCTCCATTTAGTATATAAGAATGAGTAAAGTTGGTGTGTCCTATGCGCAGCCGAGTCAGTATCACATCTTCTCGGTGTGATCTCTTGATGTCCGGACATCGTTCCTTAAGTTCAGGTTTGATCGAGTATAATTTGTTGCCCTCTTGCTGACTCCACCGCAGTTGCCATTTTTCCTGTATGTATGCTTTTATCTGGGGTCTAAGATCAGTATGTGGAATCTTAAAATTGTCAATTGGAAGGTGAGAAGATCTTTTTGCAGCTGTATCTGCCCTGTCATTGCCTTTGATCCCCACATGGCTGGGGATCCAGACAAGAATAATGTTTTTAGTAGTTGAAAGGATATTGATTTTTTTCTATTAATTTTGTTGTTAGTGGATTTTCTTGTTTTTGATTTTGTATAGATAATAGGACTGATAGAGAATCAGTGAGAATGATAAAGTTTTTGGTGGTTTCCTCTGAAATTATGTTGAGTGCTAGATCGATAGCTATAGTCTCTGCAGTGAATATAGATGCTTCATTTTGAAGATTTCTCTTCATTGTGGTTTTATGGTACGTTGCTGCACATCCAGTGTGATTGTTGCTTTTAGACCCGTCTGTATAGATAAAGGTGTAGTCTGAATATTGTAATTTTAAATGTTGAAGTTCGTCGTGGTATTCAATAGGGTTTGTAGTAGATTTGGACTTTTTGTTTAGGTTCAGTTTTATTTCTACTTGTTTCATGGTCCATGGGGGTGTTTTAGGCAGTATGAAGTTGTGAATGCTGGAGATTGGAATTTTCGATTCTTCAATGCTTTCCTTCATTCGGAGCCCGAAAGTTTGGATAGTTTTTTTCCTCTCATGTTAAAGAGTTCTTCATATTTAGGATAGAAAGTACATTGGTATACAGGGTTGTTTGGGCAAGACTTCAGTTTGAGTAAATATTGAAGGGCTAACTTTTCTCGCCTTAGATCTAGTGGGGGTTCGTGTGCTTCCGTGTATAGACTGTTCACGGGGGAGGTTCTGTATGCTCCTAGGGCCAATCTTAGGCCAGTATGGTGAATAGGGTCTAGGCTTTTTATATATGATGTTCGGGTTGATCCATATATGAAACAACCGTAGTCTAGCTTTGAGCGGACTAGTGCTCTGTAAAGTTTAAGGAGTGTTTCCCTGTCTGCACCCCAATCGGTATGTGCTACCACTCTCAAAAGATTTACAGCTTTGTTACACTTTTTTTTCAGATAGTTTATGTGTGGGATGAATGTTAACTTTTTGTCAAATAAAATCCCTAAGAATTTGTACTGGTCAGTAACTGGTATGGGCATCCCTTCCATGGTTAGGACAGGATCATTATGCATGTTCTTTAGTTTGCAGAAATGCATGCATTTCATTTTTCTTTTGGAGAATCTAAATTCATTCTCTTCCATCCATCTCATTACTTTGTTTAAGCACAATTGAAGCTTCCTTTCTATTATAGATATATATCTAGATCTACAGCATATTAGGGAGTCATCCACATATAGGGAGCAATCTACCCCAGGGTTAAGGTTTTTTACAATGTTGTTAATTCGGATACTGAACAGGGTCACTGACAGTATACTCTCTTGAGGTACTCCATTCTCTTGTTCCTTCAAGTCCGAGAGAGCTGTGCCAACCTTTATTCTGAACCGTCTATTTTAAAAAAAATTTTCAATAAAAATTGGCATTCTGCCTTTTAGTCCAAGCGCCTTCAGGTCCCTTGTAACACCGTACTTCCACACAGTATCGTAGGCTTTTTCCATGTCAAAAAACACTGCTGTTAAATGTTCCTTCCTTACAAAGGCTTCTCTGATGAAGGTTTCAAGTCTGACTATGTGGTCTATTGAACTTCGGTTTTTCCTGAATCCTGTTTGAAATTCTGTAATAAGATTCTGTTTCCAGGAACCAGATTAGTCTTTTGTTTATAATCCTTTCCATGGTCTTACAAATGCAGCTTGTTAGAGCTATTGGCCTGAAATTCAATGGATCTAAGACGTTACTTGATTGGGATTGGATGTTTGAGTTTTCAGATTTGGGGATTATTGTGGCCTCTTTCCAGGTTTCAGGTACGTTTCCACTGGACCATATAATATTGAAAATTTAAAGTAGGTATTTCATTGAGGTTTCTGGAAGTTCTTTGAGGATTTCATATGGAATTTCATCGGGCTCTGTAGCTGTATCATGGGATTTGGTTAGCGATTCTTTTAATTCAGGCAAGGTAAGAGGTTGGTTGTATTTTTTAGTATTTTGTGATTTAAATAGAATTTTCTTCTTCTCTTCCTTTTCTCTAATCTTTTTGAATTTCTGTTTGTCTGTCACATGATGAAATTTTTGATAAATTATCTGCCAGGTTATTGGAAATGTCTTTTTGATCGGTGCATATTTTTGATAAATTATCTGCCAGGTTATTGGAAATGTCTTTTTGATCGGTGCATATTTTGTTGCCTTTAAAGATGTGGGATATTGGTGTACTACTACACTTTCCTTCTATTTTCCTCAAACTATTTTTCAAACTGTTTTTGCCTTGGTATTCACATTAATTTTGGATATATAATTTCTCCAAGTTGTTCTTTTGGATTCCTTTATGATTCGTCTGGCTTTTGCTCTTTTGTTTTTGAAGAAATCCAGATTTTCGCTTGTTGGGTACTTTTCAAATTTTCTCAAGCCAGCTCGTCGAGCTCTGATGGCTTTTCTGCATTCTTTTGTGAACCAAGGTTTGTTGTGATTGTTGGTTTTGGTTGTTTTCGGTATGGTATTATTTGCTATGTTTGTGAGTGTTTTAATGAAGTAGTTCAAATGGTCATCTTCATCATTCTTTTCGATAATTAATTGGTTTTTGCACTGTTCCTGGAAGTCTTCCCAATCTGCTTTATGTAGGTTCCATTTGGGTGTTTTTTGTTCAGTACTAGTACTTAGACTTTCCAGGATGATTGGGAAATGATCACTCCCACAGGTGTCATTGTGTACTTTCCAGTCATAGTCCATATATATGGAAGGACCACATAAGGTAAGGTCAATGGCTGTGAAAGTACCTGTTGCTGGGTACATATAGGTGTAGTTTTGATTATTAAGGAGGCATAGATTATTTTTATTTATTATGTTTTCTATTTCTTTTCCTTTTTTATTTGTTTCTTTACTTCCCCATATTACATTGTGACTTGAGATCTCCTAGTAGAAAAAAGGGTTTAGGGAGTTGTTTTATTAATTGAGTTATCTCAGTTTCGTTGATTGTATCTTTTGGAGGGATGTAGATTGAGCAAAGTGTTATAGTTCTATGTAGAGTCACTGAAACTGCAATTGCTTGCAAGTTTGTGTTTATATTTATTTGTCTTTGACGGACTTCATTCTTCACGAGTATTGATGTGCCTCCAGAAGCTCTGTCCGTATCTTTATGTAGTTGTAAGATGTGTAGTGTTTTATGTTGATGGTATTATTTTTTTTCAGAAAGGTCTCCTGCAGACAGACACGTGCTGGGCTCATATTTGTTATTAATAATGTGAGTTAATTTTGGTTTGCTTTTATCCCTCTGATATTCGATTGTAATATTTTGTTCATCATTTGGAATTGTGTTCAACTTCCATCGTCTCCAATCCCTCAAATCTATTTTCTGTCGGAGTCCCTGTTCGAGATATAGATCGGGATCTTTCTTTTTTTTTTTTTTTTTTTGTCTGGGGGGATTTTTGATTCTTTTCTGGCTTGTGATGTGTTTGATGGTTGTTCGGTTGTTTTTGTAGAAATGGTTTGTGGTTTTGTTTCTTTTTGTGGTTCAGTAGTGTCTTTACTTAATATTATCCTTGGATTGGTTGCAGACATTGCACTATTCATTTTCCTCATTTCTTCTAATGGTTCTTTCATTTCCTTTATTAGTTTGCTTAGGACATCAATTTTCTTGTCAGTTGTATCCGTTACATGTATATGACCATTTTGATTGTTGATTGGAGTAGTTTTTTTAGTTGCATCTGCATATGTTTTAGTTTCAATGATTTTCCTGGCCTCTGGGTAGGATATATTCTTTATATGTTTTAGTTTGGTCACTTCTTTTTCTCTTTTCCATATTTCGCAATATCTAGAGCCAGCGCCATGGTTTCCAAGGCAGTTGGAACACTTGAAATCTTTTCTGCAGTCAATGTGTGGGCCGCTTTCTCCACATCTTCCACACACTGGTAATTGTGTGCACCGATCTTGATGGTGTCCAAACTTCTGGCACTTGAAGCATTGGAGGGGGTTTGGAATATAAATTTCTACATTTATTTTCATATATCCAACTTTCATTTCTTTGGGTATGGTGAGGGAATCAAAAGTTAGTATATATGTATTGGTATCGATTTTCTCACTGTTTTTTTTTATTTGAACTCTGCGAACATCTAACGCATTCTGTTTCTGTAAGTTTGTCTTGATTTCCTCCAAGGGACAAAGTGCAAGTTCGTGGCTTTTCACTACTCCTTTGCAGGTATTTAGGGTTGGATGTCTGTAGCATTTGACTTTGATGTTTTCAAATAATTTTAGTTTCAATATTTCTTTAGTTTGTTCTTCGTTATGGGTTTCTATTAGTATCAGAAAAGTTTTGGCAAATAGCAAACAGAATCCTGAACAGAAGCGTGTGCTCCATCCCAACTATTATCAATGGACCTGAGGTAATCTCGTCAGCATCAGACAAAGCCAAACTCTTTGCCAAGAACTTTGCAGCTAATTCTACCCTTTGCAACCAAGGCCGCCAACCCCCAATATTTCCTCCTGTATCAGAAAACACGCTATGTGATATACGTATATCTGTACGTGATGTTGCTAAGCTAATCAAAAACCTTGATTCCAGTAAAGCAACTGGCCCTGACGGTATTCCAATTATAGTACTCAAAAAACTTCAACCTGAACTAGCACCCATACTTACAAAACTGTTTAAACATTGTCTTAAGGAGAATAGTTTCCCATCTCCCTGGAAAATCTCATCAGTATGCCCTGTATTTAAGAATTCAGGTGATCGCTCATCCCCCTCTCAGTACAGGCCAATAAGTCTTCTGTGCGTCATGAGTAAGTTGCTAGAATCTGTGTTAAATACAGAAGTAATCAACCATCTCAACAAAAATAACCTTCTTAGTGACACTCAATATGGTTTCCGTTCTGCTAGATCTACAACAGATGTGCTTACAGTTATATCGCATAGGATCAGCAATTCTCTCGACGGTGGCAATCTTTCTAGGGCAATTGCTCTTGACATGTCTAAAGCCTTTGATAGGGTATGGCATAAAGGTTTACTTCATAAGATCGCTAGCTATGGTATAGCTGGAAAAGTCTTCTCAATTATTAAATCATTTCTTTCTGATAGGTTCATAAGAGTAGTAGTTGAGGGGCAAAAATCAGAAGCTCACAGTATTAATGCCGGTGTCCCTCAGAGATCCATCCTGGGCCCAACTCTTTTCCTGATCTACATTAATGATCTTCCAAATCACATCCTTACATCATTTGTAGACATTTATGCTAACGACACTACCATTTATGGTACCACATCTAAGACAGTAAACGACCAAGTTCTCTCCAATTCTCTCTCCTCTGATCTTGAGCACGTAGTACAATGGGGAAAGGAGTGGCTGGTTACTTTTAATGCATCTAAAACCAAGCTTCTCTCTTTACATCATCAACATTCTAATCCACATTTGGCATCAATTGAAATGAATGGCTCTCGTCTTCAGGAGGCCTCAAGTTTTGACAAGCTTCTGGGCTTGACCATTACTCCTGATCTTAAATGGTACACGTACATCAAATCTGTTGCCAAGGCCGCTGGAAAAATGGTGGGATCTTTCTATCGATCCGGTACATATCTCACTGCTGATGCTATTCTCTATCTATATAAGAGCCAGGTACGTCCAAGCATGGAATACTGTTGTCACATCTGGGAAGGAGCTGCTAGAAAGGACTTGTCCTGCCTTGATAGAGTTCAAAATAGACTTCGTAGCCTCGTAGGAGATGTCCTTTTCTCCTCCTTGCAACCTCTATCTCACAGAAGAGATGTTGCGAATTTGTCTCTGATGTATCGTTATTTTCATGGAAAGTGTTCGACTGAGCTTCAATCTATGGTCCCCCCCTCGCCAAACTTTCACAAGAAACACTCGTCTAGCTGTAAACACTATCAATAATTCCCCCCACTCTTTATCTGTGCCTAAACCTAAACGTAGATTCCATGAACAAAGCTTCTTTCTTAGAAGTGCACGCCTGTGGAATTGTCTTCCGTTTTCCTGCTTTCCGGCTGACTACAATATGGTTGTGTTCAAGTCTAAAGTAAATAAGTTCTTGATGAGCCGTTCCATATAAGTTATCAAATTTACCAAATTTTCATTACTAATGATTACTATATTGTCCAATTTCTACTGTACACTCTTTAACCCTTATCCTTGAGTGGCCTCTTGGCCTTGATAATGTGGTGATGCCTATGTAAAAAAAAATAAAAATAAAAAAATAAAAAAGGCTGCCGTTAAATTGTTTTTTAATAGACTTTGGTTTTAGAGTTTTAAGATTTTTTCAGTTTTAAAAGGTGATAGTTTGCTCAAAGGAGTTTCCTCCATTGATTCTATTACTACGAATGTTGACTTCCTTGGTTTTATCGTCTCTTCCTCAGAGCTACTGATGTCAGAGACATCAGAGTGGGTTGTGGTTGGGTGGTTTTTGGGAGGAATAAGCCATATATTTTGTTTTCTTTTTTTGTCATCTTTGTTCCCCACCCACCTCGGAGTCCTATTTGAGAAGAGCCTGGGGGGAAACCCATTCGCCCAGCCTCCACAGGGATACAATGATGATATAACCGACTTTGGTGGTATCATAATGATTATCTGTTCTCTCTTGATATTGCTATGAGATCTGTAGCAATCCTGAGGGGTTTACAGCCTCGTCATTGATATTCACCCTAATCGATTGACCCTCAGCCACCGCTTTCCATCATATATTAGGGAGTAGGGTTATTTGTGGGAGAGGGGGGATGTGTTGTATTAGTAGTGAGTTTTTGGAATGGGCAATATATGGTGGGGCTTGGCGTGACTGGCATGGCCGATTGGTCGGATCAGGCCTCTCCGACCGCTCGTCTAATCTAAGTAAGAGCCAAAGTAATGTGTTGCGGTGCCTAAACTTCTATGTATCCTGGTTTAGGTTCACTCAATCACCAGGATCACGTCCTAAGACATTACGGGTAGCAACCCACGGCTAACTGGTTGCCCCATTGAGGGATTTTTACCCTCTGCAGGGGGGCAGTCAGTTTGTTCTCATGCCCTACCGACAGGGCAAAAAAAAAATAAATAAATAAATAGATAATTTAATAGAATATATTTTTCTTTCTTTTTTGTTGTTTCTTTTCCTTTTTAAAATCTGTTTCTATTTAACCCATAGTTGGGACCCTAACAGGTACTACCACTCCAGGTCAGGGTGGACCTGGGAGCAATGGCAATTAAGAGGTGGCTCCACACTCCCCAAGCCCGTAAGCTGGACCTCACCATCGGATGTAGTTTAAGGTCATATCCAGGACCGGGAGTAAGGTAGGAAAAAATAAAATAAAAAGGGGAGGGAGAGATAGGCTGTTGTTTTTGTTTTTGCAGAACATAATTAAGTTTTACAAAAAAGATCAGAAAACAAAAAAAAGTCAATGTAAGTGCATTTCGTCTCAGGAAGCCACAGGGCAGCCTGATCTGGTAGCACCAGCATTTATTTGAGTATATATATTATCAAAGAGTAAATCTTTAACAAAGCAAAACTTATCACGATAAGAAAAGCTCAACACTATTAAAAGGAGCAAACAATAATATTAAATGCAAGATGAGGAATAAAAGTTATGTAACTTGATTATATCATCAAAACAATAAGGAAAAAAAGGGAAAATTAAAAAAAAACTTTTTAGATCATGGCATTTTGAAGCTAAATACTTCTCAATTATTGCCCTATCAGTCTGTTCCTCCTTTTCTCTCAGAGAAGGGCTAGAATTATACAAAATGCAAATACAGAAAAAACTGGCTTAATGACATTGATATATGAAATGAGAATGAAGGAAATCTTAATAGTAATAATATAAATAGTAATAATATAAATAGTAATAATATAAATAGTAATAATATAAATAGTAATAATATAAATAGTATTTCATACCCTCTTCCTTCTCCATTAAGTCAAAACTCTGATATCACTCAGGAACATAATCTACCTGACTTTGCAATAAACGGTTATCAATCAGAAGTTACTTTAAACAACATTCATCCCCTAAAACCGTTTAATAATAATTCCCCTTCTATTAATCTGATCACTCAATCTACTTCCTTAAATCTAGACCCTATTGCATATTTGAAAATAAACACATACATCAGCGCTTCGATTAAGAAATGCATCTCATCTAACATGCATCCTTTTAAAAATACAAATAAAAATAATAACTATACATCCCGAACTACTTTGATTGGAAACCTTAAATCCAATAAAATACCCTTCTCCTTAAAATGGAAGATTTAAAAAAAAAAAAAAAAAAAAAAAAAAAAAACTACTTATTCTCCAAAGTCAAGATTGTCAACTTTGCATCTCTGAAGCAATTTTAATAATTTCCTCCTCATAAAAAAAATATCAATAATGGCATTATAAACTCAATTAGAAGTTACTTTAAATAACATTTATCCCCTAAAATCCCTTAATAATAACTCCCCCTCCATTAATCCGATCACCCAATCTATTTCCCCTAAATCTAGATAGGCCTTCATCGCTAACATCAACATTCAAACACAAAGCTGTACTGTTGTTTTCTTATTGTTCCAACCTGTATTCTAATATCACATTCTTTTTTTTCCTCTTGTCTTTTTAATTTTTTTCTCCTAATTTTTTTTTATTATTTAATCAACCGTTAAATCAACCTGGAGTTTTTATCGCTCGTTTCCAGTTCTAGTCTTATGTATATCTTCATATATGACCTTATTTTTTTTCTCTCGTTTTTAAAATTTCTCATGAATTTTAATTTTGTAAAATATCAAATCAGAATTTTTATATTTTGGATGTGCTCAACCTTCATTCTGATTACGGATGCTCCATCTTGGATTTTATTTAAGAACATACTTTGCTGGCTTTTGGAGTTATTTTACTGAACCTCCGTTTTTGGAAGTGGTCTGATATCAAATTTTATATCAATACAAATCTTTACCTAGATAAGCCTACCAAATTTTGGAATTCAATTCCTTCCCTTTTCGAAATTTTCTACCTGGATCTTTCTATTTTCACATCAATTCTACTGATATGCTAAGGATTTTGCTATACTGTACAAATACTTTCTGAATTTACAAAAATTGTACTAAGACTTGATGCTCCACATTTTTTTACCTTATTGGATTTGTAAACACTTGCCATATTCTAAACTAAAGACTTCACTGAAAGTTGTATCATTTTATATTTTATTTTTGAACTTATTTTAAACATTTTTCTCATCCCATTTGCTTCACTTTCAGATTGCTTTATTTTTATTCATTTATGCATTTCCATATCCCCTATTTACAGTTTCTATTTCCTCTCCTTTCTCTAGCTTCCCTATTTTTTCCTTCTTTTATTATTGGCTCTTTTTTAATGATCCGATTATTTCATCGTAGTTAATATTTTTTTTGACTATTACCTACATATATATTACAATTTCGATTTACCCTTATATGTTACACTTTTAATTACTATTTACCATGTTATCTTATTCCTTCATTACCATTTTATATCTAAACATCATTAAACCAGTTTTTCTATATTTACATTTTCTATAATTCTGGCCCTTTTCTGATGAGAAGCATTTAGCTTTGAAATGTCATGGTATAAAGACTTTTTTTTTTCTTAATTTTCCCTTTAACTTTTCCTTCTTGTTCTTTATAACTAAATATAACTTTATATTGTTCTTAAATTTGGGGAGGTTGGTGGTGTCTATTCCGAAAGCCGTTTTTAGCATGTGGCGTTTGGAATGTCTATTCCAAATGCCATTCTTAATATGACAATACTCAAAGAAGTGAAATGAAAACATAATTGTTTTGATTTACATATTAAAAAAAGACAACAAAACTGGAATTTATTTTAATACTATTGGTGGAAGAGTTGAAAAGAAAAGAAAGACTTGGACAACAAACGGAAACAGTATCTGCATGTTATCGCCCTCAAACTATCACTAATCACCAGTGAAAGCCAGATTTTGGCCATGGCCGCCAGTGCTCACAATTGTTCAGAGACGGCAGTGGCTACCACCAACAACTGTTTACTTTTTTTCGAGAGGTGGGGGAGCAGGCTTCACCGTGCAACACCGGTTAACAGGCCCTGCTAGTTAATAATCAATGAATGTTACTAAAGTATTTATTTTATTGTTAAAGTTTTTTATATTATTTTACTGATCCCTCCACCTTGTTTCAAGTCAAAATTCAATGACCATCTTTACAAATCAAACTGAAATATGCAAATAATATTTTTTGATTTTAAGCAGCTAATATTTAAATATAAAAATTTACTTTTTATTTTTTTTTTGCATTTAAATATTAGATTTGAAAATCACTTTTTACTGAAAATTGCTTAAATTTAAAAAAAAAAAAACCTGCATGACGTTATTTTTCTTTGCAACAATGATCACTAAATTTCAATTGCATGACAAGTATAATAAAATAAAACTTATTTCATACTTGAACTTACGTGATGAAAAACTTTTTAGTCTGTCTGTCCTTTCCATGGAACCTACTGGGTCAACCTGGCTGAAATTTTGTATGGACGTTTGTTACGACAATTGCAGCAAACTAAGTATTATGGTATCTATTCAATACACAGCGATAGATAGGATTAGTTACCACAATAACACATGTACTCTAGAAGGTTGATATAAAGCATTAATTCTAAGTCAACAGGTTATAACTTTTGCCTGTTTTTAATGGATTAAAATGTCTCTTACTTTAAATCAATATTCAATAAATATTGAAAATTTCATTAAGATATTCTGTAAACATTTTTTTCAACCTCATCAGTTTGGAAAATTATTTACACCCAATTTTATGACTATAAAACATTTTGACAAAGTGCTGTTTTATTATAATTTGGTTTTAATTTATACTTAAACAATATCATCATCATCACATTCAGTATGTGTTGTACAACTTTAAGAAATTAACTCTTAACCTAACCTATCTCTATCCAGGACTTTTTCTTTTCTTTCAATAAACTTGCATGTTTTCCTTAATTTACCCTGTGAACTCAACCTGCTACCTTAAGTGTTCCACACTAACACAAAACTCTCATCCATTTCTTCGCCATAAAAATTACTTTTATTGTCATTGTTCGTCCATGTTTTTTGACCAACATGCAGTTAAGATAAATTTTGTCAAGAATTGTATAGAAAAGATAAAAGCTTACCTGAGGTAGAATATTAATGGCTCCATAGTAAATGCTCCGAGTGAATGTTGATATGGCTGAAGCAGGGACCAATTGGTCAAGGATGATGGCAGCAAAGTTTGAAATGAACGTCTTATGAAGAAGTTGACAAAAGTTCATGAGAACAAAAGCGATAAAGTTTGGACTACAGAACAATTGGCATAGAACGGTCAGCATCGAATCAGTCATTCCTTTGTTAGCACAGCAGTCATCATTCTTTTGATTAAGTTTGTCATATTCAGTGTGTGCATTCTTTCCAGTGTAACGCATGCACAGACAACTTACACAGGCAATGAAAACACATATACACTGGAAAACAAAGAAATTCTGAAGACTGTGGGAGAAAAACTCACAAAAGAAAACGGAAGATGAAGCGAAAAGACAGGCGAGTTCGGCAAATTGGATTAGTTGAAGGCGTTCTTTTTGGATGTGAGACATTTCAGTATTCAGACAACAATGCGCAAGTCCGACAAATGTGAACATAGCGTCATATAGGCATAAAGATATGATTAAGTGAACCCCGGTGATCCATGAAGATGAGGCCCATGGAAACCATGGGATGAGGAAAGAGATGGAAAAAAATGGAGCGGCATACAAAATGCTTTCACGGCGTGTACGGACAAACGTGTATTGGGATTTGTCTTGGATGTATGCAAACATCGGATCGTTGATAGCATTCCACACCATGAAGATGACCTGAGAGATATGGAACCAGTTTTCTGGAATTCGGTAGACATTCAAAAAGATCTTCACATAGTAAAACTGGAACACAGAGTTCATGAAGCTGAATGCAAAGGAAGCCAATGCGAATGAGAATATCCGTTTCCGAAGGGAGACGCCAGGTTGGATGATGATGCTATCCATTTTCAGGGTTGTTTCTTTAAAAGAATCTTTCTTGGACTGTTTCTTGAGAATCCCTTATGTAATTTGCATATGATTCATTCTAGAAAAAAAAAGAAAAAGTAAAATTACATTTATATTTTTCACTGATATCTCTATAAAATTTATGAAAAAGAAAAAAATCAACCTCTGAAAAGTTTGTATTCCAAGATATTATCGTTTAAAGTAAAAAGAAAAATGGTTTGTAGATAATATTTGAACAAACCTGATAATGTCAACATATATCATTAGGGTTTCTACAATTCAGTTAGCAGTGATTTATATCAGAGTGATATGCACCACCATTCGAGGAGGAGAGTGAAGTGGGGAAGTATAGAATGGTAGAAAAAGAGAAAATTGTAGTCTGACGCAAGCAAAGATTAAATTTCTATGCAATGTTAGGTATGTGTATATGTTTACATATTTGGATGTACAGAATTCACTCAACTAATTAACTGATCATTAGATTTTGAAATGAGGATTAATTATCCATATTATTTGAATTCTTCTCATCCTGAATATTATTTTCACAGCATTTCAGTTGATGTAAGCACTTACCGTCTTCAGATATATCTTGTTGAACTCCGGAATCTGCATGAAATTTCAAAATGGAACCATTTATTTAAATCACACTTAGCAGGCTCTCATTCCATCAGTCATGAATTGGTAGAAGTCATAAATAATTCACATTTGTATATTTGAATCTCACTCACACTGAGGATTACCGATTGTATAAAGTACTTGCTTGTTAAAATTCATTTATAAAGTTACACTCCTCTAAAGGTTAAAAGTTCAATCATCAGGATGAGCAACACTCAAAAATACAATTGTGAATTATTTAAGACTACTATAGAGTCATGGCTGATGGAACAAGAGTATGCTACTCCTATGGTTTGAAATTCCATACAGACTGTCAAGTTCAACAAAAGAAGGTCAGAGGTTACATTGACCGAAACATAGTGAAAATGACACTCGGGTCATTCCATGTCAATTCACCAGGCCATTACACCTACTGACTCAGAATTACTTGAAATTTGGCACAAATATTCCCCTTCATGAGTTAGGAAAATTTGCCAAATTATTTGGTCCTAAACCTTACCGTTCGAATTTTAGAGGGGGGGGGGTGTAAAATTTACATTGCGGAATTACAGTGTTTTATAAAATAAGAAAAAAAAATACTTCCACCTATTCAATATTTCTGAAATTTGTTAGGAAGGGCATTTAGAGACTAGAATCCGAATATCTAATTATTTTAACCTCATACCTGGTAGAAAATAAAATTTTGCTCTCCCAAAAGCATGTCCCCCAAATCATCAATTTTTTACGTATGTAGCTTATGATCAGTCTAGAGAAAATATGTCCTCTTCAATTTTCATAATATTTTGTTTATAGCATCTGCTATGACTGCTTAAGTTCTCAAAAAAATTTTGTGAGGGTTTCTAGCCTACTTTAGGAGATATGGCCCTGTCAATTTTATAGTTTTTTTCCTATGTATGTTAGTAATTCAGTGAAAGATTGATAAAAACAATCATCCTAATGCTCCCAAACTTCTCAAATGTTCATATTGTGTTAAGTAATTTCTTAAACTATTCAATTAGATAGTCTTTGTTAATTCAAAAAGAAAATAATTTAAATATATTTTGCAGATATTGTATTTTGCATAGTACGGATAGATTGTCTTTAATAAGTGATAAACATTGACTCCTGCATTAGGATCAGCACTTTATAGAGTTTTTATAGATGGCATTAAACATTCGTTTGTTTGTTTTTTTACAGTTAATTTTATTAAAGTAAAACCTTTTTTTTTCATTTAGAAGAAAGTGATAATAAAATGTATTTTTCATTAGTTTAAAACACTAAGATTAAGCTACACTGAGCAATAAATTTTTTGTAGACTATTGGTTAAACATAAGATATCTGATAGGTAATAATTGTAATAAATTTAGAATTAGGCCAACTGTGAACTCTGAATGACCCTCCTCTAACCCAGACTGGAACTTGTCTGTGGCACCTAAAATATTTATTAGTCACTTTTCCTCCAGTATCCAAAGTGGCATTTTCCTACTTAGATTTTTTACAAGCACACAGAATAATTGAAGTAGTTTTTTTCAGATAAAGATGAATTGTTCTATTTGTACTGAGCTAACAGTTGAAACAAGTACTAATTTATTCCATGATAAACAGGTTGGATTAATTTCAGTGGATCATTTGGATGCAATGGATGTAAAGCTTATTGCCTATAGGACAGGACTTGAGGATAAAATACAAACTATCTGTGACCATCACAATCAGACCTTGTTAACTAAGTATGAGTGGCTTGAAAAGAGTTGTTGCAATCCATTTAAAAATCATAAGAAGCAAATTAAAGGCAGTTTGAAAGCAATTTCTTTGAAGTTGGCAAATAAAGCAAAAGCTAAGTTGTTACTTATTCCAGGCAAGAAACTCTGTCCTAATTGCCGAATACGAATCAGCAAACTTCTTGATGATGAAAAACAAAGACATGTATCGGATGAGGAAATGCAAGAGTTTGATGCAAGTACTTTGATGGAAACAGAGAAGACAAATATCAATGAATGTTTCTCTGCTATTGGAATTTCTCCAATGAAAACAAAAGGGCTTCATGACTCTGGAAAGGCTCGTTTAGGCAAGAGAAAACTTTGTTCTGCAATACAAAGTATTAAGACCAAAGTCAGTAGGTCATTAAACATTTGTGTTATGTGATGAACCTTTAAAATTAAAAAGTGAGATTTTAGATAAAGCTAAGTGCTTTGATAAAATGATAGAGGTTCTTGCAGCAAGAGTGAAGACTGTGGAATCCACTAAAATGAAAATACAGATCTTGACACTTGCCCCTAACGATTGATCACACAAAAAAGTCATGAATGTATTTGGTGTTTCAGAACACATTGTACGCAAGGCTTGCAAATTGTGTTTGGAAAGCGGTATTTTAGTTGTGCCAGAACAAAAAAGAGGCAAGTCTTTGCTTGCTGATATTGTAGAGTTAGTGCAAGCATTTTATCAAGATGATGAGTACATTCGATTGATGCCAGGCAGAAAAGACTATGTTAGTATTAAACGTAATTTACATCAACAGAAGACTCATATAGTGCAACCTAAATGAGCTCTTCAGAGCATTCAAGGAACAGAACCTGACAGTATCTTTATGGTTTTCAAAATTTTGTAGTCTTAGACCAAAATGGTGTGTCCTTGCTGGTAGCGCAGGTACACATGCTGTATGTGTATGCACTATCCACCAAAACATCCAACTATTACTGGAACCACTGAATGTACTGTATCAAGATCTCTTGAAGTATATTGTCTGCAATAAAAGTAATAGACAGTGTATGATTCATAGGTGGCCAAATTGTCCTAAATCATCACAGAAGCTGGAAAAATTTCTTTATGACACCCTTGAAGAATGTATTGGTAATGAAAACTTTATTGCTTGGCTAAATCATAATCCAGATATTAAAAAAAAAAAATTAAAAAAAAAAAAAAAAGATATCAGTGATAGCGAAGTTTTATTTCTTGAGGATTTTGCTATAAATTACAAATTTGTTTTCAAGAAGAGATCCAGAGTTTTCATTGGAGTACCTCCCAATCTACTTTACACCCAGTGGTATTCTATTTTAAGCTTGAAAACACAATGCAAAGTCAATGTTTTTGTATTATATCGAGTGACAACTCCCATGATGTGACATTCGTTTATATGGTATAGAAAAATATTATCGAGGTGATCAAGGTTAATTTGCCAAATGTGAAAAGTATCAAATATTCTACAGATGGTTGTGCAGCACAAATACAAGAATTATAAGAACTTTGCCAATTTGTGCAACCATCAAAAAGATTTTGGATTTGATGCAAAATGGAACTTCTTTGCAACTAGTCATGGTAAACAACCACGTGATGGCATAAGTGGGACAGTGAAAAGGATAGTAGCAAAAGAAAGTCTACAAAGACCAAATTCCAAACAAATCCTTTCAACAGAAACTGTTTGAATACTGCAAATCTATAATTGAAGGAATCAAATTCATTTTGATTAAAAAGGGGGAAGTTGATGAAGCAAGGAAAAGTCTCACAATTAGATTTGAAAACACATCCACACTTCCAGGGACAAGAAGTTTTCATCAATTTTTTTTCCACTCGACAGAGATAAAATAGCCATGAAACAATGTAGTGAAGATGAAAACTATGAATTGATATACGACTTCTCTATCGGGGTTGAAGAAAAACCAATGGAATTTGTTGTTTCAGAATATGTTTGTTGCAGGTATGACAGTAACGTTTGGACTGGCATGACTTCTCTATTGGGGTTGTTGTTTCAGAATATGTTTGTTGCAGGTAATATTTGGATTGGCATGGTCCTAGAAATTAATATGGAAAATAAGGACTTACTGATTAAGTTCATGCATCCAGCTCTTCCATCACATTTATTTTATTTGAAAGAGGATTTTAAGGATATATGCTTTGTGCCATCAGCAAATATTCTGTGCACTATTGATGTCCCTACAACACCAAATGGTAGAGTTTATCATTTGTCCAAAGTGGATAAATTATCTGTGCAAAAAATTGTATACAAAACAAATTAATCTATGTACACAACAAAATTTGGTGCACAGCATAGGTTAAAATTTGTATATTGTAATCACTTTCTTCTAAATATAAAATTTTTTGGTGCAAGTCTATAAATGGGCCACAACAAATCTTTTCTACAATAAAAATCTGAAAAAAAATCTTTATGTACATACTTGTTACTGCATGAAAATGTCATATTCCAAAAATTACGTAAATCGATCAAGTAGTTTTTTTTTATTTAAGAAAATCAAATATTATCGGATGATTCATTGAAGAAAAAGCCACGTGCCATGTTGTTTGAGAGATAACGCAACTAACGACCCCTGGCGGAAATATGGGTCAACAAGGGCAGTACATGCAGACCATCGAATATTTTATCAATCAAGTACTTTTCATTTTTTTTAAGAAAATCAAATTTTACGATTTTTAGGGATAATAAATAGTGGTGGGACGATTAATCGGAATCGTTAATCGTAAGAATCGTGTATTTTGGGAGGTATCGGAATCGGAATCGCATCGTTAAAAAATACCTTAATTTTCCGATTCCTTCATTACGATTCTTTTAGTCTGATGTTGAAAAAAAGAAAAAAAAATTCCTGATATTTCTAACCGCAAGAGAGAAATAAAAAGAAACCAAAGAAATTCATTATTAACAGGGCAATGCTTAGTGCCCCTCCCTTACAAGGTTCATTCATTCAGATCTATAGTAATCAAAACTACAAAAGAGTTAACTTGAAAAGAAGTATGCAGGGCTCTACATTGCGAGTAAAAATAAAAAAAACGCTTATCTTTTTGGCGATTGTTTTTTTTTACTGACAAATCTTCTAATACTGAATGAAAATGCTTTTTCAACTTATATTTTCTTAAAATAAAACGAGCAAAGTCAAATTATTTAAACAGTAAAAGGTTTAATAGAACAATGTACTTTTCTTTCTTTTTTTAAAAGAAGGCTTTTGAAAGAAATATCTCTAAAATGAAATTGATCACGTTGTATTATTTCGCAAAGTTTTGACAGTAGTCGGTTTCTTTTGAAGTTTCAAAAAAATCGACCCTATACCTATCTCTTCCAAACCTAAAGTTATTAAATAACCCTTTCGTAAATTTAAGGGTAATTAATTCAATTCAGTCAAGTTTTTTTTTTTTTTAATTTCATTGAAATAAAATCCATTATTTTTTTTTTCTCCAGAAAGATAAAACCCTGAATTTGATTATATTAAAAGCAGAATAATATAATCTTTTTTCTAGAATTTTAAATTGAAAATTAAAAGTTTTTTGCGCAGTTCTTTGCCGAACGAAAAAGAAATTAATATATATATTTTTAAAAGGTTTTGTAATCAGTTAATTTTTATGTCCAAATAATATTTACGATTAATTAAATAATTTCATTTTAAAAAGTATTTATAAATAGAATTTTACTAAGGACTTATAGTTATTTTTCTACCTAACTGGATATATTTTTCGGGTTTTATTCAATGTAACATGTTTATTCAGCTCGAAAAGCATACAGTGTTTACCGATGTATTGGAAAATTCAAAATGGCGCCCGACACTCTCTTTAACACGGTAAGTTTGGGAAAAGATGTTATAAATAATAAACTATACAAAATACTGCTAGAAACTCGCTCAATATATGTTACCGTGACATATTTTGATATATATTCAGTGTTTTTTTAAATAGTATTTTGTCTAGTTTATTATTTATAACACCTTTTCCCGAACTTACCATGTTAAAGAGAGTGTCGGGCGCCATTTTGAATTTTCCAATACATCGGTAAACACTGCATGTTTTTCGAGCTGAATAAACATGTTACATTGAATAAAAACAAAAAAAATGTATCCAGTTTGGTAGAAAAGTAACTTATCTTGCCTTTGATAATATTTGTTTGTTATATATTTGTTTTTTGACAACTTTTTCGAATCTATGTGTACAGTAATACAAACCCAGTTATTTTGTATCTACGGCGCCATGTCACGTGGTATATTGTTTTTTTTTTTTTCATTACGCACGTTCATTTATAAATTATTAAATTAAATATTTATCTTTTTTATATTTAATTAGTATATATTTTCTTTCTCTTCCGCTATATTTTTTTTATTTAATTCATTAAATCTGTTAATTATGAGGACCAAAATAATGAATCGTGTGTATTTATTCTCTAATTTTTTTGTTTTTGTTCAGTTATATAAATTCTATTTTATTTGTTTTTTCTCTGAAGGATAAATTCTATTTTCTTTGAGTTTTTTTTTCTGTATTCCAATTAAGTAAAATAAATTTTCTCTAGAATAAATTTTGCTAATTTTTCCGTTTAGTTTGCTATATAATAATTTTATTTAATCCAAACCACGACGGTGTAGACATAAAATATCTCTTCCAAAGTTAGGGAACATATTTGGGAACTACCGACCATAAGTATAAAACTACCTGGTATATTTCAAAACAATAAATTCCCTAGGAATCGGAATCGGAATCGTACTTGGTATCGGAATCGTTAATCAATATTTTCCTGGAATCGGAATCGGAATCGTATAAAAATTAGGAATCGTCCCAACACTAATAATAAATAAATAAATTGACTTCTTTTAATAAAGAGAATGTGGAAAACACTAGTTTTTTTTTTGTTCGTCTGAAAACAGACTTTAATAAGTGAAGTACTTTTTTTTTTAAGAAAAAACAAATTTTACGATTTTTAGGGATAATAAATAAATAAATTGACATTTTCATGCAGTGACAAGTACGTACATTACAAAGATTTTTTTCAGATTTTTATACTAAAAAAGATTACTTGTGGCCCATTTATAGACTTGCACCAATTTTTTAGATTAATGAAAATAACTTTTTGAAAACTTGTAAAAAATATAAAAAAATAATTTTTAAAGTGATGTAATTGAAAACATTTCTTTATGAATAAAAAGATATATAAATGTGTAGTGCCAATTACAAATATTCTAAGTTTTAAAAATTCACATGCATTTAAAACAAAAAAATCAAATTTTTTTGTTTCGTGAAAATTATGAAATTAATTTTTTTTTTAAAATTCATTCAGAAATAATTTCTTTTAATTTAATGTTTAATGCCATCTATAAAAACTCCATAAAGTGCTGATCCTAATGCAGGAGTCAATGTTTATCACTTGTTAAAGACAATCTATCCGTACTATACAAAATGCAATATCTGCAAAATATATTTAAATTATTGTCTTTTTAAATTAACAAAGACTATCTTATTGAATAGTTTAAGAAATTACTTAACACAATATGAACATTTGAGAAGTTTGGGAGCATTAGGATGATTGTCTTTATCAATCTTTCACTGAATTACTGAACGTACATAGGAAAAAAAAAAACCTATAAAATTGGCACGGCCATATCTCCTAAAGTGGGCTAGAAACCCTCACAAATTACTCAGAGGGAGTTAGCCAATGTTTTCTTTTGTTGACAATGGCTCTTATCAGTGAATGGTGGATATGCAGTTTTATGTTCTTAGCTTTTAGATTTTCCAATTTCTTTTTTTAGCGAGATTTGACCCCCTTAAATTCTTTGTTATATGATTATCCAGGTATTTTTTGATGTGGATGTGGTCATCAATCAGTGATATACTTTCCAGGAATTGGGCAAGGATGTTGGAGATTTTGGTCTGTAATTGATGTTTATTCCAACGGCTGTTGCCACTGGACAGTATTTAAACTTACGGAACAAAGTAAAAATTATAGACAGAGAAATGGTGGAGAGTAAAAGAACTTAAAGCAGCATGTGTGCTGTGTGACAATCAACTAAGCAGACATGTCACACGTGTGCTGTGTGACAATCAACTAAGCAGACATGTCACACGTGTGCTGTGTGACAATCAACTAAGCAGACATGTCACACGTGTGCTGTGTGACAGACAATCAACTAAGCAAACCTAGACCATAGAATTTAATACCATATAGGAATCATCTATATATCTATAAATATAAAAGCGAAAATGTATGTATGTATGCATGTATGTATGTATGTATGTACGCACGCTTTTCCTCAATGTCTCCAAAAGGCTTCTTTCAGAGAAGCGCTCGCTCGCTTCACAACTTCTTAAAACTTTTTATATCATCTATAAATTGTAATATCTCACAGTTAACCATGGAGCTCGCCTGTCTATTTAATTTTATTGACTTTCAAACGTTAATTATTCCACATTTCCCCGCATCAGCACGCGCTACATTCGGTTTTCGGTATAAACAAAAAGCAAAACTCGACTCTAATCACAGGCCCAGAGCCAGTGGTCTCTAGAGAGCTAAGTAACGTTTGGTCAATGTCGACTTCGTCATATCAGACGGTAGCTTTCATTTCGAGACGAGGGAGCGGGTTTTTAAAAACAAACAAACCGATTTATTGACCTCATTAAAAACTGTCCCGCACAAAATGCTAACTGCTGAATAGCTATCGCCGTCACGTCAATCAAAAACGC
The DNA here is from genome assembly GCF_053919585.1 of Euprymna scolopes. Lineage (NCBI taxonomy): Eukaryota > Metazoa > Mollusca > Cephalopoda > Sepiida > Sepiolidae > Euprymna > Euprymna scolopes. The sequence goes on from NC_136521.1 coordinate 26,497,302, forward strand.
GCACCTATTTTTTTTTTTCACACTTTACTATTTTCCAACTAGGCTTCGTTTTTTTTTCACGGGCACCTGTTTTTTTTCACATTTCGGGTTTTTTTCACACATATCTACAAACACCTGGGCAACGCCGGGTACCCCTCTCGCTAGTATATATATAAAAGCGAAAATGTATGTATGAGTGTATGTTTGTGTGTCTGCTAAAAACTTTCGACAGACAGAACAAAAACTCACAAACTTGGTATCATATTGAAGCTCCATCCTTCGCCCGAAAAATATCGAAAAATTGGCAAAAACCGTTAATTTTTTTCACTCCAAAATCGACAATTTTCGACAGAGGGTGGGGAGGCAACAAAAACCGTTCTCTCGCGACAACGACAACGACCGGTTCTACGCATGTGTCAGATGAGGTCATGACCCGATTTAGTTTAAATAGTTGAAGAACTGACTAAATTTCATGTACATCACATTAGCTTAGTTGGTTAGCACGTTGGGTCATTATCTAAACGTTTTGGGTTCGAATCGTGGTGTGAGATGTCTTTCTTTTTTTTTCCGATTTTTTAATTTTAATATTGAACTAGTGTTATTTAAGCCATTTTTCACATAACGTTCGTTTTTCTGCATTTTTTTGTTTTTTTAGCTTATTCTTAGATTTCCATTAACACCCACACCCCACACCAAAAAACACCCGGGTACCCACCGAGTTTTTTAATTTTAATATCGAAACAGGCTTATTTGAGCCATTTTTCACATGTTTTTTTTTTAACGTTCGTTTTTCTGTTTTTTTTTTCGATGTTTACATGTGTCAAACGATGTTAACATCGTTCGTTTACCTTACGTTAGTTTCTTTTTGTGTGTGTGTGTGTGTGTGTTTTTTTTTTTACTTCGCTTTAATTTACCAGACTTTTACAAGCTATTTTCGAGATATTTTTTGATCGCCGCATAGCGGGGAAAACAGAAACTGGCTTCCAGCGCAAAACTAGGTCAAACATCACGCAACTTGACATTGTCGCACCTGCTAATTTCGGTTTATAAACGTCAACACACTTATCAATTCATCTGTTCCCGTGGTCGAAATGGTTAGGTCGCAGGGTTTTTTTTTTCCATTTCCTTTCCACCTCCGTGTCAAAGGTTCGGGGTTCAAGCCTACCTTTCTACTAAAACTATTTTTTTTCTTTTACACCTCCAAACATTAATCCCCCCCACCAACAACCGTCTTCTCATGACGAGATTGGTTCTACGCATGCGTCAGACGACATCATAACCTGATTTAGTTTAAATATTTGAAGAACTGACACAATTTCATGTCTGTCGTATTAGCTCAGTTGGTTAGAGCTTGGGTCATTATCTAAACGTTTTGTGTTCGAATCGTGATGTGAGATGTCTTTTTTTTTTCGATTTTTTAAGTTTTAATATTGAAGTAGGGTTATTTAAGCCATTTTTCACGTAATGTTCGTTTTTTTTGTTTTTTTTTACTTCACTTATTCTTAGGTTTTCATTAACACCCACCCCCACCCCCGACGACCACACATACCCAAAAACGACCGGGTACCCACCGATTTTTTAAATTTTAATATTGAAATAGGCTTATTTAAGCCATTTTACACGTTTTTTTAATTTTTATTTTTCAGATTTTTTAAAGTTTTAACGTTCATTTTTCTGTTTTCTTTTTTGTTTTTGCCTTACATTAGTTTTTTTTATTTTTTTAAGTTTTAACTTTTAAAAATATTTACTTCGCTTATTCTTATTGTTAGAGAATGGATAGAGAGAGAGAGAATTATAGTGTAGACACGTTGACCGGAAGTCAAGATCAGCTGATTGGATTGCGTGTGAGTCATGTGATGAGGTTAGCTGAATCGAGGAGATTTGGTTTTTGGTTGGGACTTGGAAGAGAGTGGACGGCTTCGCCGTTGTCTCCTCCCCTTCAATGGGGAGGGAGACGAACGCTGACGTGGTAGAAATAAGACCTAGGAGAAAAAAACAACACCGGCCAAATTCACTTTCCATTCTTCTGCGAACGATCTGGAAGGTGAATAAAAAACTATAGAACTAATTTCTTGTCTTGGAGTGAAATAAATCTCCCCCCCCCCCAAAAAAAAAAAAAAAACAGGTACCAGTCTCCCTCCCAGACGAGAATTTCCAGATGGACCAACAAAATGGCAGAAGGTATGTTGAAGATACATGACATGTCACACACATATTCACACTTAACAGCATATGAACATATGTAATAGAAAGACCATAAGACGATCATACACACAACGACATTAACTCTGATAAGATAATCAAACACTCAATCCTTTATAAATAGACAATACAACAAACGCTCATTTTATGATACAATGTAACATTATGTTTTGATTAACCCCCACCCCCACCGCCCGCTTTATTTTTCAGATAAGTTTTAACGTTCGTTTTTCTGTTTTGTTTTTTTTTACTTCGCTTATTCTTATGTTTTGATTAACACCCCCCACCCCCGCCCGAGCACACACACCTCCACACACCCGGCAACACCGGGTACCTCCCCCCTGCTAGTATATAATAAAGGAGACAATTGTTCCCCTCTGGACGAAACTACCTTAGGTTGACGACAACAAATGTCACATAAAAAATTACTATGTTTACATCATTAGCCATTACGTTATCTAGATATAGACCGCAATTACATACACATTATTTTGTTATATTAAAAAAATTTCACTTAGTACGAGGAGTGGCATGACCATCATCGTCCTAACCTAAAGAGGAAGTAGCTCAAATTTCACCCTCACTTTACCGACTACTCTTACGACACAGTTTTTATACTTTTTCCTACTTTCCCTGGGTGTTAACCGTCATTAAATGACTACAGATTTCCTATACAAACGCATATTCTTACCCCTTACATCTGACACAAATAATGATTTCTTCCTTTTAAATATCCAGCGCCACTGACTGGATGAGAAGTATTCATTCTACAATTCCAACATTCGGTTATTCAACCATTAAATGAACAGTTTGAAACTAAATCACGACGCCATTTCTGTATGTACACAATATTCTTACGTTTTATTTACATATAATTCAGGACATTTTCCTGCTGAAAAACTCTTACATTTTATAGTTTATTTATGAAAATATTACATTCCAAAATAAAATATAAAAAATAAATTATCTTTTTCCTAACACGTAAGTTACATTTATCATTAGCTTAATTGTGAATCCATTAACGCGTTTTCTAGCACGGTACCGACCAAGAGAGAGAAAGATAGAGATAGATACACACATCTGTTTTTGTTTTCATTTGAACAAAATTTTTATTTACACATAGCAATTAAATAAATTAAAAAAATTAAATTAAATAAATTAAAAAAAAAGAAAAGATATTGTAAACCTTGAATTTAACTTGAAAATATTGACAAAAATAGCGTGGTACTCACCACTTTATTTTACATATTTAATTTCCTAAGGAATGTTTCAATAGATTCACAATGATTGAAATTTAAAGTGCTGTGTAGTTATTTGTAAAAAAAAAATAAATAAACAAAAAAATCATATTCATTTTCATATAGATAATAGTTTCAGCATTATTTTCATGTATAATATATAAATATTTGATAATTATTGTGCGGAATTTTCTTTACACTGTTATCTGTTATAGAAATCAAATCTGCTTACAGACAAACGGTCGCTAATCGCATCATGCGCTGAGCTGACTAAAGTATTCTCATAAAAATAGAAAACTGTCTTACTAGACTAGTCATTTTTTATTCTGAGTTCGTCAATTTAAAAAAAACAAACTATTTTCAAGTTTTTCAAATTTGATTTCCAAACAATACTATTTTGTTGTTTTTAACGCTTTTAGTACACATGCACTAAAAGTGTTAAAAAACAATAAATTGTACAAAGTACATGCGTTTAACTTCTTATTTGTATTTAAGGTAGAATTGGGTTTTTTAGTGGTCAAAATAAAAACAAATATATAACAAAAATAACAAATAAAAAGGTACTTGTGCACTTATGCTACCATGCTGAAATAACATTTAGAAACCCATTCTTAACATGGGGAAGGAAGGGTGTTTTTTGTTAACTATTCTGTACTTTCACCTAACAATTAAATAAAAAATACATTGTGAAACTTGAATTTATTTTTAACTCATTGTCAAGACCATGTTTTTGAATCTGTAAAACAAACCCGTTTTTTTTTTTAACTGAGGATATCTAAATAATAATTAGGCGGTTTGATAAAGAATTTCATTGTGATGCATTTTGTAAATTTTTACCTTGCTTCCACCTTAACATTTTTCTTTAAAATGACTACCTTTAAAGGGTATGCTAAAAACAAATATTGCACTTAAATTTTCCACAAATAAGTAGCTTTCCAGATATTACGCAATGTCATTTCTTATGTTATTGCTGGTGGCCATGTTGGTATGCGCGTTTGTGCATAGTTTCTCGGGGTTGCATTTGCGCACTTGCGTGTACCAAGATGGCCACCAGTGATAACATAAGAAATGGCATTGCTTAATATCTGGAAAACTCCTTATTTGCAGAAAATTTAAATGCGATATTCGTTTTCAGCATATCCTAAAACCTATAGGAGTAATCATTTTAAATGTTAAGGTGGAAATTACCTTTTTATTTCTTTGTTTACATAATTGAATTTTCAGTAAAACAACAGAATAGAAATGACAAAAACTACCATCAACTCATTCATGTAGAGTACGATTTATGGTTGCATCTCAGAAAATAGGGGTATATTTTGGGCCAGATAGAGAGGATTTACAAAATTGAAAATTGGACTGGTACCAAAATGCATAAGTTCTAGTCGACTATGGGAATTTCCATCTTTTACAGAAATCCAAAATCTATATGAAAAATTTTTTTTTAATTTATTTCTGAGATTAATTCATATCTACTCAGTTTTTTTCCTTTGAGGGAAATAGTAAATACCGGCCATGAATGCTCTTTAGGCATTACATGGCTAAACACCAGATTAAGCTCTTTGGGGAAGAGGCAGGAAAATGCCTATTCTAAATAAAGCTATATTTAAATACCACTATAATACTTAGTTTTGTTCATAAATAGACACCCACTGTATGATACCATGCGTCAGTTTTAAAAAAAATTGAAATTTGTACATCTTAATTTATAATTCATGGCTTATGGTAAAGAGATACATCAAATTTGACTGCATAATGAGAAAGAGCACACAATTTTACATTAAAAGACTGCCAAGTTTCATGAGAATAGCTTGAAAAATAAATAAATGGTGGCGAAATTACCGAATATCTTGAAATGTTGAGGTCCATAATTTAGCCCACTTTTTCTAAAAATGTCCAGGGCCTAAATTTTGGAACTTAAAATTCTCATAACTTTTGAACTACTGGTGGTGTTTGCATAATTCAAACGGTTTTAAGCATCTTTTACATAGCTCTTTTTATGCAAGTTGATAAAATAACAATTGTCTAAAAAGAAAAAAAATCAACTCCAGGACAGAGTGAATCTGACAATAATGACAATTAATGATCGGCTTTACATTAGCCAAAGTTCCCAAATTAAGTCCTCACAACTGGATGGAATTTTGTGTCATATGAAGGACGGTTGGAGGGTGGAAGATAATCTGATCAACAATTCAAGCTAAGAAAAATAAAAGTGTGGGGTGAATAGCTTACGCAAGTGTATCCACTAAGTATGTGCAGTTTCTTCCATTTTTTTAGCACCAAAAAGAATCAATTTTTATTCCCCTTTTAAGTAAAAATTTTTTGCAATCATAGAACATTAGCACCTAGTGGTGCTAATGTCCTATGATTGCAAAAAGTTTTTACTTAAAATAATTTTTTAAAATTCTGTGGAAGATTGATTTAGTTTTTCCAATAAAAATCCAAGATAAAATGAGCCCTTAATGACTTTAAACTTCTTGTAAGTTGATATAAGATTACATTGATCAAAAGAGATGCAGAAACGGGCAGAATACCAAATAGCAAAATTAACCCTTTTACTCCCTTATTTGATGGAAGTTATGTTTAAAGAAAAACAAATAAATAAAAAATGTTTGTTTCATTAAAGTCATTATTAAACATTTTCTGTACTTATAAGTAATAGATAACCACAGGATTTCAATTCTTGTGGAAGCAGTCCTGAAAATGGCTGAAGCAGTGTACAATTTGAAGCCACCTTCCTTTTGAAGTTTTTTCAGCTTTATTTTTTTTGGAAGAGCTAAGATTTTATAAAACAATAACCTTCATATGTTTAGAGTTGCCTCCATTTTTTTAAGTTTGTTTTTTATATACAACCTTAAAATTGTAAATTGCTTTGTAATTTTCAGGACCGAGTCTGGATTTTCCGTCAACACTCAGAACTGATTTCATGTGCTGAAAATTCTCTGAATACTCCTTACAAGAAGTAGCACTTTTAAAAAGGATTTTAAAATAAAGTTTCCAACTTAATGGCTCCTCTGAGCACATAAGAACCATAATACTTCTTGTTACCGCCTATAAACTTTAATTCTAGCCAGAAATGATATTTTTAAGGCTTCAAAATCATTTTCAAATTTCCTATTGCAACGTTTTGTTCCAACACTTTAAAAGATAAAGTGCTTTTTGGGCTTTCATACTTAAATCAGTCTTGGTTATTCTTGAAGATGGTTTGTTCTTTATCAGTTAGGTATAGTCCTTAGCAGTTCTAGGAGATTCACTTTCCCAGGCTTACCCTATCATCCTTTGAGAATAGATTAGTTTATTGCAAGTCGCCTGCAGGGCTCCTACTAGGAAATGCCAATTGAGTTACCCGGGCAGTTTTTGTTCAGTCAGAATGTTCTTCATATAGAGCGCTGGTTTCAAATGCCACTTTCCAACCTTGTATCACAATTTCACTCAGTAGGAAGGGGGAATATAAATAAAAGCTGCTTCAGCTCATTAACTACGAAATCTACTCTAATGGCGGCAGCAGTTGAATAGCAAACATACAAAATTATAACCGGTTTCCTTGAAGGAAAAACGAAAAATAGTGATTTTATTCTTTTTTTTTATATTGTTGAATTATTTTTTCTTTGGTATTTAGAACAGGCCCATATAAACAAAGTTAACTGATTGTGATTTACTAAATAGACCGAAAAAGTTTACGATTTAAAAGACACAAAAAGAATTTTTAAAGCAGACATCATTTGCATATGAATACAAAACTAGACAGTTGAATCAGGTTAAAAATAATTTTTTAGCCTTCATGAAAAAAAGGGGGGGGGGAGGCATTTTTAACAAGAACCAACAAAAACAAGTGAATATATAGGTGCTAGTGCACTTACTGATCCGCGCTATTTTTTAAATCGCATTTCCACGTTTAATTAAAGTTTTATGTTTTTTTATTCAATTGTAAGGTTGAAGTACAGAATAGGTACAAAACACCCTCCCCATGTTAAGAATGGTTTTTTTAAATAATAACGTTATTTCAGCACGGATTAATAACTGCACTAGTACATATATATATATATATATAGGGTGCTAACGCAGTTTACCATGCTATTTTTTTAATAGTATTTTCAAGTTGAATTCAAGTTTTACAATATCTTTAATTTTTAGTTAGAACGAAAAAATGTATCATTACAGCTGTGATAGGTGTGTCAGAAATTTCGTGAAAAATATTGAATAATTCCACCCCCGTCTTTCCAAGCTTATAACTACTCGAAAAAATGTAATTCAAGCCCTAATTTTTTTTTTTTCAATTAAAGGAGCAAGGACCAAGGTTTCATTTAAAAAAATAACAAAAGAAAAAACAAACGTGTTTTTTTAAAAAAAAGTTTTGAACTTCGGACTTTACAGGTAAATTTCTAAATAACACTTTTTTTTTTTTTTTTAATTTGAATATATTATTTATTGATCTTTTATCTTCAATTTGTGATATATAACACTTTGGTGAGTAAATTAATTATTTACTTTTTAATAGACACTTGAAAATCGGGGGGGCGTGAATTAAAAAAAAAACGTTTGTCTATATTATATTCGGTTTATTGGAAAGAGCATAAAATTTCACATTGACACTGAAAATATAGTTAAAAATATAGTTAAAAATCAATAGAAAAATTTTGATAGATTTTTAAAATTTAAAAATTGAATAATACTGAGCTCGTAAAATTCAATTAATTTCATTAGTTTAAAAAAAAAATTCTATTACTTTTAAAACAACTTTATTAGTTTATTTTGGAAGTATAATCCATAAAGAAAATAAACAACCCACTTTTAACAGAGAAATTACGAATTTTTTTATATTTTATTCGCAGTTTTGTGTTGGGGGGGGGGTAAAAAATTCCTACAAAAATTCTGATACACCTACAGCTGTGGACCCTCGATAATCGCTCAGAAATTAAAACACTGATAGAACATTACATTTTTGCACGATTGGCGACATCTATTGAAAATATTTCAACAGATCGACCCTATTCTGATCTGTTTCATAAATCATCAACATTCGTATTGATTTCTGGAGAAGAGAAATCCTTTTTTTTTTTTTCTTTTCGTGTTACTATAGAAACTTAGGGTTAGTGGTCACTGGTAGGGTTGTGCAGTTGTGCACAACGCAAGTTTGAAACAATTGTTTAAAGTCCTGTTTATGGAACCTTTCAAGTCCAATTTAGCCATACATTAAAATTAGAACCTTTTTCTAAATAGCCCATTTTACTTTCTGAAATTGTAGATCAAGACAAGAAACCTAAACAAAACCACGTTGAAAAAACACGTACATAAAGAATGCAATAATAAAAAAAAATGTACTCATGCAGAGAAGGTACCGTGCTATTTTTTTTTTTTAATACTATTTTCGTGTTAAATTTTTACAGTATCTTTGGTTAATTGAATTGTTAGTTGAAAGGACACAATAGTGACAAAACACCCCGTTAAGAATGGGTTTCTAAACAATAACATTATTTCAGCACGGTATTTTCTTTTCAGCTTAGTGGAGGATTCCCTTTTCTCTTCCTTGCAACCCCTTTCCCACAGAAGAGACGTAGCGAGCTTGTCCCTGCTTTATCGTTATTTTCATGGCATGTGCTCATCTGAACTTCAATCTATGGTCCCCCCTCGTCAGACTTTCACGAAAAACACTCATCTAAGCCAGAACCGCCATCAACAATTACCCACACTCTATCCGTGCCTACACCTAAACGTAGATTCCATGAACAAAGTTTCTTTCTTAGAACTGCTCGCCTGTGGAACTCTATTCCGTCTGCCTGCTTTCCAACCGACTACAATCTGATTGTTTTCAAGTCCAACGTGAACAAGTTTTTACTGAACCGTCCCCCTGAATAATCCAAGTTATAAAATTCCCACTAATGTTTACTACGCTAAAATCACATTAAGGTACGTGCAAAATGAATGCCGATGATCAAAATGTATGAACATTTTTATCACTCCCTTTACTTTAAAAAAAAATCACCAAAAATCAGGAAATTAACTAAATTTTATGAAATTTTCAGTATTTATCAAATAATGATCATGGAATATAATGAACTAATTATTTTTATTTAAATCTGAGGGAAATGTATTATTTTGTTTAAACAAAAAATACCTTTACTAAAGTTATGGTTTTCAGTTGTAAATAAAATATGCAAGAATTTATTTTTCCTTTTTTTATATAAATAAAGCATCGTAATTTGTAACAAAAATAAAATAATTTTTACAGGAATATTACAAAAAAGTCCCTAAAGTCGATATAACTCGAAGAAAAATGAATTTCTCAAACTACCGATATTACCATTGAATTAAGTATTGTTTAATATTTTCACACAAAAAAAAAAAAATAAATAAAAATAAAAGCAAAAATATTTCTACTTTTATTTTTAAATTACAGATTTCGCATAATTTTTACATGCAAAATTTTAATTTCCTTGCTCGCAAGAATGTTAAACTTTCGGCGTAATATAAGTTTTGGTACTCATGCAGAGAGTGATCCGTGCTGAAATAATAACGTCATTATTTAAAAAGTCATTCTTAACATGGAGAGGGGAGGGTGTTTTGTACCTATTCTACACTTTAACCTTACAAAAAATAGAGCGGATCACTCTCTACATTAGCACCTAAAAACAGGAACATAAAAACTAATTAAATTAAAAAATGATAAAAATTGATACAAACGTTCAAAATAGGAATGTATGGATGCATTTCTGAGGGGGAAAAAAATCTGACATCCCTACCTCCTTTTACTATCATGACTTCATTTTGAAACAGCGTTTCGATTGGCTGAAATTTTGGGCTTCCATATATTCGTGTTTACAAACTTTTATCGGTTGCGTTTTGGCGAACGAATTCTTTATTGATTCATTGTACTTTTTTTCTTTTTACATGGGGGTCACCACTTGCTTTTCGAGGGCTATTTAAGCTGTATTTTGTATAAACAAGGTTTTTTTTTGTTTTGTTTACTTTGAAATAGACACAGAAAACTAATATTTATCTTTTAAAGGATTTTTACAATGAATTTATTTCACTTCAAAATTTAGTTAAATTGCTAGCACGCCGTGAAAATATTTTCATAACTTTTTTTTTTTTTTTTTTTCACGTGTACAGATATTTTTTTCCTTTATGAAATTAACTTTAGTCTTTAATCTTTCAAATACAATCTAAAAGTATTCGGAAACTTACAAAACTATGATAAATCAGCTTTCAAAACTAGGTCCCCCTATTTTTGCCCGTATCTATTGACAATGACTAATGTATACCCATTAACCCTTATCTGGGGTGGCCTCTGGGCCTTGATAAGTTGTGACCCTCATGTAAAAGAAAAAAAAAAGTACAATGAATAAATAAATAAAATGCAAATGTTTTGGTAATCTGGAAGACTGTCTGTCCACCCAGTTATGGAAGCATAAAATGTATATAATGGCACCCTTTAAATAAAAATAAATGTTTTTGTTATATTTTAATTCTAAACATGTTTTTTTTTTTGCAAACATATTTACGTCTTTTTTTTTTTGTTTTTGCAAACATATTTAAGTTTTATTTATTCAAACATATTTACGTTTTTTGTGTGTGTGCTCTTTCTTTGATCACGCACACATATTATATATATATAATACTCGCGGAAAAGGTAAAATAAGTGCAGAAAAATTAAGGAAAAAGGGGGGGGGGCATAAAAAAGAGAAAAGAAACGTTGATTTTTTTTTTTATTATTATTATAAGAGTGTAAAAAATACTGGCGGAAAAACGGTTGTACCCAAATATGTTTAAAAGAAAAATATAGCAAAAACATTTAGTTTATGCTTGCAAAAAAAAACAAAAAAACGTAAGTATTTGAAAATAAACAAGCAACAAAACATATGTTTGGAAAAAATAAAACTTAAATGTTTGCAAAAACAAAAAAAAAACGTAAATATGTTTGAAAAAAACAAAAAAAACTTAAATATGTTTGCAAAGAAAAAAAAACATGGGGTTTGTGTACACAGATTCGAAAAAGTTGTCAAACAAATATATAACAAATAAATGTTATCAAAGGCAAGATAAGTTACTTTTCTACCTAACTGGATATATTTTTCGTGTTTTTATTCAATGTAACATGTTTATTCAGCTCGAAAAGCATACAGTGTTTACCGATGTATTGGGAAATTCAAAATGGCGGCCGACACTCTCTTTAACATGGTAAGTTCAGGAAAAGATGTTATAAAAAATAAACTAGACAAAATACTGTTAGAAATTCGCTCATTATATGTTACCGTGACATAAGTTGACATATATTCGGTGTTTTTTAATAGTATTTTATCTAGTTTATTATTTATAATACCTTTTCCCAAACTTACCATGTTAAAGAGAGTGTTGGGCGCCATTTTGAATTTTCCAATACATCGGTAAACACTATGTTTTTCGAGCTGAATAAACATGTTACATTGAATAAAAACACAAAAAATATATCCATTTAGGTAGAAAAGTAACTTATCTTGCCTTTGATAACATTTATTTGTTATATATTTGTTTTTTTGACAACTTTTTCGAATATATGTGTACAGTAATACAAACCCAAAACATGTTTAAAATTAAAATATAGCAAAAACATTTTTTATTTCAAGGGTGCCATTATATACATTTTGTGCTTCCGTAACTGGGTGGACAGACAGTAACGCCACCTATAGTCAAACGGAGGAAACATGCGCTTTCTTTCTTCCAGATTACCAATGTTTTTTCGTTTTGTTTTAGGAACCCAATTTTAAGTTTGTGTAGTCGTTTTTCGGCTGCTGTCATAACAGGTTGTCGGATTTTACAAAGTCAATATGGGCAAGGACAGAGGATGATTTAGACCCCGTAACCAATATATGTTTAAATTTAAAAAAAAAAAAAAAAAAAAAAAAAAACGCAAAATTGTGTAAAGTGTATATTTAATAGTCTAGGAAACCCACCACTCCAAAAAGAGGCACTTAAGATTGGCTCAGTTTAGATGGGGTTCCTCACTAAGGACAGAGAAGATGAAGTGTCGTCTCAAAATAGATACTACACTTTGATCTAAGCGAAAAACGTCATCTCATTTTCTCCATCGTTTTAAAATAACAAAGTTATTCATCTCGCTGCCACAGGTGGATGATGTGACAAGAATTGGAAAGTGGGACTTAACTGCAAAAAAAAAAAAAAAAAAAAAAATGCCTGGGCAGCCCTGTCAGCATTTCCCGCCTCAGGCGATTAGCAATGTTAACGCTTTTCTCTAAGGGAGAAAGCAAAGCCTGGAAAGGTGGACTAAAATTACACAGGACCACGGACCAGTAACATACCGCAATCAATCAATAGGAACAAAAGTCATTTAAAAATGGCCTAGATTCTGTTAGCTTTGCTACTGAGGGAAAAATCCCTGTTTTGAGTTAAAAATCATAGAAAAACAAAATTGATCATTATTAGTTTTATACGATTTTTAAATACTAAACACGTTGCCAGTTTGAGTTTTAAAGTTGTTTAATTTTTTTTTTTTCAGTTTTATTTCATTTAAAATTTAATCACGACGCGTTGTATTAAGTACAACTAAGTAGTAAATAAAAAGTTTACCTCGAGAAAACGCGAATAAATACTGTTCCTTGACCTGGAAAGAGTAAGCTCAATCGAAGGTAGCATACAAAGAATTACTACATGTTTCTGTAAAAAAAAAATAGAAAAAAAAAATGTATTTTTATACACCGCCGGTGTTGCACGTTTTATGTTCCATTTAAAATAATTGGCCTATAATTTTCTTTTCTTTTTATGTAAATTTGTAGATGAGCAGTTGAGCATCCTCATGAGTCACACTCCCCACCCGAAATTCTCATTCTTGGGTGCAATTACGTGAAAAACTTGACGAAAAAATATTTAGAATTGAGTGTGAGGTATAAGTTCCACATATAAATTTAACGTAAAATGACCCGCGTCCCTTTTCGGATTGTCGAATAATGTAACTTTTTTTTTTTTTTTTTCTTAGCGAGGTGAATTCTATGCATGTTTTGGGGGGAGGTAGGGCGGGGTTTTTTTTCATGAGAAAATTATTAAAAGAAATAGTCTCCTTGCCACCCCTCAAAATCACGTAAGGCTACCACTAAACCTAAGTCTGAGCAGCAAACTCCCTATAGAAACTCTCCTTTAACCGTACAAACACTACCCCAAGTCCGAGTGGTAAAATCCTCCACACACAAAATAAATTTAAACCACACACAATCGCTTAAAAAATATAATTTAAAAATTTTTTATTCCTAACCTTCATGAAGTTCACTCCCTCCCACCAAAAAAAATACAGAATTTATCTCCATAAAAAATAAAATATTCTGGTTAACTGCCTTAAAACGCTGTTCTGTTTAAGTATGAAACGGCATTAAATTTATATGCAAATCTCATCCCCACTCTAAATTCAAACAATTTTATTTTCAAATTTTACTAGGTTTAAAATTATCGTAACTTTAAAGAGTGATATATTTACTGGAGTTTACTATATAGAAGTACAAACTAATATGTTCTAGAAAGTTTTCATCAAAATGAAACAGCAACTTTATTGAGCGGCCATCTTTTGTAGGAGAGTTGTCTAGGAAAAGACTATGGAGGGCAGTGATGGGGGTTTGGTTACACACAACAGATACTGTGGTTAGAACTGTCACCCATGACTGCTGTTGTGACAGTATTTACTTCCTTACCACAGGAGGACGTGACAAAGCCAGAAGAGGGAGAGAATCAAGGCAATACCTGTAAAGAATAGGCACTCTGGCCTTCTAAAAATAGCCTGTTGACATTCCCCAATATGGGTGGCTCAGGCATTTAACAATAAACTAAGCCCACCCAAAGAGGGAAAGTAGAACTATCCCATACACTACCTCAGTCTGATATATAAAAGGCGACCGGAATGGCCACATTTCTGCCAAACTAATTGTATGTATATTAATAATGGCAAGTGCATGACAGCTGCTACAAATTCTATGATTTTTATGATATGATTTAGTTGTAACTCTTTTTGTAGACTCTGGAAGAGTCCATCTGTACCTGAAATAGAGTTGACGAGTATGACACAATAACCAATCACCCCTTTTAGCCTTTATATGGAGTCAATACCATTTATGATTTTTGGATTTATGTTAATGAAGTCCATTATTTATAGTTTCTTCTTGACGTCATATTTTTTATTTTTTTTAATCCAAACTCCTTCTGACATTCTCTTATTTCCAAGTTACTCTTTTTTTAAAAATATCTCATTAAGAGATGTTTGCAAATCTTGAATGTGTTTCTAAATGCTTCATAACAATTCACAAAATTAAGAGAAATTTGATGAGCAGATCTGGAGTGGGTATAATTTTTTTTAATGTACTCACTTTAAAATTTTTTTTTACCAGGAGTCACTCCTTATCAAGGCCTGAAGGCCACTCAAGGATAAGGGTTATCCAATGTCGTGAATGAAACATTTTTCTGGTTAGAAACTGGTTAAATATTTTAAAAACCGTTTGTTTTTTTTGTTATTTTTAAAAAATCTTTTTCTAGTTCATTGGACAAAACCTCTGAAGAATATTCACTTAACAGCATTTTTTAAAATTCTTTCTTTAACTTTTCTTCTGCAAAATTTAAGGTTTTTAAACTTTTACAAAAAGAATTTACAGGCATGTCCCATAATTGGAAGTTTTCTATGCAATCTATGCTCAAAATGTCACTTGTAACGTTCATCACAAATATTTCAATTTTAAAGTTTCTCCTATAGTTTTTCGTTCACCTTCGAATTTGATCTGTTTTCTAGTTATGCTTTTGGTTACTTTTTTAGTTCCCAATAATGTTGGCTCTCTAATTTTCTTCTATGTCTGGAGATTGACAAGTCAGAGCCTGAATGAATTTACATTTTAATATTTCTATTCAATGTTTATACTTTGAATAAATTTACATTTTAATATTTCTATTCAATATTTGTACTTTGAATAAATTTACATTTTAATATTTCTATTCAATATTTATACTTTGAATGAATTTACATTTTAATATTTCTATTCAATATTTATACTTTGAATGAATTTACATTTTAATATTTCTATTCAATATTTATACTTTGAATGAATTTACATTTTAATATTTCTATTCAATATTTATACTTTAAATGAATTTACATTTTAATATTTCTATTTAATATTTATACTTTGAATGAATTTACATTTTTATATTTCTGTTTAATATTTATACTTTGAATGAATTTACATTTTAATTTTTCTATTCAATATTTATACTTTGAATGAATTTACATTTTAATATTTCTATTCAATATTTATACTTTGAATAAATTTTACATTTTAATATTTCTATTCAATATTTATACTTTGAATGAATTTACATTTTAATATTTCTATTCAATATTTATACTTTGAATGAATTTACATTTTAATATTTCTATTTAATATTTATACTTTGAATGAATTTACATTTTAATATTTCTATTCAATATTTATACTTTAAATGAATTTACATTTTAATATTTCAATTCAATATTTATACTTTGAATGAATTTACATTTTAATATTTCTATTCAATATTTATACTTTGAATGAATTTACATTTTAATATTTCTATTCAATATTTATACTTTGAATGAATTTACATTTTAATATTTCTATTCAATATTTATACTTTGAATAAATTTACATTTTAATATTTCTATTCAATATTTATACTTTTAATGAATTTACATTTTAATTTTTCTATTTAATATTTATACTTTGAATAAATTTACATTTTAATATTTCTATTCAATATTTATACTTTGAATGAATTTAAATTTTAATATTTCTATTTAATATTTATACTTTGAATAAATTTACATTTTAATATTTCAATTCAATATTTGTACTTTGAATGAATTTACATTTTAATATTTCTATTTAATATTTGTACTTTAAATGAATTTACATTTTAATATTTCTATTCAATATTTATACTTTGAATAAATTTACATTTTAATATTTCTATTCAATATTTATACTTTGAATGAATTTACATTTTAATATTTCTATTCAATGTTTGTACTTTAAATGAATTTACATTTTAATATTTCTATTCAATATTTATACTTTGAATGAATTTACATTTTAATATTTCTGTTTAATATTTGTACTTTGAATAAATTAACATTTTAATATTTCTATTCAATATTTATACTTTAAATGAATTTACATTTTAATATTTCTATTCAATATTTATATTTTGAATAAATTTACATTTTAATATTTCTGTTTAATATTTGTACTTTGAATAAATTTACATTTTAATATTTCTATTCAATATTTATACTTTAAATGAATTTACATTTTAATATTTCTATTCAATATTTATACTTTAAATAAATTTACATTTTAATATTTCTGTTTAATATTTGTACTTTGAATAAATTTACATTTTAATATTTCTATTCAATATTTATACTTTAAATAAATTTACATTTTAATATTTCTGTTTAATATTTGTACTTTGAATAAATTTACATTTTAATATTTCTATTCAATATTTATCCTTTAAATAAATTTACGTTTTAATATTTCTGTTTAATATTTGTATTTTGAATAAATTTACATTTTAATATTTCTATTCAATATTTATACTTTAAATAAATTTACATTTTAATATTTCTGTTTAATATTTGTACTTTGAATAAATTTACATTTTAATATTTCTTTTTAATATTTGTACTTTAAATGAATTTACATTTTAATATTTCTATTCAATGTTTGTACTTTGAATGAATTTACATTTTAATATTTCTGTTTAATATTTGTACTTTGAATGAATTTACATTTTATATTTCTATTCAATATTTATACTTTGAATAAATTTACATTTTATATTTCTATTCAATATTTATACTTTAAATGAATTTACATTTTAATATTTCTATTCAATATTTATACTTTAAATGAATTTACATTTTAATATTTCTATTCAATATTTATACTTTAAATGAATTTACATTTTAACATTTCTATTCAATATTTATACTTTGAATGAATTTACATTTTAATATTTCTATTTAATATTTATACTTTGAATGAATTTACATTTTAATATTTCTATTCAATATTTATACTTTAAATGAATTTACATTTTAATATTTCTATTCAATATTTATACTTTGAATGAATTTACATTTTAATATTTCTATTCAATATTTATACTTTGAATGAATTTACATTTTAATATTTCTATTCAATATTTATACTTTGAATAAATTTACATTTTAATATTTCTATTCAATATTTATACTTTGAATGAATTTACATTTTAATATTTCTATTCAATATTTATACTTTGAATAAATTTACATTTTAATATTTCTATTCAATATTTATACTTTAAATGAATTTACATTTTAATATTTCTATTCAATATTTATACTTTGAATGAATTTACATTTTAATATTTCTATTCAATATTTATACTTTAAATGAATTTACATTTTAATATTTCTATTCAATATTTATACTTTGAATGAATTTACATTTTAATATTTCTATTCAATATTTATACTTTGAATGAATTTACATTTTAATATTTCTATTTAATATTTATACTTTGAATGAATTTACATTTTAATATTTCTATTCAATATTTATACTTTGAATGAATTTACATTTTAATATTTCTATTCAATATTTATACTTTAAATGAATTTACATTTTAATATTTCTATTCAATATTTATACTTTGAATGAATTTACATTTTAATATTTCTATTCAATATTTATACTTTAAATGAATTTACATTTTAATATTTCTATTCAATATTTATACTTTGAATGAATTTACATTTTAATATTTCTATTCAATATTTATACTTTGAATGAATTTACATTTTAATATTTCTATTCAATATTTATACATTGAATGAATTTACATTTTAATATTTCTATTCAATATTTATACTTTAAATGAATTTACATTTTAATATTTCTATTTAATATTTATACTTTGAATGAATTTACATTTTAATATTTCTATTCAATATTTATACTTTGAATAAATTTTACATTTTAATATTTCTATTCAATATTTATACTTTGAATGAATTTACATTTTAATATTTCTATTTAATATTTATACTTTGAATGAATTTACATTTTAATATTTCTATTTAATATTTATACTTTGAATAAATTTACATTTTAATATTTCTATTCAATATTTATACTTTGAATAAATTTACATTTTACTATTTCTATTCAATATTTATACTTTAAATGAATTTACATTTTAATATTTCTATTCAATATTTATACTTTAAATGAATTTACATTTTAATATTTCTATTCAATATTTATACTTTAAATGAATTTACATTTTAATATTTCTATTAAATATTTATACTTTAAATGAATTTACATTTTAATATTTCTATTTAATATTTATACTTTGAATGAATTTACATTTTTATATTTCTGTTTAATATTTATACTTTGAATGAATTTACATTTTAATTTTTCTATTCAATATTTATACTTTGAATGAATTTACATTTTAATATTTCTATTCAATATTTATACTTTGAATAAATTTACATTTTAATATTTCTATTCAATATTTATACTTTGAATGAATTTACATTTTAATATTTCTATTCAATATTTATACTTTGAATGAATTTACATTTTAATATTTCTATTTAATATTTATACTTTGAATGAATTTACATTTTAATATTTCTATTCAATATTTATACTTTAAATGAATTTACATTTTAATATTTCAATTCAATATTTATACTTTGAATGAATTTACATTTTAATATTTCTATTCAATATTTATACTTTGAATGAATTTACATTTTAATATTTCTATTCAATATTTATACTTTGAATAAATTTACATTTTCATATTTCTATTCAATATTTATACTTTGAATAAATTTACATTTTAATATTTCTATTCAATATTTATACTTTTAATGAATTTACATTTTAATTTTTCTATTTAATATTTATACTTTGAATAAATTTACATTTTAATATTTCTATTCAATATTTATACTTTGAATGAATTTACATTTTAATATTTCTATTTAATATTTATACTTTGAATAAATTTACATTTTAATATTTCAATTCAATATTTGTACTTTGAATGAATTTACATTTTAATATTTCTATTTAATATTTGTACTTTAAATGAATTTACATTTTAATATTTCTATTCAATATTTATACTTTGAATAAATTTACATTTTAATATTTCTATTCAATATTTATACTTTGAATGAATTTACATTTTAATATTTCTGTTTAATATTTGTACTTTGAATAAATTTACATTTTAATATTTCTATTCAATATTTATACTTTAAATGAATTTACATTTTAATATTTCTATTCAATATTTATATTTTGAATAACTTTACATTTTA
This sequence comes from Euprymna scolopes, assembly GCF_053919585.1. NCBI lineage: Eukaryota > Metazoa > Mollusca > Cephalopoda > Sepiida > Sepiolidae > Euprymna > Euprymna scolopes. Next base: position 26,517,111 of record NC_136521.1, read on the forward strand.
ATATTTCTGTTTAATATTTGTACTTTGAATAAATTTACATTTTAATATTTCTGTTTAATATTTGTACTTTGAATAAATTTACATTTTAATATTTCTATTTAATATTTGTACTTTAAATGAATTTACATTTTAATATTTCTATTCAATGTTTGTACTTTGAATGAATTTACATTTTAATATTTCTATTCAATATTTATACTTTGAATGAATTTACATTTTAATATTTCTATTCAATGTTTGTACTTTAAATGAATTTACATTTTAATATTTCTATTCAATATTTATACTTTGAATGAATTTACATTTTAATATTTCTGTTTAATATTTGTACTTTGAATAAATTTACATTTTAATATTTCTATTCAATATTTATACTTTAAATGAATTTACATTTTAATATTTCTATTCAATATTTATATTTTGAATAAATTTACATTTTAATATTTCTGTTTAATATTTGTACTTTGAATAAATTTACATTTTTAATATTTCTATTTAATATTTTTACTTTAAATGAATTTACATTTTAATATTTCTATTCAATATTTATACTTTGAATGAATTTACATTTTAATATTTCTATTCAATGTTTGTACTTTAAATGAATTTACATTTTAATATTTCTATTCAATATTTATATTTTGAATAAATTTACATTTTTATATTTCTATTCAATATTTGTACTTTAAATGAATTTACATTTTAATATTTCAATTTAATATGTATACTTTGAATAAATTTACATTTTAATATTTCTATTCAATATTTATATTTTGAATAAATTTACATTTTAATATTTCTATTACATATTTGTACTTTAAATGAATTTACATTTTAATATTTCAATTTAATATGTATACTTTGAATGAATTTACATTTTTATATTTCTATTCAATATTTATACTTTGAATGAATTTACATTTTAATATTTCAATTTAATATTTATACTTTGAATAAATTTTACATTTTAATATTTCTATTCAATATTTATACTTTGAATAAATTTACATTTTAATATTTCAATTTAATATGTATATTTTGAATAAATTTACATTTTAATATTTCTATTCAATATTTATACTTTAAATAAATTTACATTTTAATATTTCAATTTAATATGTATATTTTGAATAAATTTACATTTTAATATTTCTATTCAATATTTATACTTTAAATAAATTTACATTTTAATATTTCAATTTAATATGTATATTTTGAATAAATTTACATTTTAATATTTCAATTTAATATGTATATTTTGAATAAATTTACATTTTAATATTTCTATTCAATATTTATACTTTGAATAAATTTACATTTTAATATTTCTATTCAATATTTATACTTTGAATGAATTTACATTTTAATATTTCTATTCAATATTTATACTTTGAATAAATTTACATTTTAATATTTCTATTCAATATTTATACTTTAAATGAATTTACATTTTAATATTTCAATTTTATATGTATACTTTGAATAAATTTACATTTTAATATTTCAATTCAATATTTATACTTTAAATGAATTTACATTTTAATATTTCAATTTTATATGTATACTTTGAATAAATCTACATTTTAATATTTCTATTCAATATTTATACTTTGAATAAATTTACATTTTAATATTTCTATTCAATATTTATACTTTGAATGAATTTACATTTTTATATTTCTATTCAATATTTATACTTTGAATAAATTTTCATTTTAATATTTCTATTCAATATTTATACTTTGAATAAATTTACATTTTAATATTTCTATTTAATATTTATACTTTGAATGAATTTACATTTTTATATTTCTATTCAATACTTATACTTTGAATAAATTTACATCTTAATATTTCTATTCAATATTTATACTTTTAATAAATTTACATTTTAATATTTCTATTCAATATTTATACTTTTAATAAATTTACATTTTAATATTTCTATTTAATATTTATACTTTGACTAAATTTACATTTTAATATTTCTATTCAATATTTATACTTTGAATAAATTTACATTTTTATATTTCTATTCAATACTTATACTTTGAATGAATTTACATTTTAATATTTCTCTTCAATATTTATACTTTGAATGAATTTACATTTTAATATTTCTATTCAATACTTATACTTTGAATAAATTTACATTTTAATTTTTCTATTCAATATTTATACTTTGAATGAATTTACATTTTAATATTTCTATTCAATATTTATACTTTGAATAAATCTACATTTTAATATTTCTATTCAATATTTATACTTTGAATAAATTTACATTTTAATATTTCTATTCAATATTTATACTTTGAATGAATTTACATTTTAATATTTCTATTCAATATTTATACTTTGAATAAATTTACATTTTAATATTTCTATTCAATATTTATACTTTGAATGAATTTACATTTTAATATTTCTAATCAATATTTATACTTTGAATAAATTTACATTTTAATATTTCTATTTAATATTTATACTTTGAATGAATTTACATTTTAATATTTCTATTCAATATTTATACTTTGAATAAATTTACATTTTAATATTTCTATTTAATATTTATACTTTGAATGAATTTACATTTTAATATTTCTATTCAATACTTATACTTTGAATAAATTTACATTTTAATATTTCTATTCAATATTTATACTTTGAATAAATCTACATTTTAATATTTCTATTCAATATTTATACTTTGAATAAATTTACATTTTAATATTTCTATTCAATATTTATACTTTGAATGAATTTACATTTTAATATTTCTATTCAATATTTATACTTTGAATAAATTTACATTTTAATATTTCTATTCAATATTTATACTTTGAATGAATTTACATTTTAATATTTCTATTTAATATTTATACTTTGAATAAATTTACATTTTAATATTTCTATTTAATATTTATACTTTGAATAAATTTTACATTTTAATATTTTTATTCAATATTTATACTTTGAATGAATTTACATTTTAATATTTCTATTCAATATTTATACTTTGAATAAATTTACATTTTAATATTTCTATTCAATATTTATACTTTGAATGAATTTACATTTTAATATTTCTATTCAATATTTATACTTTGAATAAATTTACATTTTAATATTTCTATTCAATATTTATACTTTGAATAAATTTACATTTTTATATTTCTATTCAATATTTATACTTTGAATAAATTTACATTTTAATATTTCTATTCAATATTTATACTTTGAATAAATTTACATTTTAATATTTCTATTTAATATTTATACTTTGCATTAATTTACGTTTTTATATTTCTATTCAATATTTATACTTTGAATAAATTTACATTTTAATATAACTATTCAATATTTATACTTTGAATAAATTTACATTTTAATATTTCAATTTAATATGTATACTTTGAATAAATTTACATTTTTATATTTCTATTCAATATTTATAATTTGAATAAATTTACATTTTACTATTTCTATTTAATATTTATACTTTGAATAAATTTACATTTGAATATTTCTATTCAATACTTATACTTTGAATAAATTTACATTTTAATATTTCAATTTAATATGTATACTTTGAATAAATTTACATTTTAATATTTCTATTCAATATTTATACTTTGAATAAATTTACATTTTAATATTTCTATTTAATATTTATACTTTTAATAAATTTACATTTTAATATTTCAATTCAATATTTATACTTTAAATAAATTTACATTTTAATATTTCTATTTAATATTTATACTTTGAATAAATTTACATTTTAATATTTCTATTCAATATTTATACTTTGAATAAATTTACATTTTAATTTTTCTATTTAATATTTGTACTATGAATGAATTTACATTTTAATATTTCAATTTAATATTTATACTTTGAATGAATTTACATTTTAATATTTCAATTTAATATGTATATTTTGAATAAATTTACATTTTAATATTTCTATTCAATATTTATACTTTAAATGAATTTACATTTTAATATTTCAATTTAATATGTATACTTTGAATTAATTTACATTTTAATATTTCTATTCAATATTTATACTTTGAATGAATTTACATTTTAATATTTCTATTTAATATTTATACTTTGAATAAATTTACATTTTAATATTTCAATTCAATATTTATACTTTGAATAAATTTACATTTTAATATTTCTATTTAATATTTATACTTTGAATTAATTTACATTTTAATATTTCAATTTAATATGTATACTTTGAATGAATTTACATTTTAATATTTCTATTTAATATTTATACTTTGAATAAATTTACATTTTAATATTTCAATTTAATATGTATACTTTGAATGAATTTACATTTTAATATTTCTATTCAATATTTATACTTTGAATGAATTTACATTTTTATATTTCTATTCAATATTTATACTTTGAATAAATGTACATTTTAATATTTCTATTCAATATTTATACTTTGAATGAATTTACATTTTAATATTTCAATTTAATATTTATACTTTGAATGAATTTACATTTTAATATTTCTATTTAATATTTATACTTTGAATAAATTTACATTTTAATATTTCAATTCAATATTTATACTTTGAATAAATTTACATTTTAATATTTCTATTTAATATTTATACTTTGAATTAATTTACATTTTAATATTTCAATTGATTATGTATACTTTGAATTAATTTACATTTTAATATTTCTATTCAATATTTATACTTTGAATGAATTTACATTTTAATATTTCTATTCAATATGTATACTTTGAATGAATTTACATTTTAATATTTCTATTCAATATTTATACTTTGAATGAATTTACATTTTAATATTTCTATTCAGTATTTATACTTTGAATGAATTTACATTTTAATATTTCTATTCAATATGTATACTTTGAATGAATTTACATTTTAATATTTCTATTCAATATGTATACTTTGAATAAATTTACATTTTAATATTTCTATTCAATATTTATACTTTGAATGAATTTACATTTTAATATTTCAATTTAATATTTATACTTTGAATTAATTTACATTTTAATATTTCTATTCAGTATTTATACTTTGAATGAATTTATATTTTAATATTTCTATTTAATATTTATACTTTGAATGAATTTACATTTTAATATTTCTATTTAATATTTATACTTTGAATGAATTTACATTTTAATATTTCTATTCAATATTTATACTTTGAATAAATTTACATTTTAATATTTCTATTCAATATTTATACTTTGAATAAATTTACATTTTAATATTTCTATTCAATATTTATACTTTGAATGAATTTACATTTTAATATTTCTATTCAATGTTTATACTTTGAATGAATTTACATTTTAATATTTCTATTCAATATTTATACTTTGAATGAATTTACATTTTAATATTTCTATTCAATATGTATACTTTGAATGAATTTACATTTTAATATTTCTATTCAATATTTATACTTTGAATGAATTTACATTTTAATATTTCTATTTAATATTTATACTTTGAATGAATTTACATTTTAATATTTCTATTCAATATTTATACTTTGAATAAATTTACATTTTAATATTTCTATTCAATATTTATACTTTGAATAAATTTACATTTTAATATTTCTATTCAATATTTATACTTTGAATGAATTTACATTTTAATATTTCTATTCAATATTTATACTTTGAATGAATTTACATTTTAATATGTCTATTTAATATTTATACTTTGAATGAATTTACATTTTAATATTTCTATTCAATATTTATACTTTGAATGAATTTACATTTTAATATTTCTATTCAGTATTTATACTTTGAATAAATTTACATTTTAATATTTCTATTCAATATGTATACTTTGAATAAATTTACATTTTAATATTTCTATTTAATATTTATACTTTGAATGAATTTACATTTTAATATTTCTATTCAATATTTATACTTTGAATAAATTTACATTTTAATATTTCTATTTAATATGTATACTTTGAATTAATTTACATTTTAATATTTCTATTCAATATTTATACTTTGAATGAATTTACATTTTAATATTTCTATTCAATATGTATACTTTGAATAAATTTACATTTTAATATTTCTATTCAATATTTATACTTTGAATAAATTTACATTTTAATATTTCTATTTAATATTTATACTTTGAATGAATTTACATTTTTATATTTCTATTTAATATTTTTATTTTGAATGAATTTTCATTTTAATATTTCTATTTAATATTTATACTTTGAATAAATTTACATTTTAATATTTCTATTCAATATTTATACTTTGAATAAATTTTCATTTTAATATTTCTATTTAATATTTATACTTTGAATAAATTTACATTTTAATATTTCTATTTAATATTTATACTTTGAATAAATTTACATTTTAATATTTCTATTTAATATTTATACTTTGAATAAATTTACATTTTAATATTTCAATTCAATATTTGTACTTTAAATAAATTTACATTTTAATATTTCTATTTAATATTTGTACTTTGAATAAATTTACATTTTAATATTTCTATTTAATATTTGTACTTTGAATGAATTTACATTTTTATATTTCTGTTTAATATTTGTACTTTGAATGAATTTACATTTTTATATTTCTGTTTAATATTTGTACTTTGAATGAATTTACATTTTTATATTTCTATTCAATATTTGTACTTTAAATGAATTTACATTTTTATATTTCTGTTTAATATTTGTACTTTGAATGAATTTACATTTTTATATTTCTATTCAATATTTATACTTTGAATAAATTTACATTTTAATATTTCTATTTAATATTTATACTTTGAATGAATTTACATTTTTATATTTCTATTTAATATTTATACTTTGAATAAATTTACATTTTAATATTTCTATTTAATATTTATACTTTGAATAAATTTACATTTTAATATTTCTATTTAATATTTATACTTTGAATAAATTTACATTTTAATATTTCAATTCAATATTTGTACTTTAAATAAATTTACATTTTAATATTTCTATTTAATATTTGTACTTTGAATAAATTTACATTTTAATATTTCTATTTAATATTTGTACTTTGAATGAATTTACATTTTTATATTTCTGTTTAATATTTGTACTTTGAATGAATTTACATTTTTATATTTCTGTTTAATATTTGTACTTTGAATGAATTTACATTTTAATATTTCTATTCAATATTTGTACTTTAAATGAATTTACATTTTAATATTTCTGTTTAATATTTGTACTTTGAATGAATTTACATTTTAATATTTCTATTCAATATTTATACTTTGAATAAATTTACATTTTAATATTTCTATTTAATATTTATACTTTGAATGAATTTACATTTTTATATTTCTATTTAATATTTTTATTTTGAATGAATTTTCATTTTAATATTTCTATTTAATATTTATACTTTGAATAAATTTACATTTTAATATTTCTATTCAATATTTATACTTTGAATGAATTTACATTTTAATATTTCAATTTAATATTTATACTTTTAATGAATTTACATTTTAATATTTCATTTTAATATGTATACTTTGAATGAATTTACATTTTAATATTTCAATTTAATATGTATACTTTGAATAAATTTACATTTTAATATTTCTATTCAATATTTATACTTTAAATGAATTTACATTTTAATATTTCAATTTAATATGTATATTTTGAATAAACTTACATTTTAATCTTTCTATTCAATATTTATACTTTGAATAAATTTACATTTTAATATTTCTATTCAATATTTATACTTTAAATGAATTTACATTTTAATATTTCTATTTAATATGTATATTTTGAATAAATTTACATTTTAATATTTCAATTTAATATGTATATTTTGAATATATTTACATTTTAATATTTCAATTTAATATGTATATTTTGAATAAATTTACATTTTAATATTTCTATTCAATATTTATACTTTAAATGAATTTACATTTTAATATTTCAATTTAATATGTATACTTTGAATAAATTTACATTTTAATTTTTCTATTCAATATTTATACTTTTAATGAATTTACATTTTAATATTTCAATTTAATATGTATACTTTGAATAAATTTACATTTGAATATTTCTATTCAATATTTGTACTTTAAATGAATTTACATTTTAATATTTCAATTCAATATTTATACTTTGAATGAATTTACATTTTAATATTTCAATTTAATATGTATACTTTGAATAAATTTACATTTTAATTTTTCTATTCAATATTTATACTTTAAATGAATTTACATTTTAATATTTCAATTTAATATGTATACTTTGAATAAATTTACATTTGAATATTTCTATTCAATATTTGTACTTTAAATGAATTTACATTTTAATATTTCAATTCAATATTTATACTTTGAATGAATTTACATTTTAATATTTCAATTTAATATGTATACTTTGAATAAATTTACATTTTAATTTTTCTATTTAATATTTGTACTTTGAATGAATTTACATTTTAATATTTCTATTTAATATTTATACTTTGAATAAATTTACACACACACACACACACACACACATGCCTATCCCATTTACACATACATAAATGCATGTGATGCCAAGCGAAACAAATATGTGCACTTAATTTTTTCTTAGAGAGAAAAGTTATTTTTCATTTTTCTTTCACCTAAACATTTTCAGTTCTCTTTGAATGTTCATATTTTACAAACTTTTTATCTTTTGTTGTCTTGAATTGTCAATAAAAATTAATGATTTTGTATGGATTGACTTTGTCATTCATTTCATATTAGCTTTCTCTCCACAGTTTAAATGTCCACTTGGTTATTAGTTGCAAAACAACAAAAATGTTTTGGAATTCTTTCAAGAAAACAGAATTAGGGATTTTGGTGAAGCAAAAGAAAATGATAAAGATGATCCCATGCAATTGCTATAAAGCAGTTGCATAAGGGATCTATTTTGTTTATATCTTGTGGAGTTGTTGGGTTGTAGTTTGGTCGGTGTATACAGGTGTATTAATACACAGATAATTAGTGCATTACTTCACGTGATCACTACTAACTTCATTCTCACTATTTTCGCGGGCAAATAAAAATCAGTTTGAGTCAAGACTTAAATGTAAAAAAACATAGCATTTTCCTTCACCTCTCAATATTATTATGGTTAGGAGGTAGAAATAAAATCAAGACTGACTGCAATTATATTACATTTCTGCTGTGATACTTGCCGACCTCACACCTTAACTTACATGTTTGTAGCAGCTGCTTGTTTTATTTCTCCTGGCTTGTCCAATCGCAAGCCAGCTCTCAGTCACGTGACCAAGTATATAAAAGGCGAAATCACGAACCCTTCTTCCTCTTTCTAGCTGGTCTGCCTAACAGCAAACATCGCCGGGGGGGGGGGCACAGTCCTAAGGTGAATACAAAACAAGCTTCTCTTCAAACTCCTACTTGCTTCCATGTGCTGTACTCAAACGAACATTCTTTGTTACGCTAAAGAATATACATCGATACAACTCACACTCATGCACGACAACACGTCAACACACTGAAGACTTTGCCATATTCTTTCTCTTTTAACCAGCTTCCTTTGTTCCAGCAACTACTAGCTATAAACATGTGCGCGCACGAACACTTCAACAAGCTGGCAATGTATTAATTCTATCTTTAAATACATGGAACACTTTTCTCTATCAACAAATGTTACATGATAAGGGCTTTCCCCTTTTCATGTAAGTATAAAAATAGAGAGATTTAGTTAAATGTAAAAATGAAATAGAATAGACGAAATTCAAACCTCGTAATTTAGGTTTAGAAATAGATTGCGAGAGAGAATTAGAAAATGGAATGTAAAAACAAACCATTGTTTAGCTTAGAGATAAAATAGTTTTAAGAAAAGGAATGTGCATTTGTCAAGTCTGTTATGAAATTGAATGAGGAATGCAACTATATGATAATTTAATAAACATGTTTTTAACATATTGGAAATATAGGTTACTGGGAATATAGGTTAAAATTCCTTTTGTAAACAAAGGAAAAAGTTTTGGACACACATTTTCAGAACACGTGAAAGAAGACACATGTTTTAACATGTGTATGACGTCATGGAAAATGGGAAGTTCTTGATATAGTTAGAAACTTTAGAGTTAAGCAGGGAGAGTCTGAGGACGACAGACGATAGTCTGGAGTCGAGAGATGGGAGTCGAACGTCTGGAAGCGAGACGGTTACCTTTGAAACATAGAATGTAAAACTTTGAATTCCTGACTAAGAAAAACACCGACCGGTCGAAGAAGAAATAAACCCATCATGTGTTTTTATAAATGTCGTCTTTGTGTTGTAATTCTACCAAAAGGTAAAGTGAAATTGTCATTATATGTCTTATATATCCTGCGTTTTAAAATGTCTTCACATACAAAATGTCTCTACATCTCATATCTACAATGTGAACACTAAGACTGTCTCAACACTGTCTCCTCACAACACTTCTAAGTATGAACATTTTATATATATGAATCTCTTCATAACACGAACACAGACGTAACATCTCTCTTAATAAGACTTCCTGACAACAAGAATAACAACAAACAATAACAATGAACAATAACAAGAATAATAAAAAAACCACTATATACAACACAAACTCTTCCTGGTTACTAAACTCTCTTACTAACATGTTTTTTTTTTACATGAAACTACTTCTCCAAACTTCGAGATTTGAAATCTATTTCTCCTGGCTTGTCCAATCACAAGCCAGCTCTCAGTCACGTGACCAAGTATATAAAAGGCGAAATCACAAACCCTTCTTCCTCTTTCTAGCTGGTCTGCCTAACAGCAAACATCGCCGAGGGGGGGGGCACAGTCCCAAGGTGAATACAAAACAAGCTTCTCTTCAAACTCCTACTTGCTTCCATGTGCTGTACTCAAACGAACATTCTTTGTTACGCTAAAGAATATACATCGATACAACTCACACTCATGCACGACAACACGTCAACACACTGAAGACTTTGCCCTATTCTTTCTCTTTTAACCGGCTTCCTTTGTTCCAGCAACTACTAGCTATAAACATGTGCGCGCACGAACACTTCAACAAGCTGGCAATGTATTAATTCTATCTTTAAATACATGGAACACTTTTCTCTATCAACGAACTCTTCCTGGTTACTATGAACACTAAACTCTCTTACTAACTTTTTTACATGGGGGTCACCACTTATCAAGGCCCGGAGTCCATTCAGGGATAAGGGTTATTGCGTGTACAGTAATCAATGAGATAGTATTGTAGTAATCATTAGTATTGGAGATTTGATAGAGTGTCTTACTTAAGGGGGCGATTTGTCAGGAATTTGTTTATGTTGGATTTGAAGAGATCTAAGTTGTAGTCAGGTGGGAAACAGGAAACCGGAAGAGAATTCCACAGTCGTGCACTTCTGAGAAAGAAGCTCTGCTCATGGAATCTACGTTTGAATTTAGGCACAGATAAAGAGTGGGGGAAATTATTGACAGTTGTTTCAACCAGATGGGTCTTTCTTGTGATAGATTGGCGAGGGGGGGACCAGAGATTGGAGCTCAGACGAGCATCTGCCATGGAAATAACGATAAAACAAAGACGGGCTTGCAACGTCTCTTCTGTAGGAGAGAGGCTGCTGGGAAGAGAAAAGGGCATCCTCCACTAAACAAAGAAGTCTATTTTGTAGTCTGTCAAGGCAGGATAGGCTGTTTTTAGCAGCCCCTGCCCAGATGTGGCAGCAGTACTCCATCCTTGGACGTACCTGGCTTTTATACAGATAGAGAATTGCATCACTAGTGAGATATCTTATGGATCAGTAGAAGGATCCCACCATTTTCCCAGCGTCTTTGGCAACAGATCTGATGTACGTGTTCCATTTCAGATCAGGAGTAAAGGTTAAGCCCAGAAGCTTGTCAAAACATGGAGCCTCCCCAAGACGAGAGACATCCATTTCAATTAATGCCAGATGGGAATCAGAGCGTTGATGATGTAAAGATAGAAGCTTGGTTTTGGATGCATTAAAAGTGACCAGCCACCTCTTCCCCCACTGTACCACGCGCTCGAGATCAGAGAAGAGAGAATTAGAGAGAAATTTGTCATTTACAGCCTTTGATGTGTTGCCATAGATGGTCGTGTCATCAGCATAAATGTCAACAAATGATTTAAGTATGTGTTTAGGGAGATCATTGATGTAGATCAGGAAGAGCGTTGGGCCTAGGATGGACCCCTGAGGGACTCCAGCATTAATACTGCGGGGCCTCTGATTTTTGTCTATCGACCACTACTTTTATGAGCCTATCAGAGAGAAATGATTTAATGATTGAGAAAACATTTCCAGTTATACCGTAACTGGAAATCTTGTGAAGTAGGCCTTTATGCTATACCTTGTCGAAGGCCTTTGATATGTCAAGAGCAATTGCTCTAGAAAGGAAGCCTTTGTCAAGAGATTCACTAATCCTATGAGATATAACCGTTAACACATCTGCGGTAGATCTTGCAGAATGGAAACCATATTGCGTATCACTAAGAAGGTTATTTCTGCTGAGGTGGTTGACTATTTCTCTATTTAATATGGATTCCAGCACCTTACTCATGACACACAGGAGACTTATTGGTCTGTACTGAGAGGGAGATGACTTATCACTTGAATTCTTAAATACAGGGCATGCTGATGAGGTTTTCCAGGATGTTGGAAAGCACTTCTCCTTAAGGCAATGCGTAAACAGTTTTGTAAGGATGGGAACAAGTTCTGGTTGGAGCTTTTTCAGCATTATAACTGGAATGCCGTCAGGGGCAGTTGCTTTACTGGAATTAAGGTTCTTGATTAGCTTGGCGACCTCATGCACAGATATTTGCATGTTGCATAGCGTGTTGTCTGTTATAGGAGGAAATATGGGGAGTTGATCGCATAGGGTAGAATTAGCTGCAAAGTTCTTTGCAAATAGTCTGGCCTTGTCTGATGCTGACGAGATGACCTCAAGTCCATTGATGATAGTTGGGATAGAACGCACGCTTCTGTTCAAGATCCTGTTTGCTATTTGCCAGAACTGGTGGGAACCAAGCCGTTGATCAGCTACTTTGGATTTAATGGACTGAGCATATAGCTCTCTTGCTTATTTTATTACTCTTTTACAGTGGTTGCTGGCAGTCCTGAAAACAGCTTTAGCCTCAGTACATCTATTACGTTGGTAGCTATGGAAAAAGTGATTTCTGTGCACGATGGCAGCAGCACATTCAGGGGAGAACCATGGCTGGCTGTTAGGTTTTTGTTAGAATTTTTTGGATGGTATGAATCGGTCTATGCCTACAATTAACCATTCGGTCAGGTCTGATACTATAGAGGACACATCCTTTTTAAACATGGAATGCAGAGGTAGGTCAGATATGAATGTACGGAAGCTATCCCAGTCAGCCATAGAGTATCGATATACAGTACGGTGGAGAGATACATCTGAAGACTTATTACATTTAATTTTTATCTTAACTGCTACAACAGAGTGGTTGGAGGATCCCAGAGGAGATAGAACGGAACATGAACATAGCTCAGGGGAAGTTGTGAGGAAAAGGTCTAGAAGGCTTGCATACTGACCGATAGTATTGGGCACATGGGTGGGTTCGTGAACAATCTGAGTGAGGTCAAAGGCAGTGGCAAAATCATGACAGAACCTCCCCTCATCATCGGTTTTATTTGAGTGGGTCAGCCATTCCACATTATGGACATTGAAGTCACCGCAAATGTGAATGTTAGCCGAAGGATGAGCAGACATGTTTCTCTCTTGTACTCTTCTATTAAAGCTACTAACGAAAGTAACAAATAAATATTTGTCTCTCATTTCTATATGTTTATGTTCTTGTATTCTTATTAAAAAGTTATATACTGGTAGAGAAGACGTTAATGTTTTCCTTTTCTTATTTAAATCAGATATGTATGCACACGGCCAACTTAGGAAAATGGTTATCTTTTGTCTCAACACTCAACAGACACCACCACTCTACAGTTTCTATAATTCTATGGGAAATTATTTTTCTCTTCTCTTTATCTAAACATATGTTGAAGTAGAAGGAGGAAAATGCAAGAGTTGCAGGAAGAATTTTCTAAAAATAAGTCAGAAAATGAACAGTTAGTTAGATAGATAGTTAGTTAGATAGTTAGTTAGTTAGATAGTTAGAGAACTTGTATGCAATACATATCATCTATCTTCAGACACATTGTGGATAACTAAATTATCCACTTAGTGAGTCTTCATGGTTTTTGTTGAAAATTATAAATTAAATAATCAACCACCGATAAAATATAGATGATCAAAAATTCAAGTTTTATAGATGATCAAAAATTCAATAAGAAAATAAAAAGAGAGATGGGTGTCCATTTTCTAACAGTTCCTTTTCATTCTAAGCCAAATTTTACTAAAATCTAGTTCAGCTATTATAAAACATGTGAATTAGCTCTGCTATGATATTGAGATATATCAATATTGTATTAATAAAAATACATTTAATGGTTAAAATTCCAAGACGGGACGGAATTAAAATGCCCAAGTGAACCGTTATCATGACAACAATGATGACGGCGATAGCAAAGAGAAAAATAATTAAAAAAAAAAAGAAGAAAAGAAAAATGCTGATATATTTAAAATTCAGAAAAATGTGTTCAGCGTAGACATAGAAAGTTAACCATTAAGAATTTGAAACGCAAATTAGTTACAGAAAGGATTCCAAGGAGAGAACCCATCTAACAAAGCAGCTCCGCCCATAAAAATCAACATAATGAGAAATATGAAAAGAAAAACATAGTTGATATCCATAAAGGTCGGTTTATCTTTTACTCTTTTCATTTGTCAATTATAACGACATATCGGATCACTTTAAGAGAACTATTAAATACAAAAACTCACTAGAGTTTGATAAAAAAATATATATATATATTGCCCGAAAGAAAGAAAAACACAAAATAAATAAACGGGAAAATCAACCGGAGTGGCCTCCCTTGGTATATTATAAAAGACATAAAGGAAATGATAATGAAAGGGACACAACTCTGTAAATTATCTCTGTTGTAAACTTGTCTTTCTTTTTTTTTACTGAAAGTTTGATATACCTATACGTATACATATACAAAAAAACAAAACAGCAAGGAAAAAGGAAAAAGAAAAGAAAGACTTATGAACTTAAATATGTGCTATCATCTTTTGAAATTTGTACATATTACCTAATTGTTCTTTGATTCTGTTCACTAAAATAAAAAAGGAATATATATATATTTATATACATGTTGAATTGATTATCTTTTCATGTTAAAAATATATGCTGAAACTTCTCTGACCTACCATTTCTTACAGTGATGGACAGCCGATTGCTAAATAAATATATCTATCCATCTGATATCTATGTTATACAACACACAAGCCTATAAATCATGTTTAAGTCAAGAAGCCCAGATAATTGTTATCCCCATTTAAAATGTTCTTTTTGATAGAGGAAGTCAATTGAATACAGACTGGCACGTAGCACCCTAGCGTCTTTCCACGCAAACTGAGGAAATGATTTTTTTAAAATTAATTTATCATGATTGGATAATAAAGCAAACCTCAGAAGGGGCATGTCACAGCTCCATTTGTTTTTTTGACTGATATATCTACCAAGACGCATGTACAAAAACACAAACACAAAGTTATATATATTTTCGTCAAAGTTATATATATATATATATATATATATATATATATATATATATATATAGCCTACAGAAAATGAAAGTATGATAGGTTATGAAAAGGAAGGGTTGTAAAGAGATAGCTTCGAATTTGGGGGTATCAAAACCAAAGCAAAATATGATGAAAGTAAAAATAAAATAGATAAACCCCATAATTTATTATACCATACCTGTTCACACTGAAACACTTATCACAATATTCTGTGGATCTATATTAAAAAACCTTGTTAAACTTTCTGACATATTTCCATTCTATGGAGGTCAGGCGCGAACGAACACCCCATAATTTTATTATATCATATTTCTTCAAACTGAAACCTAATTATAAAAGTATACTTACGCAGACAGATATGAAAAGTCTTTATTAAAGTTTCTGCCTATTTCCATTCTATGGAGTCCAGGTGCAAACGCAGACCCCAAAATTTTATTATACCATCCCTATTTAAGTTAAAACATACTTATCAAAGTATTCTTATGTACATCTACATCAAAAACACTTGTAAGTGTTTTTTTTTTAATTTTTAAATTTTTTATTTCCGTACTTTGTGGACCAGGTGCGAACGCAGACCCCTCAATTTTAATGAATCATCATTATGCCAGATCAAACAAACCCATTCCTGTGTCTCGATACATCTATCATTATATGTGATCAGTTTTCTATAATAGTCAACCATAAAGGAGCCTATTCGTGACTAGACACACACACAGACATTCAGCTTTATATTATATATATATATATATATAACTACTTCATTTATTCACATAAATTTAATATACGAAAGTATAGATTTATGCGTAAACTTTAAGTATTTACTTCAAAAGTGCTCAATACGTAGGTAGAGCTAGTTAGTAATTTATAAAATATATATGGCGATTAAGCTACACTGAATATTCTGCGTTTCATCCAACTATAGGATTCGTCAGGCTTATGCGCATAAGCCTGACGAATCCTATAGTTGGATGAAACGCAGAATATTCAGTGTAGCTTAATCGCCATATATATTTTATAAATTACTATATATATATATATATATATATATATATATATATATATATATATATTTCATAATGTTTTTAGGAATACAAAACTTAAATATTGCAATTAGGAAAGGAAGACTTTTATGATTCATGATTAAAAGTAAATTTGTATACATATAACTATATTCCTTTAATCTTCTCTTCAAAAAGGAGGGGGGGGGGAACAAGAGAGGAAAGAAAGAGAAATTGGGAGCCAGCTGACCGGTTTCGACCCTCGCTTTTCAAAGCTGTATCAAGGGAATTTTTGAAACAAAGAATGAAAAAGCGATTAAAATTGTGTTTTATTCAATTTACAGGGAGAAAAAAAAAAAAAAGTGGGAAAACAATTAAAATAAAACAGCTTTATGGTCGAATACCCTAGAGATTAATTATGTTCAAACCCAGGAGGCATTCCCTTTGCTTGCAAAGAGAAGGTTTTCTAAGTCGAACGTGAATAGTCTCCAAGATCTTAAGGTGATATAATGAATGAGCATGACTAAGAATAGAAAAAGAATCTGTGCTAAATTCGTTGCACAAAACGGGTTTTTAAGTAAATGATCAGTAATTGAGGACCTGTATGTGTTAGTAACAACGTCAGTTGCCCGGTAGGTCCCATTCCTAATTTTACTGGGTGCATGTGGTTGGATTCTTTCATCTAATCTTAATGTCGTTCGACCTAAGTAGTTGGCACCGCAACCACATTCAAAATTGTAAATAACGTTACTATTATGGTGGGGGGGGGGGTAGACCGTCTTTCGAGAAAATGGTAATAAAGTTCTCGTAGAGAACACAACACGCACATTGGCAGCAAAATAACATCCATGAACTACTGAATTTATTTGTTTGGCAAATTTCTCACTTACTGTACCCAACCAAGGCAAACGAAGGTAAATTGGACATTTGGCTACTATATTCTCTTTAATTCGAGAGAATTCAGCCAATTTCTTTTGAATAATTGACCTAATCACATCTAGTGGGTACCCGTTTTTAGATAAAGTATCCATAATTGTTTCCAATTCCTCATCTAATTTTGACTTGGAACAAATCATAAGGGCACGATATGTTAGGGTCCGCATTAGATTTATCTTACGTTTTTTAGGACAAAATGAATCCCAACGAGTGTACAAACCTGTAAATGTTGCTTTGCGGTATATAGATGTATAATAACTAGATGGCGTTTTTGTTACCAATACATCAAGGAAGGCTATGGATGAATTGCACTCTCCCTCATAGGTGTACTTTAACGTGGGATGCATTCTATTAAGTAAGGAGAAAAAGGTGTTTGCTCCCGTTTGATTATTAAATAGACAGAATGTGTCATCAACATATCGGAAGTACACTAATGGTTTTATGGGTTCAGATAGTAAACGCTCTTCATAGAACCCCACAAAAATATTCGCCATGGTCGGTCCAAGTACTGACCCCATGGTTACGCCATCTTTTTGCCAATACATAATATTGTTGAAACTAAATTCCACAGATGTTGTGGCAAATTTCATAAGTTCAATAAAAATGTTTTCAGGAATAGGAGGAAGTGATATCCGGCCCCGATATAAAAAATCTGCACAGATATCTATATTTTCCAAAACAGGGACACAAGTAAAAAGATTGCTAATGCCATAAGAGTACATAAATCTATTAATAATCTTAGACTTTTTAATAAAATCAGCAAAATAAAATGAATCTTTAAGACAATATTTACTAATATGTTGTAAAACAGGTTGTAAAATGTCAAAGATCCATTTTGAGACCTTGTGTTGCGATGACCCTACCATGGAGAGAATGGGCCTTAATGGGATATCCGCTTTATGGGTTTTAGGGAGACCATATAACCTTGGGCAGATAAATCCAGAGGGTCTTATCTCACTAGCTATGTTCGTCGGAAGTACACCATTTTTGACCCACTTGACCAGTTTCTTTTGAAATTTGGTTTCCAAGGAGGCGGTTGAATCATGAGTTGCGACAGGGCCCAATTTTTCAAATCTGTCTTTGTCATCTAGTATTACTGACATTTTGTCAACGTACTCATGATGATTTAGTATAACCACCCCTGACCCTTTATCTGGTCTAGTAATGACTAATGATGGGTCTTGTCGTAGGGTTTTAATAACTGCAAAATGCTTTTTGCGCCATTTAAACTTAGAATGTGACACTGGTGTACTGGCATAACTGTAAGCAAGGTCATTCAATTTTGCTTTGAGATCCCTAGTTTTGGTTTCAGAGACTGGTGCAAGTCTCTCCGCTTGGGCATTGAGGATTTCAAATTCCGAAAATACGTCTTCTCGTTTAACACCGGGCAAAGGAATACAAAAATCTAATGATCAAGTACCATTAGTTCTGATATGTTGCAATTTTACAAGAACGAGATATTAAAAAATTAGTTCTTAAATCAAATAACAAATTGCAACACATAATATATAAAAAGTTTGGATGTACTACCAACCTAAATATTCGAAGCAACGTCTTTAATTTATCTTCCCATGACTTGTCACCTTAAGAATTAATGGTACTTGATCAAGTACAATTAATTCTGAAGGTAACAAGTCTGGGTGGACACTAGTTCACTAGCCCTTGGAGTTGCCCTTGCGGTTGATGATGGCATTATCGAAGATGCCTTTTGGCTCCACCCAGAGAATGGTTCTAGGCACATAAACCTGGCCGAACTTAATGACACATTGAAAGGAGTTACCCTAGCACTTTAGTCGGACTCTGCGTGCACTCATCAGTGGATAACCGATGCATTGACTGGAAGAGCACGGCTAACCACACGGGCAGCGAGTGAGATGTTGATATGGAGATGGCTCACCACCCTGGTTGATACAATCAAAGAATACAACCTGACCATAGATGTAACGTTGATCAGGTCTGCAAGCAGAGCAGATGCGCTGACACGAGTACCACAACAGTGGCTGCTGGCGAGGTTCTGAGATGATGCAACAGCCGTGTGCAGCTGTTGCGTGTAATATGCATGCAGATCGTATCAGTGAGATTCATCGGCAATGCAGACACCCAGGGGTTAAGTGAATACTGTATTTTGCCAAAATGGTTGACCCAGAAGTAAGAAAGGCAGATGTCAAGAGGGTAGTGGAAAGTTGCCAGGCATGTCAATCCATCGACCCAGCTCCGATACAGTGGAAAAAAGGGCAATTAGGGGTGAACGGCACATAGCAGAGAGTGGGCATGGATATTACACATTATGGTGGCAATCACTTCCTCACCCTCATCGATTGTGGACCTATGCGCTTCATGGTCTGGAGACCACTCGGGCGCCAGGACTCCACCTACATTATTCGCCAGCTGTCATCTGTGTTCCTTGAAAGAGGCGCACTCGAGGAGGTGCTGATGGACAATGACCTTCTACAGCCGACAGGTCAGGCAGTTCCTGAAGGAGTGGGGATTGCGACTGAGACTGCAGTGTTCTTATGTGCCATCTGGCAATTCTCAGGGGAGGCAATGTTCTTCGACCCTCAGACTGCGGATGAGAGCGCAAATGAACAAGAGGCCTACACAGTCCCCTTTCGAAGAAGCACCCGCTGGAAGAGAGCGTCACCTCCCTGCCATCTCTGTGATCATGAGATCATGGGGGGATGTGGGGGAAAATAGAAACGAACATTCAAACGGGTTACCTGTAAAGCACCCATGTGTCTGCCTGTCATGCGCGTTGGACACAAAAAAGAAAAACCAAGATGGTGTCTGCGATATTTAAGAGAAAGGGTGTCTTGTGATCTTGTGAGATTCACGTGAATGTAATAAAGCAGGTCGCTTGGAGGAGTGGGGAAGTTTTTTTTTTCGCCGTACAGACGGTTACTCAGTGCATTGGAACGAGTAAAGGACGTTCCAGTTCTACAGAACTATTTTGCAGGATCGAAAGAAAACTTCTGTTGACTATAGCAAAGAATTCAAAACAGGGGCTGGAAATTCTCTTTCTAGATATACAATATCTAGACGAATGAAAGAAAAGGGATTTTCCTCTAAAAGGCATGCAAAGAAGCCATTTTTATCTAAGAAGAACATCAATGATAGAAAGAGATTTTTCTCATGTTAGGGCAAGAAAGATACAGACTGGTTCAGGAATGTTTTCTGGTTAGATAGAATCAAGATTTTGTCTTGTTAGTGATGCTTCCGATGCTCCCGAATGGTGCAATCGAAGAACTGGAGAAAGATTTTCGCCAAGTTGCATAAAAATGACAGTTAAACACGTGAATGGAGGAATAATGGTATGAGGAACTTTTTTTTAACTCTTTATTTATTTATTTACTCAACTATTTACTTATATGTATGTATATATATATATATATATATATATATATATATATATATGTGTGTGTGTGTGTGTGTGTATGTATATGTGTGTGTGTATGTATATGTGGGTGTGTTTGTTGTGTATATATACATGTATGTATATGTGTAATTGTATGTATTCATATGTATGTATGTATGTATGTATGTATGTATATGTATTTCACTTATCGTTAATTCATTTGCTCCCTTTAATAACTCCTGCTGATAATTTAATTCTTAAATAATAACTTGTATATTTCAGTTGACTCCTTTTCTGCTTTAAATTTTGGCGCCTTTTCAATGTCATTTTGTCTGGGTTATTTTGACATTAGCTTTTCTATTTTAATATTGACTCAATCTCCATTCAATTTTTTCTTCTTCTTCTTCTTCTTCTTCTTCTTTACTCATTCTCCCAAAATTAGCCTTGACAGTCGATTTAAATTCTTTTTCTACGCACATCTTTTCCTTGCACCCATTTGTGAATTATTCCACGGATTTCTGCTTTTTCGATTACTTTGGACCATCTTCCAATTACGCGATTCCTTTGAATTTTACTTGTGGAAATGGAAACTTAACCAACTTTTTTTGATTTTGATTTTTGGATTTTACCGTTATTGGATATGTTACCCTTCACCAGACTATCCATTCATGTGAAATCACCCTTTTTTTCACCATATTCCTTCTTCTTCACTATTTGTTACCAAGTAAGAGCTATGGCTTACTTGTAGTTTCATCAAATACTTTTGCAAGCAAAATCCGATCCCGCATTTTGCTAAATCCTACCCTCTGATGAGAAGTAAAGTATTTTTTCAAAACTCTGTGGATTAAGGACTATCCACTTATTTTGTTCTTCCTTTTTAAAATTAAATATGTTTTAAACTCTTTTTCAAAGTGTTTTTTAACATGTTTTATTAACTACTTGTTCTTATATATATATATATATATATATATATATATATATATATATATATATATATATATATATATATGATTGTAATTGTAGATTTTTAAGAAGTTGGCTTATGCAAATGCTAAATACTTAAATTTAAATAGGTTAAATTTATTTTTATTTTATTTATTTATTTTTTCTAGGAATTTAAACTTTATTTTTATTTTACATTTTTTTACTCAAAGCTTCTTTAGACTATATATTGGGTTTAGATTTATATGCCTAGGTTTCCTTCCTCTTATCTATTTGCCTGTCTGGTATCAAAAGTACTTAATTTTATATGCATTTTTATTCTCATAAAATTTATATGCTGATCGCAGATTAGATCTTGTAATTTTATTATTATTTATAAATTTACTTATATATATTATTAATATTTCATTTTTTTATATATTAGTATGAATAGTAACTGTATTGTATCTACATTTTGTTATTAGTATTTTTTACTGACGAGCCATGCATTTTACAGCTATTCTGTTTTTAAATCTCCGAAATAGCAATATGGTAGACAGTTGATGATCCCCGTTTTCTATTTAACAATTGTAGTTAAGGTTTTTTCTTTTTTTTCATCCTTATATAGTTGAATTCTGTTTTGTAATTGTAGAATTTATTAGAAGTTGGCTTATGCAAGTGCTAAGTCTGCGATAGGTTAAATTTAGTTTTTTTTTTGTTTTTTTTTCTGGGAATATAAATTGCATTCTTTATTTTTATTTTTACATTTTTTTACTCAAAGCTTATATATATATATATATATATATATATATATATATATATATATATATATATGTGTGCGTGTGTGTGTGTGTGTGTGTGTGTTCATATTTTTAAACTCCATCTCTTCCAAAACTAAAAGCCGCAGAGTGGCGTTAGGGACCTCAAATGAGTGGATTTTTTTATGGACCGCTGTTTTATGAATCTTTAGCCGGTTAAAATAGTTTTTAAAGCCAAAAATTGAGTTTAAAAATAGAAAAAAAAAAGTTATACATTTTGTACATTCATCTTAGTTTATTTTTAATTTTTAATTTTTAATCAGTTCATATGCTTGTGACGTTGGTAAAGTGGTAACGTCACCAGCTTTAAATGCTACAGTTTTGCTTTCGGTTTCGATTCTAGCTGATGGCATCCAAATACTCCCCCCCCCTGTTGTGACTCTATAGATATAACAGAATTGGCCATTAAAAATGCCGTATATGAACTTGAATACTTACTATCTTTCGAAACTTATAACTACTTGAAAAATATAATTCAAACGCTAATTTTTTTTTTTCAATTAAAGGTGCAAAACAAGTTTAATAGCAAATTATGCAATATTTGTTTTTTTTTTAAATCGGTTTTCTTTAAAAAAGATTTAAAGAAAATCAACGAAATTTTACTTACTTCGATTATAAAAAATATATATAAATTTTAAAAAATCACTTACCTATAAAAAATTCTATTCAATGTGTACTTCCATTGTTCATTTTTAAGAATTTATTCATATTTATACTTATATTCCATGTCCTTTTTAAATAAAATACTTTTTTAAACAAGGATTCTAAAAATCAATTTTTGACTGTTCCAATAAAGGGAGACAAATCTCTTTTTTTTTTTTCGTGATTATCTTACGGTGACTTATAAACGCCATAATTAATATCTCTTTTTATTGCAAGCTGTTAATCAAAATTAGTATTTTGGGGCCTCCGTAAATGAAAAAACGCACACATTCTCTTATAAGTTTGTGCCGTTAAATGAAAAACCCAGCCGACTGATTTTTTTTTAAAATTCTCTTAATGAAATACACGAGTTTTTGATTATTATATTTTATTTCTACTCTATCTAGTGATTTTTTTTTTTTAGATATCTAAAAAAAGAAAACATTGAATGAAATAGAAAACATTCTCGTCAGCATCCGGTATTTACTTGACGATATAAGCATAATATGAGCTTTCATTAAAAAAAAAATTAACGTGGTTTTTAAAAAAAAAGTTTTACACTTTGAACTTTACAGGTAAATTTCCAAAAACAACTTTTCTTTTTGTTTTAATTTAGAATATTTTATTTATTGACTTTTATCTTCAATTTGTTGGTGAGTACAGTAATTATTTAAATTTTAATAGATATTTAAAAATGGGGGAGGGGTGAATTAAAAAAAACGTTTGTCTAAAATATTATATTCAGTTTATTAGAAAGAGCATAAAATTTCACATTGACCCTGAAAATATCGTAAAAATTGAACCAATAGAAAAACTTTGATAGATTTTTAAAGTTTAAAAATTG
Source organism: Euprymna scolopes (assembly GCF_053919585.1). Classification (NCBI taxonomy): domain Eukaryota; kingdom Metazoa; phylum Mollusca; class Cephalopoda; order Sepiida; family Sepiolidae; genus Euprymna; species Euprymna scolopes. The sequence continues at coordinate 26,541,375 of NC_136521.1, forward strand.
AAAAAAATTTCACTCGTAAAATTCAATAGATTTCATGCGTAAAAAAATGGCTGGTTGAACGCGTACCGGCACTTTGTAAACACTGTTTTTTTTTAAATAAAAAATAATATTTCTATTATTTTTTTAAACAACTTTAATAGTTTATTTTGGAAGTATATTCCATACAGAAAATAAACAACCCACTTTTAAAAGAGAAATTACGAGTTTTTTATATTTTATTCACAATTCACCCAAAATTCTGTGACTTTATAATAATATATAAAAAATATGGACAAAGTAAAATGTCCAAAGAAGTCAACTTTTATAGATTTTACTGCAACTCCGCATCAAATATGCTAATACAATTTTAATGATGAGACAGTTCAAGTTTAGAGAAAGTCCAGGTTTTGTTGGAATGTTTTTTGTACCAATAATGGTGCATCCCCCCCCTCTTTACGTTTATTATCTTTCATCTGGTTCTTATATATGATTTTTTGTATTTTGTATCCATTATGATTTTTAGTTTCGTATATTTTCAGTTTGTACGAAACTCCCTTTAATTTGGAGAAAAGGGAAATGCTAGCTCTGTGGTGATGTCACGAGCCCAGCGCGTATTTCGTCCTCTTTTGAAAGTCTGCTGACGAGGAGAGTGAACGTGTTGTTCATTGCCCGGCGCCGAAAATGGAATTTTGACGAGCCCTCCTTCAAAGAAGTAAACCCGGCAAGAAATTAATACTCGGCTGTGACGAAACAGACTTCTGGAAATTAACTACGTGACTGCGGTTTGCACGTATTTATTTTACAAGGAGTGGAATTTAAAGAAAATACCTTTTATGTGACAAGGAATTATGGAATTTCCTATCCGGACAAGCGACGAGGTCTTGCTCCTGTAATAAATGTGTGTCTTTACGGTTTGCATGCAACATGGAGGGGAGGAAAATTCTAAAAGAACTTTAAACAAAAAAAGAAAAAGGCACGTGCCTAACAGGCTTTCAATTGTGAGTACGCTCCTAAAATTAATTTCATATGGGAGTGTGATTAGGAGATACTACTATTTTGTACATTCTTGTTGTATTCGTTAATGGATAGACACAACTTCTTTATAAGAACCAGCAGTGTTGTTATTTTTTTATTACATGTTGCTTTTTTCATATGTTACCTTGGCGTTTAAGTTTAATGCCCGCAAAGGGAAAAATTTGAAACTTATTGTAAATAAAGTTTCTTCTTCGTTTCAAATGAAGACCTTTAGATTTCATTTTTACCCTCTCCCCCTCTTTTGTTTCATGTTTTTTTTCAGCTTAGTTACTTTAGCGTCGAATTTATCTGGAAGCAAGATAAATTCCGACAGTTTAGAAGAAGCCCAAATGAGAGTGTTATATTCCTAAATACTTAGGAAATAAAGACAAACGTGAGTTACACCGAGTGGTATGTGTAATGGGGTTTATTTATAATACAGAAACGTAAGGCTGCTCGCCTAAGGTAAATAGAAGTACATAGTAACAAGTATGGGGAAGAAAGTCTGATAATCAACACGTAAGACTATCCGTCTTACTGCGACTGCTTGTCTGCCGCTGTCTGCCGCTGTCTGCCGCTGTCTGCCAAACAGTCCAATATATATATACAGTTTGTAACCGGTGTATAGCCAGTTATGTTCCTTCACAACACCTCCCCCTGAAGCTGAAATCTTCCTGATTTTAGCTTAAATACCTCTTCCTTTTAGGGTCAGGGCTTAATCTCCTGGTAACTTTTCTCTTTCTTGCGCTTTTCCTTCTGGTCAGCGTTACCCGGGGTAAAGGTTTCTGTCCAGCCCGTATGGTCGGTTCAGGCGAAATATTCATTGTTTGCGGTACACACGCTGGTTTTGGTATATCAAAGATATCGCACAATGTTTCCATTGGTGTCTCTTCCACATTTGGAGACAGTCTGGGACGTATTTGATTTCTGTGTCTTTTGCAGACAAAACTTAATCCTTGGATGGTATAGACCATGCTCCCAATCCTTTTTTTGATAATACCTTCAACCCACTGATTTCGTCCATTTTGAACATTTTTGAAATATACATTTTCACCTGGGGAGAAGCACTTGGTATTAAGGTTTTCTTTTTTAAAAACTTTCTTTTTCTCTGGTAGCAGCCTATCGAAGACAGATCTTATCTTTCTTGCAAACATTAGCTCAGCCGGGGAAGAATTGACATTATTATTAGGATTTGGTGTCACCCTGTAAATTGCTAAAAATGTTTGAATACATTGTTCGTCTGTGTCCGTAGTAAGATTTTTCTTAAGTGCCCTTTTAAACGTATCTACAAATTTTTCGGCCAACCCATTCGATCGTGGATGGTACACAGGTGTTGTCATATGTAGAATATTTAGTGAGTCACAGAATTCTTTGAATTCATGAGCAGTAAATGCTGTTCCATTATCGCTCACTAAGGTTTTTGGCACTCCAAAACGGCTAAAAATTTCATTAAGCGCACTCACAGTGTTTTTTGCTGTTGGATGTCTAAACTTAAATATTTCTGGCCATTTTGAAAAAGAATCTACAATAATCAAGTAAAAATAACCATTTATAGGTCCCGCATAATCAATATGCAGACGTGACCAGGGTAGGTCCGTCTTTGGCCATGGCGTCGTTTTTACTGGAGGATCTCGAGCTGCTAATTGACATCCTCTGCATGTCTTGACACATTTTTCAACTTCCTTGTCCATACCAGGCCAGTACACATATCCTCTCATAAGGGATTTCATTCTCGAAATGCCCGGATGACCTGTATGAAATTCCTTCAGAATTTTCCTCTGTAACGTTAGTGGAATTACGATCCTCTCACCATACATGAGCACATCTTCACAGATGGAAAAAGGCGTTGTTTGATCTACCTTTTTATTTTTTTTTATCCATCCCAATTGATTTTTCATTTTCTTAATGAAAATGTCATTTACTGCCTCTTTTTTTATTTTTTTCGAAAGTTACCGGAAGTTCACGTATCATATTACACATTGAACTTGTACATTCACTTTCGTCTTTAAGCGCAGCAATTACCGTTTCTTCGAAACTTTCGCTTCTTTTAGGGATCAACCGTGATAATGCATCTGCGTGTCCTAACTTTTTTGAGGATACATGTTCCATCTTAAACTGATAGTTTAAGAGGGTTACAGCCCATCGCTGTAATCGATTCGCAGTATGTGTGGGAATGCCTTTCTTTGATCCAAATATGGTAAGTAGGGGTTTATGGTCGGTTTGCAAAATAAAAGATCGTCCATGGAGAAATCGATTGTACTTTGTAATTCCAAATATTATCGACAGCGCCTCTTTTTCAATTTGGCTGTAATTTTTCTCCGCTGCAACCAACGTTCTTGAAGCATGGGCGATAGCTTTTGTCCTACCATCCTCATACTTGTGAAGTAATACAGCGCCAACACCGTAATCACTGGCGTCCGTTGCTAGTATTAGTTCCTTTTCTGGATTGAAATGTGCCAATGCTAAGTCTGACAGTAGACATCTTTTGATATTTTGGAAAGCAGATTCACATTTCTTATTCCAGTTCCATTTAACACCCTTTTTCAGTAACTCGTTAAGAGGAGCTCTTAAATTATGTATGTTAGGGATGTAAATTGCATAGTATTGAACTAATCCCAAAAACGATTTTAATTTTGTCACTGAATCTGGAGCAGGCATCTTTTCAATTGCTTCAGTCCTTTGTGGATCCGGTCTTCGACCCTCTTTGTCGATTATTTGACCTAGATATTTAATTTTTTTCATAAAAAAATCGCATTTTTCTGGGCTCAATTTAAAACCAAATTCCTGTATTCTTTTGAATACTTCTTTTACATGCTTCTTATGATCTTGCAAATTTTCACTTTTAATTAGGATATCGTCAAGGTAGGCCATTGAAAATTCCAACCCTGCCAGCATCGTGTCCATAATTTGCTGGAAAATAGCAGGAGCAACCTTTAATCCAAAAGGAAGCCTCTTTAGCTTAAAAATGCCCTTATGAGTATTTATGCCTAAGTATTTGGAGCATTCATCGCTGATCTTAATTTGCAAGTAAGCATCTGAGAGGTCTATCTTAGAAAAAATTTTTCCTCCGTTAAGCTTAGAGAACAGATCTTCTGCGGACGGAAGGGGATAATTATGGTCCAATAGACAGTCATTTAAACCCGTTGAAAAATCTCCACAGACCCTTATTCTGTTATTTTTTTTCTTTACATACACGGTTGGACTTGCCCAATCTGTGTGGTTAACTTTTTCAATGACTTCCAGTTGTTGAAGTCTATCCAACTCTTTTTCGATTGCGTCCATCGCTGAAAAAGGCACATTCCTTTTAGGTTTGAATACTGGAGTGGCATTTTTCTTTAATTCAAATTTTGCCTCTGTCTTAATACAGAGTCCTAGTCCTTCGGCAAAAACATTGGGAAATTCAGTTTTCAAATCCTTCAGGAAGTCTTCCCTTTGGTTTGCTTTTTCTGCAGTTAAAACGTTACAAAACGAATTTATGGGTTTCTCCCATAAATTAAACAGGACAATCCAATCTACCCCAAACAGGCATGTATTCTTTCCTGGTACGACGTACACTTTGGATTTATGAGTCTGGTTAGCGAATGTCACTTTGCATTTTAATTCTCCCTTGAACTCTAATCTTTTGCCGCACACACTTCTCGCCGTCTTTCTGGTTTTCGTTAATTCAGGTCGACCTATCCTTTTCCATATATCTTCATTTATAATACTAATATCTGCACCGCTATCCAGAAGCAATGTAACCAGATGTCCATTTATCCGAACATCAACATATTTCCGTCTTTCGCAGCTTTTTTCTTTATTCATGCGAAGCGTATTTACATTATCGGTCCCTTGTCTTTTCTTCTGGGCACAGTATGTTCCCTTGTGACCTCTGAGACCACATTCATAACATATTTTGTTCCTAAACCAGCAGGTCTTATTGTTGTGTCTTAAACTACCACAACATTTACACTTTAGCTTTGGGTCTTTGTATCCTTTAAGGATCCTGTGTTCTTGGAACCTGGACTTTCTTGTGGTCCCTTGCCTTTTTACTTGCTGCACCTTAAAAATATTTTTCTCTTCAATGCGAGTGTTGTCTTTCTTTATGTTAATCAGACGTTGACACTCTTCAGTGACTTTTTGCAATGTTATGTTAGGATCCGCCTCCATAATTGTTAGGATCCGTGAACGTATATCTTTGTCCCTTGGTGCTGTGAGACCTTGTACAAAGATTAAACATTTAAATTGGTCTGCGGAAATTTCATTCAATTTAAATGATTCGCATAAACAGTTCACAGTGCAAGCATATTCTAGATAGTCTTCAGCTTCTGCCTTCTGAATGTTCAAACATTTGTATCTAGAGTGAAATAGGCTATCCCTTTTATCAAATATTTTCGACAAGGTACTAATTGTTTCCTCGAACGAAACCTCCTCCGGTTTTTTTGGTAGAATTAGATTTGCATACTTGGTGTTTTCATCAGTACCCAGTTTTTGTAGTAGCAGGGTAACTTTTTCCTCATCGGTCCAGTCTAAACATCTTTTCGTAAAAATTGTTTCGTATCTTCTGTAGTATGCAGGGAAAGTAACACCAGTATCCGGGGAGTAACGAAATTCCGTTAGTGAATTTGAAATACCCTCGGCAGAAAAATTAGTCTTCTTCCCGGTCGACGTTAGAATTAGCTTTTCTAAATTCTTTTGCTGTGTCGACATTTGTCGTTGTAGTATGTTTGTTTGTTCTTGTTGTGCCTCTAAAGTTTTTTGTGTTCTTTCTTGTTGTTGTTGCAGCTGTTGCTGTAGCTGTTGTTGTTGAATTTGTTGTTGTTGTTGTTTTTGCGCTAAAAATTGTTGAGTCATTTTTGTCTGTTCCTGGATGCTAAGGGCTAGAGCCTTAGTTAACTCTGCTAATTGTTCCATGTTAGCTTCTAGTACAAAAATGTCTTTTCGAATTCTACACAATAATTCCAAAGAAAAATCGTAAATTTACGTATATCGTAAATTAGTAGCAATATGCAGACACAACACGTTTCAACAAAGTTCATCCATAGTAATTCAACAGGCTTTGTAAAATAATTCTTTTTTTTTTTTTTTTTTTTTTTTTTTTTTTTTTTTCAACAACGTAAGTTCATACACAAAATATTTCTTACTTCCCACGACAAATAGTTCCAATTATTTATATAAAGGCAATAACAAACAATTAATTTTCCAAAAAAAAAAAATATATATGGCTGCCGTTCCCACGTGGCATAAAATGGTACAATAGTCGTTGTATTTATATTTTTTCTTTCGAAACTCGTAATCCTTTAGTGTAGTTTCGAATTCAACTTGCGACCATTTTTTTTTTTTTTTTTTTTTTTTTTTACTTGTCAAAATAAATATAAATTCCACTTTACCTTGAACATGTTTCTATAATTTCTTGTGAGTTCTTTACGAAGAAAAATCCGTACTTTTCGCTACTTTAGGTAGGAAAAATTTTTAAATTCATTGACGCACGTGGTCAAAAATCCTTGTGTAGTTTGTTTTTTTCGTAAAACAAAAAATCCTTGCATTGTACACAGTCCTTGGTACGGTAATTTATCTCTGTTAAGAGAAAGAACATCCTTTCGTCGCCATTGTTATATTCCTAAATACTTAGGAAATAAAGACAAACGTGAGTTACACCGAGTGGTATGTGTAATGGGGTTTATTTATAATACAGAAACGTAAGGCTGCTCGCCTAAGGTAAATAGAAGTACATAGTAACAAGTATGGGGAAGAAAGTCTGATAATCAACACGTAAGACTATCCGTCTTACTGCGACTGCTTGTCTGCCGCTGTCTGCCGCTGTCTGCCGCTGTCTGCCAAACAGTCCAATATATATATACAGTTTGTAACCGGTGTATAGCCAGTTATGTTCCTTCACAACAGAGAGGAAGTCCAACTTTAGAGGAAGTTCAAATGAAAGGAGTTTTACTGTACTTGGAATTTTTTTTAACACGTCATGGGGAGGTAACTCAATTTAAAGCGCCGACACACCCTCCCCATCTTTAATACTAGCTTTTCTTTCTAAAAATCTAACCTTTTGCTCGGTATTATACAAATTGTTTTTTGCTGTAAAAAAGAAACTACTTGATGAAATTAAGTGAAATTTTTTTTTCGGAGAACTTCGTTCCATAACGATATTTTCATTTTTTAATGTCTTCATTAAACTGTACAAGTACCTTTTTTTAAAAAAGGATTTCAAGTTGTATTTTTTGTTGTCACTTTTGTCTTTTTGCTGATTGAAGTCAATATGATTATGAAAGATTTTATCGTTTGGCCATGAAAATAAAACTCAAAACGCGTTGGAATATATGTTATTGATAATTAGATGTTATAGATATGTCAAAATATCTTCGTGTTTTTTTCCTTTTGAGAGATTTGTCTTTCATTGTTTTTCCTTTAATTTAAAATCAATCTTATTATTTTTTTTTTTGTCCATGAAAGTTTTTCTTTCTTGTTTTTATTTTTAAATGTTCGTGTTTCGACTCGAAAGTTTTTTCTTTTGTTTTTATAATCATGTATTGTATGTATCGTTTGTTTGTCTTTTTCATTGTTTTGTATTTTATTTTTATTATATTTTATTTAAAAAAGACATGGAATATAGGTATAAATACGGATAAATTCTTAAAAATGAACAATGGAAGTACACATTGAATAGAATTTTTTATAGGTAAGTGATTTTTTTAATTTATATATACTTTTTATAATCGAAGTAAGTAAAATTTCGTTGATTTTCTTTAAATCATTTTTAAAGAAAACCGATTTAAAAAAACAAATATTGCATAATTTGCTATTAAACTTGTTTTGCGCCTTTAATTGAAAAAAAAATTAGCGTTTGAATTATATTTTTCAAGTAGTTATAAGCTTCGAAAGATAGTAAGTATTCAAGTTCATATACGGCATTTTTAATGGCCAATTCTGTTATATCTATAGAGTCACGACTCTGTAATAAAAAGGGGGGGAGTATTTGGATGCCATCAGCTAGAATCGAGACCGAAAGCAAAACTGCAGCATTTAAAGCTGGTGATGTTACTACTGTACCAACGTGACACGCATATGAACTGATTAAAAATTAAAAATTAAAAATAAACTAAGATGAATGTACAAAATGTATAACTTTTTTTTTCTAATTTTACACTCATTTTTTGGCTTTAAAAACTATTTTAACCGGCTAAAGACTCATAAAACAGCGGTCCATAAAAAAATCCACTCATTTGAGGTCCCTAACGCCACTCTGCGGCTTTTAGTTTTGGAAGAGATGGATGTAGGGGAATAAATAAGAGCACCGGATTACCGGTGTAGGGTAAGGAGTGAGGTCCCTTGAAAAAAGAAGAGGAGAGTCCGCACACATGAGGCACGGACGCAAAAAGTTCTCGTAAAAGACAATGTTGAACAGGCAGAGTACAACTCTAGAATACAGTCCTCACTCCTCCCGTAAACCCCACTATTGAAGTGAGTAATCTTTTTACCTTAATGTTCTGAATTGCAGTGTTGTCATGTTTTCATGTTTGTTAATAAATTCTTGTCGTTTATACTTGTTGTACGTTTAGTAATTATTAAAGCTGGTCGGTAGTTTTGGGACTTGGAAGAACCTAAACCCATACCAACAGTGGTGACCCCAACTAGCAACATAGAATACGCAAAGCAACGTTTTTTTTATGTTTTAATAACAAAAGGAAAATGCGTAAAATTAAAGTTTATTTTTAAATAAAAATAATCAATAACATGAATCCCGGCGTCAGAGTAGTTAAAAATAAATAAACAAAACATTTACGTACGTAAGTTAAAAATAAAAAATAATGACTAGTTACGTTTTTGTGCCGAGATTTATTTTATACAAGTATCGTTACCCTTTCATCGGGATATTCACATTTTTCTCGCACAACAAATATGGCCGACCGCGTCTTCTTCAATTTGCACGCGGCGCCAGTCTCATGATTGGCTGATGTGAACACTATGTCACACTTCGTCTTCCTCTTGCTCTGTCCCTACTATTACTACTATACGGTGTCATCTAGCTAACTGTCGCTATAAATAAATAAATAAGATAAAAATAAATAATAATAATAATAATAAAAATCATAAATAAATGTGAAATGGCGTCGCCCACATTCAGTCTGATTCCAACGGATGTACGGAATGACTCTGCTTTGTTTTTCGCACAGCTAGATTTATATTTTCGGCAGAAAACGATATCAGGACAGACTGAAAAGTTTTGCCATGTGGCGACTATATTACCTCAGGATGTTATCGTCGAGGTGAGAGACCTAATTATATCTCCTCCCACGGAGAAACCATATGACACCCTACGAGAAAGAGTGACAACTGCTGTGTCAGTTTCAGCACACAGGCGAATCTCACAATTATTAGAACAGGAAACGATGGGGGATAGCACGGCGTCACAGTTTCTAAAGCGCCTGCAGAAGTTGGCTGAAGGGACAATGGACAATAATATTGTCAAACACATCTTCCTACAGCCCATACCAACCGAGTATAAGGTAGTAATAGCTGCACAAGATGAATCTATGCCAGTGGAACGAGTGGCTGAGATAGCCGACCATATTGCCGATATAATGTCGACACGGTCGTCAACGGTGGCTGGCGTTCAGACATTGGAGAAAGACGAGCTACTCTCCAAATTAATGGAGGGACAGACCAGATTGGAAGCTCGCATGAACAAAATGGCGGAGGACATCGCGAGACTTACCCTCGAGAATAAGCAAAGGCGGGGGGGGGGCGCAGCCACTCCAGAGAACGGAGGCAGGATAGGACCATTTGCTGGAAGCACAAGAGATTTGGGGAGAAGGCAAATTCCTGTATCCCACCGTGTAGTTACAAGAGTTCGGGAAAAGCTTAAACCGACAGAAGAATGCGGCATCAACTGTCGGTGCATCTCGTTCAGGCCGCCTATTGTATGTGGTGGACAAAAACTCAGGTACGTCCTTTTTGGTGGACAGTGGGGCACAGGTGTCTCTCATTCCTGCGACTGCAGCCGACAAGAAATCCCCTCCCTGTAAATTCACACTACAAGCTGTGAATGGCTCGTTAATACACACATATGGGGAGAAGTGTATGGACCTAAATTTAGGCCTGCATAGAACATTTACCCACATTTTTATAGTGGCGGATGTAGACAGTGCTATTTTAGGTACCGATTTTTTACAGGCGTTCGGTTTGGTGGTAGATATAACAGGCCAGTGTCTGAAAGATCCAGAAACGCATCTCACAGCGTGTGGGGTAGTTAGGACTGGTACTCCATTGTGTCCAGCAGTGGCACATGCAAACCAGGATAAGGATTTTCTGAGTCTCTTGAAGAAATACCCTTCAATTTCAGTGCCTTCTTTCCATAGGGACGTTTTGCCACACTCCACCACATACTATATCGAAACAAATGGTCCGCCCGTTCATAGCAAAGCTAGGCGCTTAGCACCAGAAAAGATAACAGCGGCCAAGGCTGAATTTCAGCAAATGATGAAGTTAGGCATAGTTCGCCCTTCAAAGAGCGAATGGGCTTCACCTCTTCATCTTGTCAACAAAGGTGTTAACACATGGCGGGCATGTGGGGACTACAGAGCACTGAATGCAGTCACTAAACCAGATAGATACCCAGTACCACATGTCCAGGACGTGACAGCAGTGGCTCAAAATAACCGTTTTTTTACAAAATTGGATTTAATTCGAGCATATCACCAAATACCGGTGGAGCCCGAACACATTCCTAAAACGGCTATCATCACCCCATTCGGGATGTTCGAGTTCATGCAAGTTCCTTTTGGGTTGCGGAATGCAGCACAAACATTCCAACGGTTCATAGACCAGGTGTTGTCAGATTTGCCATTCGTCTGTGCATATATTGACGATGTACTTATTGCTAGCCAAACTAGAAAGGAACACATTGGTCATGTGTGACAGGTCTTCGAACGTTTGAAGTAATATGGGATAGTCCTAAACCCATTAAAATGTGCTTTTGGTCAATCCGAAGTAATCTTTTTAGGACACCATATTTCAGAGGGGGGAATATCCCCATCACCAGAGATGGTCAAGTCCATTCAAAATTTCCCTATCCCTGCCACAATGAGGCAGCTGCGTCAATTCTTGGGGCTGATAAACTTTTATCGTAGGTTCTTACCTCACTGTGCACAAGTACTTTTACCATTGACAAGTTTGTTGACAAATGTGAGGAAGTGTGACATTGTATTTTCAGAGCACGCGGTAGAAGCATTCAACAAGATCAAGGCTATGTTGCAGGAGACTGCAAAATTGTCTCACATCCAACCCAACCAGGAGCTGTGCCTAGCAGTGGATGCATCCGCAATTGGAATTGGAGCGGTCCTACAACAAAAATGTGATGCGGACTGGAAACCCATTTCCTTTTTCTCAAAAAAATTAACAGAGACTGAGAAACGCTATAGTACATTTTCCAGAGAGCTGTTAGCTGCATTCTCCGCGATATGCCATTTCCGGCAGCTCTTGGAAGGTCAGCAGTTCCATATCCTCACGGACCACAAACCCGTTAGGCGCTTTACAGTCTTCCTCGGACAAATATTCTCCCAGAGAGATTCGCCAGATAGATTATATCCTTCAATTGACATCGGATATCCGGCACATCAAGGGAGCAGACAACATCCCAGCAGACACCTTATCGCGGGGAATTAATTCCTTCCTGTTGCAGCCGGCAATTGACGTCGACACCTTGTCTAAAGAACAACAGAAGGATGAACATTTACAAAATCTCCTGCAGAATAATCCAACTTCATTGAACCTAGTGGCAATTACCAACCCTACCAGCCACACAAAAGTTGTGTGTGACACAAGCACAAACAAACTGCGACCATACGTTCCAGCATCGTTACGCAAAGACATATTTAAGGCAGTACACGATCTATCGCATCCAGGGGCCAATGCCTCTGTAAGGCTACTAACAGACCGATATGTCTGGCCGCGAATAAAAGCTGATACAAGAGCGTGGGCGAAAACGTGTGTGGAGTGTCAAAAAGCCAAGGTCGGTCGTCACATGCGGGCTCCTCTAGGCACGTTTCCAGTTCCAGATGAGAGATTTCAGCACATTCATATTGACATCACCGGACCATTTCCGACATGTGAAGGTCAGTGCTATCTGCTGACATGTATCGACAGATTCTCACGATGGTTTGAAGCTCTACCGATGCCAGACATGACGGCATACACAACTGCCAGGACATTCCTTGCTGGCTGGGTGGCCAGATTCGGTGTACCACAAAATGTTACATCAGACAGAGGTCGACAGTTTGAGTCAGACCTTTTTCATAAACTTGCAAAACTTTTGGGCACCAAGAGTATACACACCACGGCTTATCACCCCCAGGCAAACGGCATGGTCGAGCGACTACAACGCAGTCTGAAAGCCTCCTTACGGGCACAGCTTACGGACAATACAAGGTGGTTAGAACATCTGCCACTAATATTGTTGGGACTGCGGACAACGGTGAAAAGAGATATGGAGTGCTCAGCAGCGGAGGCTCTATATGGAACCACATTGCGGTTGCCAGCACAATATTTTTTTGAAGCACCAAAAAAAGTTATGGACATGACAGCGTTTGTCGACCGGCTAACAACAAAAATGGCCAAGATGGCATATTCTCCCTCAGGCTCGAATAGGAACATGGTCCCATATGTACCTAAGGGTTTAAAGATTTGCACGCACGTCTTTATCCGTGATACGGAAAGGAGGCATTCCCTGCAACTGCCGTATCGTGGCCCCTTTTAGGTTGGGGAGAGACAAAATAAGTTTTTCAAGGTGCTTATCAAGAATGAGGAACAAAACATTTCAGTAGACAGGTTAAAACCCGCAGCACTGGAAGAGACATATCTGAAAGTATCACCCCCAAACGCCATGCCGGTAGATATGACGCTTCAGAAAGTAGAAAAGAAAAAGACACGGTCAGGTAGACATGTCAGATGGCCAGCACATTTAAAAAATTTTGTGACGGTTTAAATAAAATTAAAAATGTTGCCCATTTATTTCAGGTACTCCGAATTTTGGGGGGGAGTACTGTAGGGGAATAAATAAGAGCACCGGATTACCGGTGTAGGGTAAGGAGTGAGGTCCCTTGAAAAAAGAAGAGGAGAGTCCGTACACATGAGGCACGGACGCAAAAAGTTCTTCTCCTAAAAGACAATGCTGGACAGGCAGAGTACAACTCTAGAATACAGTCCTCACTCCTCCCGTAAACCCCACTATTGAAGTGAGTAATCTTTTTACCTTAATGTTCTGAATTGCAGTGTTGTCATGTTTTCATGTTTGTTAATAAATTCTTGTCGTTTATACTTGTTGTACGTGTAGTAATTATTAAAGCTGGTCGGTAGTTTTGGGACTTGGAAGAACCTAAACCCGTACCAACATGGAGTTTAAAAACATGAACACACACACACACACACACACACACACACACACGCGCACACACACACATACATATATATATATATATATATATATATATATATAGTCTAAAGAAGCTTTGAGTAAAAAAATGAAAAATAAAAATAAAGAATGCAATTTATATTCCCAGAAAAAAAAAAACAACTAAATTTAACCTATCGCAGACTTAGCACTTGCATAAGCCAACTTCTACAATTACAAAACAGAATTCAACTATATAAGGATGAAAAAAAAACCTTAACTACAATTGTTAAATAGAAAACGGGGATCATCAGCTGCCTACCATATAGCTATTTCGGAGATTTAAAAACAGAACAGCTGTAAAATGCATGGCTCGTCAGTGAAAAATATCACTTAATAACAAAATGTAGATACAATACTCAAAACACCTGGCGAGCAATTTTTTTTTTTTTTTTTTTTTTTGCCAGATATTGACGAAAAAATTATCAAAAATTCTTGAATAAAAACATTACGGCAAAATCCATTTAGAAACAACATGGCTAGAAACATGAAGAAGAACACAGTGCAATGGGGTCAGACTCGTGTGTACGTCAGCCAAAATATCATATTTAAGCGTATTATACGACCAGGGAATGCCCCCCCCCTTCATTCCCGTTAGTGTGTGTGTATATTGAGACTTGTAACAAAAAAAATACAAAACAATTAAAAAGACAAACAAACGATATTTTACGCAACACACACACACACACACACACACACACACACACACACACACACACACACACACACTCACTCACACAAACATTTGTATGATTATAAAAACAAAAGAAAAAACTTTCGAGTTTAAACACGAACATTCAAAAATAAAAACAAGAAAGAAAAACTTTCATGGACAAAAAAATAAAAATAATAAGATTGATTTTAAATTAAAGGAAAAACAATGAAAGACAAATCTCTCAAAAGAAAAGAAAAAAAAATCACGAAGATATTTCGACATATTTATAACATCTAATTATCAATAACATATATTCCAACGCATTTCGAGTTTTATTTTCATGGCCAAACGATAAAATCTTTCATAATCATATTGACTTCAATCAGCAAAAGTTTCTTACTCAGCAAAAAGACAAAAGTGACAACAAAAAATACAACAACTTGAAATCCTTTTTTAAAAAAAGGTACTTGTACAGTTTAATGAAGACATTAAAAAATGAAAATATCGTTATGGAACGAAGTTCTCCGAAAAAAAAATTTCACTTAATTTCATCAAGTAGTTTCTTTTTTACAGCAAAAAAACAATTTGTTATGATACTGAGCAAAAGGTTAGATTTTTAGGAAGAAAAGCTAGTAATAAAGATGGGGAGGGAGTGTCGGCGCTTTAAATTGAGTTACCTCCCCATGACGTGTTAAAAAAATTCCAAGTACAGTAAAACTTCTTTAATTTGAACTTCCTCTAAAGTTGGACTTCCTCTCATTTGGGCTTCTTCTAAACCTGGACTTTCTCTAAACTTGAACTGTCTCATCATTAAAATTGTATTAGCATATTTGATGTGGAGTTGCAGTAAAACTGTTTACATGGTTTAGTCAGCTATTACGCAGAAATGTTAATGTTGGTACTATTTAATTAATGTAGAATAGCTATTGATAATTAATTTACACTAACTGTAAATTTTTTTTTTTTTTTCTGATTGCTATATTTAAAATAGTGTAAAACAACACATCACAATGGCTTGCAACTCTAAAAGAAAACAGTGACACTGACTTTACTCGAAAAACGTCAAATTATAGAAAAATTAGATGTTGGAATTGAAAATAGCGTTATATTGAGAGATTATAAGATTGGAAGAAGTACACTGTTTTACATCAAAAAGAAAAAGGAGGAAATATTGGAGGCTGCTCCTTTCTTTTCAAATAAAAGACATGTCAAAGGAAGGACTCTTTGCAGACGAAAGCAAGTTGAATTCGATCGAACATTGCATGAGTGGTTTGTAGCAAAACAGAATGAAGGTGTAGCAATATCTGGGCCCATGTTAATTGCTAAAGCAAAATCTCTTAAGAAAGAGTTGAATCTCGCAGAAGATATGAAATTCAGTGAAGGCTGGCTTCGGAGCTTTAAGAGTAGACATGGTATAAGACAATTAACAATGTCAGGCGAACAACGGTCTGCTGATATACACGCAGCATCAAATTATTGTGACAAATTCAAGACGATAATTGGCGATTATGGTTTAACACCAGAGGATGTTTACAGCGCTGATGAAAGTGGCGTAAACTGGAAGTGCTTACCTACAAAAGCATTAACCGGATCTGAGGAGCAGAAAATAAAAAGATTCAAATTAAATAAAGAAAGACCAACAGTGATGGTATGCGCTAATGATTCTGGAACTCATAAACTTAAACTTCTTGTCATCGGCAAATCAAAGTGTCCCCGAGCATTGAAAGGAGTTTTGCCTTTGCCAGTATCCTATTATTCTTCACGAAATGGATGGATGAATCAACATTTGTTTAAAAAATGGTTTTTGCAAGAATTTGTGCCAGTTGTCCAGAGGCGTTTTCTTGAATTAGGTAAACCTGATTCAAAGTGCTTGCTTCCGTTGGACAATTGTAGAGCACATTCTCCGGAGTCAGAACTACTGTCATCTTGCGGGAATATTTTTGTGTGCTACTTACCACCTAATGTGACTTCTCTCATCCAACCTATGGATCAAGGGATTATTTGGAACTTAAAATGTTTCTACAGAAATGATTTCATGATGAATATGATAAATATTACCGTGAGTATAAGCAATTTTCAGCACCATTTTACTATCAAAGATACCATATTTTCTCTCGCAAGGACTGAAGGAAGGTTCGACCTAAAATTAGTACCGGAATATGACAGCACAACATCAATTATAGACTGGTCAGAGAGAGTGGACCTTATCTGCAAGCTCTCGGGAGTTTACATAGTTGAACAGGTCATCCCCTTGTGCCTAGCTGGAGGAGCTTTCAACGTCTGCCAACAGCTGTCAGATGCAGAGAAGAATAATGTAACACGGGTGAAAGATGCACTGCACAGAGCCTTTGCACTTGACCCATGTGAGGCATACAAGCAGTTTGCAAGATGCACCTTACACTCGGACAAGTTGGTAGATAAGTTCTATGCTGCGTTAACGAAGCTCTCCAGTCTGTTCGGAGGAGTCCCGAGCCAGACGCTGAAGTATGCATTCATGGCTGGACTGCCTGCCCATACCCAGGAATTGCTACATGCATCTGCTGATATCAACCAGATCCATACAGAAAGTATGTTCAACTGAGCAAGGTCCGTGGTAAATAACAAACAGGTTGCAGCTGCTGTCAGACACTGAAAGAGTGCCTCTACACAAGACCTCTGAAAACTCACTGCAGTGTTTCAATTGCTCTGGAGCCAACCATCTTGCTAAGCACTTTTTAGCTCAAACGATTGAGGCAGTGCCATACACCATGCATTCGATGCCAGAAAGAGGGACACATCGCATCACAATGCCCGGAAAACGGAAACAGGGGTGAGATGTGAGCACCACTTTCAGTGAAGCATGTGCGTGTCAACGGAGTGATTCGGGATGCATTGATTGACTCTGGGTGCACCCGATCTCTAGTAAGGAGTATGGTTTGTGGTCCACAGAATGGACACAAGACAGAGGTACTGACTATTGATGGAAAGAGTATGACCAGCAAAGGAGCGACCAAAGTCAGTTTGCAGGTGGATAAAAATATCCCCGTCGTGGTGGAGATGTTGGCTATGGATGCAGATCTGTTGGGATTCGATCTCTTGCTCGGAATTGATGCCATCCGCCTGTTGGGCAGCGTTCATATAAATGAACACGGTGAGGCCAATTTCCCAAAGGAAGTTTGCGGTGTTGGCACTGCTGTTGCAGTGAAAATAGAATGACCTGACTTTGATGTTGTATTCGACCCGACTAAGAAACAGTGGACACACTTACTGGAAAAACTAGAGTATGCACAAAGGCTACCAGCGAAATGTTACTCTGATGACGATTGGACACAATAAAATCACTTTCAATAGACGTTTCTTTGGTCCTGTCGAGTCAGAATTTGGTAGACCCCATGACACGTGTTCCACAAAAGTGGTTCGATAGAATGAAATCCATGACGGAGCCTGTACCTCTGCTGACCTGTGCTGCAAAGAGTAACGCAATGACTAGTAGTCAGATCATGGAACTGCATAAAAGCAGTGGGCATCCAGGCATCCGACGTACAGCATATTTCATTCGGTGGGTTTTCCCAACAATTACCAAAGCTGATGTGAGGTCAGCTATCGGAGCATGTGAGGAATGTCGGACGATTAATCTGTCCCCAGTTAATTGGACGCCAGGAAAATTGGCGGTACAAGCTAATTGGCAAAGGCTGGAGATGCATATAACACACTTTAATGCCAAACATTTCCTGACGCTCACCGATTGCGGTCCAGCGCGTTTTACCATTTGGCGGATGTTGTCACAGCAGGACTCTAGACACATCATTCAGCATTTTGAGTCGATATTTTTGGAGGGTGGCCCACCGCAGAAACTGCTTATTGACAACGACACTGCATTTACCAGTAAAGAATTCAAGTTTTCCACTGTGGTTTCGGTGTACGTTATGTGGTGCCGGCATGTTTTTAATTGCTGTCGATCTTTCCGGGTCTGGGCGTCGACCGTCTTTATTTATTATTTGGCCTAAATATTTGTTTTTTTCTAAACAAAATTCGCATTTGTTTTCTTTCACCTTGAATCCGTATTCGTTTATTCTTGTGAATACTTGCTCTTGGTCTTCATTTATGGACGCACTCCTGATGATTATGTCATCCAGGTATGCACAAGCACAATCTATTCCGTTCAGATTATATCCATTGCTTGTTGGAAAATCGCTGGTAGACGGTTGTATTTGAACAACCCTTTGTGTATGTTAATGCATAATATCTTTGAGCATTCTTCTTCCATCGGAATTTGTAAATAGGCGTCGGACAAATCTATTTTTGAAAAAAATTTGCCAGCATTTAGTCTGGCAAATATCTCCTCAGGGCTTAGTCTTTTAATTTATCATTTAGGCCCATAGAAAAGTCTGCACAGATTCGAATTTGTTCTGACTTTTTTTTTTACGTACACCGTAGGGGCTGCCCAGATGCTAGTTTCGATTTTCGATAATATACCTGTTTTTTTGAGTATAGCTCGCTATTTATTTTGTCTAAACCGACGAACGGTATGTTCTGTTTTTTTCTTAAACACCGGTTTTGCATCCTTTTTTAGCTCGAACGAAGCCTTAAATTTATTGCATCTTCCCAGTCCAGTAGTAAATATTTCTTTTTTAAATCGTTTTTAATATTTTCTGATGTTGGGGTGCAACTGGTTATTTTTCTACAAAAAGCGTCATTGGTTTATCGCAAAGATTGAATTTTTCAATCCAGTCAATTCCCAGTAAGTTCTCACTTTCTTTAATTACGAAGATTTTCAATTTCTTCATCGTGCCATTTAAATTAATGGGCAGGATGACCTCTCTTTTGAATTTTATTTCATCTCCTGTCACTGTTCGTGCACCTTTACTTGACTTTTGAAGAGTCAGTTTACCCAGCTTTTTCCAAGTGTTGACGTTTATTAATGACAAATCCGATCCAGAGTCAAGCTGAAATTTCACTTGTTTGCCGAAAATATTTACTGATACATATTTTCGTAAATTATTTTTCCCTTTGTCGTTTGTTCTCATTTGGTTTACTCTATCTTTTGTTCTGCAGCAAACACTCTTATGTCCAACTTTATTGCAATTGTAGCACCTGAGATTTTTGTAAGGACAATCCTTTTCCAAATGTTTTTCATCACATCTTCTGCAATTATTACCTGATATTGTCTTTTTATTATTCCTTTGATTATTATCGTAATTTCATGTTCTGTAGTTATTACATTGACTATTATCGTACTTTTGTTTTGTGTAGTTATTATAACTTGAGTATTTATAATTTGAGTATATTTTTGAATTTTGACTAGTCTCCAAATTTGTTTGTCCTGAGTTTCTGACAGGTTTTTTTAATCTTTCTAATGTATGCCACTCCTGCTTCTTCTATATCCCTGGAATCTTTTTTTAGTGATACTGCCCTTTGGCAATCTTCTGCTAATTTCTGCAATGTCAGGCCTTATTCTGTCTCTAATTTTGAGAGAATACGTCTTCGGATCTCTGAATTTTTTGTGGATACTAGACTAAGCATTTGAAATCGGCCACTGTGAGTTCCGATAATTTGAAGTTCTCGCAGTTTTTGTTTACTACTGACGCGTATGTCAGGTAGTCCTGCTCATCAGTTTTCTTAAGATTCATACATGACCATTGTGGAAAAGAGACATGTTCGGTCCAAATAATTCCTTAAGAAACTTTATAGTCTCAGCGAAATCTAACTGATTCGTTCTCCTTGGCAATATGAAATCAACAAATTTGCAATGTTCCCTGGTACCAAGCTTTCGAAGTAATAAACTTATTTTCTTTCCATTTGGCCAGTTTTCGCAGTCTGTTTCAAAAATATCTTCATACCTCTTGAAGTATGCATCAAAAGTTTTATCCTCTTCTGGTATGTATGTAAACACATCTATGCTGTTAACAATTGTTGTGTTGGAGAAGGTTGTATTACTTTCTTGTATATTTCTAATAATTCTTTCTGTTCAAGTTGCATCCATCTGCACAAACCTTTCTTCCTGCCTTTCTTCCTTTTATGAGTCGTTCATTTTGTCTTTCGTATAGCGTTTGCTGTTTTTTCTGTAGGATCTGCTGATTCTGTATGAACTGTGTCATTATTTTAGCAAATTCCTCTATCTTGGTTTTTTTTTAAAGATTAGAAAAATCAGTCTCTTTTACTAATTCACTTTTGACAATAACTACGAACAACCGTTTTTAGGTTTGCTTCTTTTTTCTATATATTATTTTTTGCGCTGACCCTTTCTTTTTCCCTTTTCCTATTGAGGGATTAAAAAAAAATGTATTTTATTTTTGTCTCTTAATCCGTTAAGTTTTGATTATGTACAAGAAAAAAATCCTTTCTCGGTACAGCTGAAAAAAATCACTTTTCTCCTTCAAGACAACTTGCATGAATTAGTTTACGCTGTACTAGCGAAAACGCCTTTTTTTCTTTGACTTTCATAGTCACTTTGAAATGGTTATTGGTATTTTGCTATCAAGTATCCAGTGTTTGAATATCTCGTTCGACAATTTTGTAGTTACTTTCGTTTGTTTTTCTTTTGTTTTGAGTAAATCTTCGCTCGACAAATCTTTGTAGTTACTTTTGTTTGTTTTTCTTTTCTTTTTTTTTTTTTTTCGAACGTGATAACTTTCCGTGTAAACTATTTTTCGAATACTGTGGCTGTGTCTAACAGTGAATTCTCGAGTAAATCTTTTTCAAAATCCTCGATGATACTGTTGTGTTCAAAGAGTAGATTTTTTTTTCTTCGAATACATTTTTTTTTTTTTCAATCTTTCTCGAGTACGTATTTTTAGTACACCATTGTTGAGTTTAGTAGTGGATTGTCCCGCGTAAGTCTTTTTTCGAATTTTTGACGCCACTGTTGTGTTTACTAGTGGATTTTATCCTGCGTAAGTCTTGTTTTGAATTCCCGTTGCCACTGTTGTGTCCGCACAAATAATTAACAAGAACATGGAACGTAAAGGTATACAATAATATATTAGGAAGAAAAGTTATATACATATTTACATGTCTTCAGATATACTTCAGTTGGAGATATTCCGGCAGGTGGCGTGTTTCATGTCTTACTGGAGGCAGCATAGGTGTCTTGCTATTTGATGGTCATTCCGAACTCCCTCGGTATTGGTGATTGATACCTTTATATATATATCACTCACCCGTCTCCGTCTATATTAATTAGTGGACGTCTCCACAACATGGAGTTTCCTTGAGCACATTCTGTTGTTGAGAATTTAGAAAACTGATTTGATTTTGGCAGGTAAATCTTTATAAAGAGACTTTCTCAAACATTCCAGCCTGTTTACTGTATTCATACGCAAGGGAACATAACATAGTTCCTTTTGTTTGATGTATATGGTGGTCGCATCACAACGTCATGTTCCTATGTGTTCTTAATACGCATGGGTGCTTCAAAGTGGTAATTGCTGTGAAATGTTTCTGCTGGGGATTTAATCTGGCCAAATAGCGGTCGCTACATGCCAACAACAACAACAACAAAAAATAAGGAAGAAATTAAATTCTGAAGTAAGAAATAAAAAACATGTGTATATATTTATATGTGTACTGCTTATCTTTAATACCATTACACATGGGAGACTCCTAAATCGCGAAGTGATTCCTACAAATGCTAAAAAGCAAATGACTCTAAATGGTTACATTTTCTCCGCTTTGTTGGAATTGGCTTTTTTCCTTACTTCCCAAACAAGTTTTCATGTGAAAATGTTAACTTCAAGTATTTTCAACCAATGAAAACCGTTTCAACTCCCCAAATGTAACACATCTATGTAAAAGTAGTAAGCCAATGTAGGCTTAAAAATTCCTATATAACCTGGTCAACATAATCAGTTTTTCTCCAGAATTCTCGAGTCGGCCACACCATGAACAGGATTCTGGAATATCTACTCAACACACACCAACATCATGTCTTTGGGCCAGAGGAGATGGAAAGGATTCAATGACTCACATACCAGTTTTCTTCATTTTGCACACACATTGTTACACACTAGTGGCAGAAACAAACAGAAAGGAATGGCTATGCACAGTTATACATGTACTAACAAGAACAAGATAAAGCAACACACATACACAATGCTCCTCTGCAAAATACTTACACATATAATTCACACTATGACCATTTTGACTTTTGACTACAAATCCAATTTTCTTCACCAAAACACGTTTACAAGTTACATTTACTTGATGAAAGTAACTTTATATTCATATTTTTGTATAAAAATGTTTTGTTATAAAAATTTCATATTTCTCATTTTTTATATTCATATATATTTTTGTATAAAACTGTTTTGTTATAAAAATTTCATATTTCTCATTTTTTATATTCATATTTTTGTATAAAAATGTTTTGTTATAAAAATTTCATATTTCTCATTTTTTATATTCATATATATTTTTGTATAAAACTGTTTTGTTATAAAAATTTCATATTTCTCATTTTTTATATTCATATTTTTGTATAAAAATGTTTTGTTATAAAAATTTCATATTTCTCATTTTTTATATTCATATATATTTTTGTATAAAAATGTTTTGTTATAAAAATTTCATATTTCTCATTTTTTGCATTCACAAAACCTACTGACCCTTCTATTTTGTTAATGTTTAATTTATTTCCATTTTTATTTGAATGCATATATATATATATATATATATATATATATATATATATATATATATATATATATATATATATATATATATAATAAATTCCACAGCCAAACAACATCGCAGCCCACAAGAGCCATGACAGTCAAAGAACCGGAAGTCCAAGACTCGAGTTTCGCCCTCATTTGGGCTCATCAGTTAGACACATCCGAACTCAGGATTCGAAACCCGAGCCTCTTGCATGCAAGGTAAGCACTCTACCAACTGAGCAAACGCCCTGCACACAAGAATTTCAATTAACCAACACAGATCAAGCAAACCGCGCCGAAATCCGACTGTGAAATGAACCTACTTCGTCTCAACAAGGGACGCGGTCATCCAACCAGCTTGCTTAAGTTGAATGACCGCGTCCCTTGTTGAGACGAAGTAGGTTCATTTCACAATCTGAGTTCAGATGTGTCTAACTGATGAGCCCAAATGAGGGCGAAACTCGAGTCTTGGACTTCCGGATCTTTGACTGTCATGGCTCTTGTGGGCTGCGACGTTGTTTGGCTGTGGAATTTATTATATACAATCTCTCACATTCTGAAAATCATATATATATATATATATATATATATATATATATGGTTGAGTGGGAGAACTGCCGACTGTCAACACGATGGTTCTAGGTTCAATCCTTGGCTTGGGAGAGATGCTAGTCTAGCGGCACTGATGAATTGTGATAGAACGAAACAGGACTGTATGTCGATGACTGCAAATATATTTTAAGCCCCCCTCTTTGGGTAGAGCACTGTCGTAAATAATCTCACCCGCTACTTAATTGGCTGAAAATGCGAAGCTCGTCGTTTGTTTGTTTACGAACAGGCGATTTGAGCACTATAAAAGTGGTGGCGGGTGTCTATTTAAATAGACATTCCGACGACTTATTTACGGGCGTCGATTCCAAGGTCGAGTGGGAGAACTGCCGACTGTCAACACGACAGTTCTAGGTTCAATCCTTGGCTTGGGAGAGATGCTAGTCTAGCGGCACTGATGAGTTGTGATACAATGAAACAGGACTGTATGTCGATGACTACAAATATATATATATATATATATATACATATATATATATATCGTTTATTTTATTCCTTCATTATAACATAACTTGTATACCAATTTATATTAAATGGAAGTGAGGTCCTCGGCAAAACACAAAGACGCTATTGTCGTCCAAAATGGCCCTACCACATTACTCTTTTCCAATAGTAAATAATGACTGGAATTTTTAACCTTGACATCTGTAACAGTCAAAACTTGCTACAATCACAGGCAGGAGCTACTTCTTGTGGCTCAAGATTTGAAATCCATTTTCTCCCTGGCTTGTCCAATCACAAACCAGCTCTCAATCACATGACCGAGTACAAAAAAGACGAAAACACAAACCCTCTGTCTCTTTCCTCCTGACCCTGCCAGGCAGCAGACATTAGCCTGGAGCCAAAGCCCTAGACTGAACATGAGTACAGCAAGCTAACATAGCATTTGTTTCCACGTGCGGTACCCACGCAAACTTTCTTTATCATGCTATAGAACTGCTCTCGTTGATACACTGACACACACACACACATATATGAAGACCTTTCTCATTCTTTCTCCTTCAACCGGCCTCCTTCGTCCCGATGAGTGTTGGCTGTTTTCTTCTCAACAAGCCGGTATATTATTAAATCTATCTTTACACACCAGAACACTTCAACCTGCTAACCCGTTTCTTTCTTGTGCACGCTACTAACGAAAATGACAAAGTTGTTTATTAAATGTTAAATTGAGATTTCCATTAACAAAACATCATTCTTTTTAAAATGACAAGCATGCTGTCAGGAATATTTTGCATCCAGGCTAAAAACAGGGTTGATTCTTGAACCTTTATTATTCCCGATATTCATAAACGGCTTTTTTGATAAAGTTGTGTTTGAAATGTGTATATTTGCTGGTGATACAAGGCATGAGCGAAAAACGGATGTACACACATCCAAGGCAATGGCAGAGACTTTAGAAAACAACCTTCAGCCTTAGTGGAATAGAGCCGTAAATGTTTGGTAACATTTAATGCTACTAAGACTAAGCTTCTTTCCTTTAACAATTAGGAAAAACATTGTCTACCACGGCTTGCCATGATGTATACTAAATTAGATCCTTCTTAGATAATGGGACCATCCAAGTTGTTATTGATGGATGTACATCCAAGCAACATAACATTAATGCAGGAGTGCATCAGGGATCGATCCTTTAATCACTATTATTCCTGATATTCATTAACAACCTCCCTGATAATATTGTGTCCGAGATGGGTATGTTTATTGATGATATAACTCTCTATAACATGCATGAGGGAAGAGCGAATGTACATAATGGCAAAATCATTAGAAAATGACCTCCAGACCGTAGTGGCATGGGGCCGTAAATGTTTGGTAACATTTAATACTACTAAGACTAAGCTGCTCTCCTTAACAATTACAACATGCCTTCTCAACAACTGACTGCCATGACACTCTGCCTGAGAGCACATCCTTCTAATTCTTTGGCTTAATATTCACAGGCAGCATGAACTGGAACAAACAGATTGAAGACATTGCAAAGTCTGCTGCAAAGAAGAGGAGTTCCCTCCATCATGTTAGAATGATCACACCTGAGAGTATCATGTATCTCTACAAATCTACCATTCACACACAAACAGAATATTGTTAGTGCGTCAACCACTAATCTCTCCCTTTTAAACAAGATCCAAAAAAGAGTCTCCAATCTAATAGGTCCCACACTATCAATTAAACTTCAACCCCTGTCTCATCATCACAATGTTATGTCCCTATTGCTGTTTTACAAGGTTTTAATGGAATTTGCTCTGATGAACTTAAATCACTTGTACCATCTCAACTTACATACCCCCAACAAACCAGCTTAGCAGCAAAATTTCACGGCTTCACCTAGATACTTTAATTAGCTTCTTTCCTCAAACTGCTAGACTTTAGAATTCCCTTCCTGTTTCTTGTTTCCCTTATTGTTCTAACATGTAGATGTTTAATAGAAATTTCGCTCATTTCCTTACATAGTACCCTGCAGACATGGTCCAAAATAGTAGCCTTTTATGCCCAAGTCGCCATATGCCTGTTTGAGGTGAATAAAAAAAATAGACTTTACATTGAGTTTACATTTTGCATCAACCATGCAAATTCAAATAAATATCTTTTATCAGTTCAGACTTGTGTTCCTCAGATTTTCGGTTCAATGCTACTGGTACATTATCTGACTGAGTTTCTGCATTACAGCTCATTCCTGATGATGATCTAGACCTTAGAATAGGGAATAGAAGTTACCACAGATTTGTGGACAACTACTGTTATTTACCAGGTACACAACAAATATTTGTCCTGTAGTGTAGTTGATGTGATACGATGCTTGTTAAAGATTGGAGATAACCATTTTGGAGTAGTGTCTATATTCATCTGACTGAGCTGACTCGAAATAAAGAACAAATAGGGTCACTAGGTTCCATATAAAAATACCAACATCTTTTGTACAATAAAATCAACTTTATTGAACAGTTTCATTCACACATAAAAGTGTTACATGATAAGGGCTGTCCCCTTTTCATGTAAGTATAAAAATAGAGAAATTTAGTTAAAATGAAAATGAAATAGAATAGACGAAATTCGAACCTCGTAAATTAGGTTCAGAAATAGATTACGAGAGAGAATTAGAAATTGGAATGTAAAACAAACCATTGTTTAGCTTAGAGATAAAATAGTTTCAAGAAAAGAATGTACGTTGACAATTCTGTTATGAAAAATTCAATTGAGGAATGCAACTATACAAGATAATTTAATAAACATGTTTTTAACATATTGGAAATATAGGTTATTGGGAATATAGGTTAAAATTCCTTTTGTAAACAAAGGAAAAAATTTTGGACACGCATGTCCAGAACACGTGAAAGAAGACACATGTTTTAACATGTGTATGACGTCATGGAAAATGGGAAGTTCTAGATATAGTTAGAAACTTGGGAGAAACTGGGGAGAGTCAGAGAGAGTCTGAGGACGACAGATGACAATCCAGACATGGACATTCGAACGTCTAGAAGCGAGACGGTCACTTTTGAAGCTTAGAATGTGAAGCTTTGAATTTTTGACTCAGAAAACCACGGCCAATCGTGAGAAGAAATAAACCCATCATGTGTTTTTATAAACGTCGTCTTTGTGTTGTGATTCTACCAAAAGGTAAAGTGAAAATTGTTATTATATGTTTTGTATATCATGTGGTTTAGAATGTCTTGACATACACATCTCATATCTACAATGTGAACTCTACATCTCATATCGACACTTCTAAGTATGAACATATTTTATAAATATGAATCGCATCATGAAACGAACAATCTCTCTTACAACAATCTCTCTCTTTCTAAGATACAACAACATCCCTCTATAAGACTCTCACTATTAAAAAGTCCTAACAACGAACGATATAACAACAACAATAACAACAATAATACTAATGAAACCCCTATATAACAAAAGTAAGAATGCAAGACAAGTTGGTTTGACAGACAGAATTTTGCTATTGAAAGAGAATTGACTTCCTTAGTTTCATTTTGTCCTGCCATGGAAAATGGGGATTAAGCATCAGATCTTCATGGCGTCAGTCCAGGAACTGTTTGCAATTTACAGAGATATACCAGTTTAAAAGATTAGAGCAAAGCAAACACACAGACACAAATTGTAAAAGGGAAACAATACGCAATTATCTTGTTTCTGGCAGACAGGGAGTAACACTAATTTCCCCTTTTTCTTTCTCTCTCTTTCTTCTTCTTTTCCTTTTCCCTTCTTTTTCTCTGCTTGAGTAGCATACGATTAAGATACGTGCACTATGCACACCAACTGTGTTATACACACACAAACCGATGCTTAAATGCAATGAACTTTTGCGACATTCAAACCTTATTGAGGTAAGCCATAAACATTGCAAACCTTGAACAAACAAACTCTACAAAGATGAATTACCTCGGTAACCAAACATTATTCAGTTAACACTTGATTGGCAAAGATCAACAGTGCACATGCACACACAACTATGTCTTATGCAAATGTTTCTTCATCTTTAAATAAATTACATAGTTGTAAATATGAATAATTTCGGTTCTTATTCCATATAAATCATCAAACATGCACATCCATAACAAGTTTAGCACCAAAATAAGCCTGGGTAGAAATGAGGGAAAAAGCAAGTGTACACTGAAGTGTCCGAATTGTCTAATGTATTTCTACATGACTTTTAACATGCACGTTTTAGCCATCCAAACAACATATTAATCACTCTGCAAGCAGTTACTTAACAATACAAAAGAAAATAGGTCTCAGTCATGCAAGTGTTACAGTTTTTTCATTCAAAGACAACATACATCAATCATAGGTGTTATATACATCAAGGAACACGAGTTATTTCCCCTTGACTCGGATTACTCCCACCATCACCATTGCCTGCAATCTCCCACCACACAATCACGTGGTATATCGTTGTAGCAAAAACTGCTACTCCTTCTCAGCATTAATAAAGCTTTTGTATCATTCACACGTGTGTCTCTATTCTCTTGATGTTATCAGTAACCCTTTACTAATATAGTCTACATAATACAACATGGTGTCAGAAAATAATTACGAACCTTAACATTCACAAACCTCAAAAAAAAAAAAATAAAAATATATATATATATATATAAACAAAAAACTATGGAATTTCTGCCGCTCCCCAAAGAACTTAACTTTTCATCAGACAATCTCGGACAAGAATGGGAAACATGGAAAAACCAATTCAAGTTATTTTTACAAGCAACAGAGTCAGACAAAAAACCGGAGAAGGTTAAAATATCGATATTATTGACCTGTATAGGAAATGAAGGAAGAAAAATTTATTACACCTTCAATTTTGAGAACGAAAAACAGAAATACAACTTAGAAAATGTGATAGAAAAATTCCACTTGCACTGCCAACCAAGAAAAAACCTAACTTTTCTCACATACCAATTCTTTACTTGCAAACAAAAAGAAATGCAGAGATTTGATGGATATGTCACTGAACTACGACAAAAAGCAAGCAAATGCAAATTTGGACAACTTACCGAGAGACTAATAAAAGACATTCTCATCTGTGGCATTAACGATAACATGCTTTGAGAAAGAATGCTGAGAGAACCATCGTTGGATTTAGAAAAGGCAATTCAAGCAGGGTTCAGTGGTGAAGAAATGAAGAGACACTCTAAAATAATGGCCACGTCAGACACAGAAAATATATCGCTAATTCGGGACATGAAGAAAAACAGAATAACAAAAAACAAGATGTCTGTCCATGCAACCTTTAAACGAGAAGACAAAAAGCCCGCCAAAACACAGCACTGGATCAAAAAATGTACATATTGCTCCGGTTTGCACCAGAAAAACAACATATAACAAAACCTGTACAAACTGTGGAAATAAAGGGCATTATGCACAAAAAAGAAAAAATTATACAATGTCGGACAATCATACAACTCTGACCACGAGGAATCAGACCAGTTCAACTTGGACGCCATATTGAAAAAAAAAATATACACATGTTCCAAACTGACAAGTGGGAAATAAAACTACAAGTTAATGAAACATTTATTAATTTTAAAATTGATACAGGAACTGAAGTGAATGTAATATCAGTAAAGATTTACGACACAATAAAACCTAAACCTAAATTAACAAAATCAACGATAACATTAACTGCATATAATAGTACAAAAATTCCTATAATAGGAAGCTGCATGATACGGCTACAAAACAAAGACATAAAAATAAATACTCAGTTTATCGTAGCAGATACCAATGCAAATGCAGTAATTAGTGCAAACACAGCGGAAAATCTGGATTTGATAAAAAGAATATATGCGATAAATAAGACTGATATAGAAGCCCTAATAGGAAGACATAAAAAATTGCTTTGGTGGCATCGGAAAATTACTGATCACTCACCACATAAACCCAGATATAAAACCTGTTATAAATCCCCCAAGAAATATCCCATTTGGCATGAAACCAAAATTAAAAAAAGAACTTGAGAAAATGATAAAAATGGGAATAATAAAACCCACCGAAGAACCTCTAATGCACCATGAAATACCAGTAACACCATGGACGAAAGAAGTTGCGACAAACATTTTTTACTTATACAATAAAGCATATGTAGTAATAATAGACTACACAACGAGATACTTTGATATCCACAAACTTGATGACTGTAAATCACACACAGTGATCAAGAAAATAAAAAACACTTTCGCAAAATTTTGTTTTCCACAAATACTAATCAGTGACCAGTTCGCATCATCAGAATTTAAACAATTTTTTCCTAAAGATTGGATTTCAAACGCATCACAACAAGTCCGAACTATTCACAATCCAATGGATTAGTAGAAAGAAATATACAAACTATAAAAAGGACACTAATAAAGTCACTTGAAAGCAACCAAGACCCATATCTAGCTATGTTAGCACTATGGACATCACCGTTAAAAGATAAATCATCATCGCCAGCTCAACAACTAATGAAAAGAATGCTTAGAATAAACCTTCCTAACATCATGCATAATAAAGCAATGAAAAGGTATGAAATAGATAAAAAGTCTAAAGAACTACCAACACTAAACAAAGATGACACTGTTCGTATTCGCTCCCAAGCAAAATGGAACCTGAAAGGTATAATTGTTAAAAAACTAAAAGAGCCTCGTTCGTATTTAGTGAAAACAGAACAAGGAAAATATTTAAGATGTAACAGGCGTCACCTCTTAAAAGCAAGTGAAAATCCAACACGCAAAGTTACACACGACTATGAAAACATATTCAATCAAGAAAATAGTCTAAGACAAGCCGTACCACAAACGGGCACAGAAAAGAGAACAAGAAAAAACTTCACAACGAGAGGAAGAACGATTAGGCTTCCAGCCAGATACAGACACTAATTAAATACATATAAAATAAAAATAAAAACATTTATTTTTAGTAAAAAACCGAAGATGTTATATACATCAAGTAACACAAGTTATCTCCCCTTGACTGGGATTACTCCCACCATCACTATTGCCTGCAACCTCCCACCACACAATCATGTGGTACATCGTAGTAGCAAAATCTACTACTCCTCAGTGTTAATAAAGCTTTTGTTCCGTTCACATGTCTGTCTCTTCTCTTCATGTTATCGCTATCCCTTTACTAATACAGTCCACATAATACAACAATAGGGATATCCAGATCTATGTTTATATGACACACACATAGTGGTGGGTGTAAGGGTTACAATAGGACAACAACATTACTAATCTATGGGTCAAGAAATTGTAATAAATAAAGTTTTCTGTTTTACTAATCTAGACACCACCAAAAATGGCCGAAAAATCAAGTTGTTGTTGAAAAGTTACTCAGAAATAATGGATTTTAATAAATGTAATTTCGTTTTAAAAAAAACGAAATTACATTTATTAAAATCCATTATTTCTGAGTAACTTTTTTTTCCAGAAAGATAAAACCCTGAATTTTATCATATAGAAAGCAGAATAATGTAAAACTTTTCTACTATTTTTAATTAAATTTTAAATGTTAAATTTTCCACAAAAGTTAACAATTGATATTTTTTGTCTTGCACAAAAACGTATATAAATAGTTAAAAAAAAAAAAAGACGGTTTTTGAAAGAATTAATTTGTTTATTTCTTGTCTAACTAAGATGTAGGGTGATTTTCTATGAGAATATGCAAAAATATAATATAAGTACCTGGATTTCAAATAATTCCACTTATTCATATAGGAAACCAGTTACTTCGCATTGATTTGATACAATGTTTACATTTATACTTGATAAAAAGCAAACTACCGAAGACCAAACAGGCCAAAAAAAAACTTATTTTTCAGTGACGAAAATTTCAATGTATTATTAACGCTGAGGATGGCCAGTACCAGATGGGTGACCATTTGTATGAGTTTGGTTTTTAATGTGTAAGTGTGTGGGGGTCAGGCTCCCCAAAATGGGGCGGAGGGCAATTTAAAGCAGAATAAAAAAAATGATTTCAGTGCGTTTGGTCCACCGTAGTCGAAAGGCGGCAAACGTTTTAAAACGGGATTGAAAAAATGATGATATTTTTAACACAAAGGGCACAATATTTATCGATTTTTTTTTTCATCAATTCTTCAAAGCATTCCCTGTTTAATAATGGTCATGCATTATTCGGCTCGCTAAAAAAAATTGTTAATTTATTTATCAAAGATTTTAAGATGGCTTTTTTCGTATAAATATTTAAAAAAAAATTTTTTTGTTGTGCTTAACTTAAATTAATTATTTTACTTAACATATTCACCGAATTTCAGACTTCAAAACTCAAAAGCGGAATAATTAAACACAATCGAAGTTCTGATATTCAAACGTCAAAATAAGGTATGCAAACAAGTTTGTTTTTTTTTAATCTATAATCCTGTCCCTTACAACACAATATGTTTTGTTCAGTTTCAGATGATTATTTTAAGCATATTTGGAGGAACCCCCTCAAAACAAGGGGGGGGGCGGATTGTAAGCATATATATATATATATATATATATATATATATCGTTTATGAAAAATAAGTACAATGTTATAAAGTTCATTCTTCTCTTAATAATCGGTGAAAATTTCGTATTGATTGGAAAATTACCTGATTTTTGGTAGATTTTTAAAAAGACGGTCCGTCAAAAAGTACTTACCTGCCCCTCCCCCCGTTTTGTAACTAATCTATTATCAATACAAGCAAAAGAGCAACAGCTGCGATTCTGAATGAATTATGTCTTTCATCGATTTTTAAACTGCTTTTTAAATGTCACAAACAAGAGATGATTATTGAGATGTTGCAGGGCTGGTCGTCTGGGGACAATCGACCCAAAAACTAATAAGGTAGAAGAATGACAGACACGGGTTGTTTGGTTAAATGAGTGTTCGCCTTTTATTTTTTAAAGGAAGCAAAAAAATTAATCGTTGGATCTGGTTGCTGGTCGCCTGGAAGGCCGCACGTCACTGGAGGCTAAGGTTGGGAACAGGTACTCTAGACGTAGCATGGTTCAGGGTTGCTCGCTTGGTTTGGTATTATCAGCTGGACATCAAGGCGGTCCGGAACGGATGGTGGACACTGAGATGGAGGGATGGGTCAGTGTTAAGGAACGTGCAACACTGAGAACAGAGGATCAGTGTTAAGGAACAGACGACACTGAGAACAGAGGGATCAGTGTTTAGGAACGGACAACACTGAGAACGGAGGGATCAGTGTTAAGGAATGGATGACCCTGAGAATGCACAACACTGAGAACGTAGGAATCAGTGTTTAGGAATGGACAACACTGAGAACGGAGGATCAGTGTTTGGGAACGGACAACACTGAGAACGGAGGGATCAGTGTTAAAGAACGGACGACACTGGGAACGGAGGGATCAGTGTTAAGGAATGGACGACCCTGAGAACGGACAACACTGAGAACAGAGGGATCAGTGTTTGGAAATGGACAACATTGAGAATGGAGGGATCAGTGTTAAGGAACGGACGACCCTGGGAACGGGCAACACTGAGAACGGAGGAATCAGTGTTAAAGAACGGATGACCGGCAGGGAGCCAAGTGTGAGCAAGGTGGCAGGCGAGGCTGCAGGAGACACCAAGGGCTGGAAAGCTGCAGGAGTGAGCTGGAGGCGCTGGAGGCGCTGGAGCGAGCTGAGAGGCACCAAGGGCTGGAAAGCTGCAGGAGTGAGCTGGAGGCGCTGGAGCGAGCCGGGAGCACTGGAGACTGGAAGTGAAGTTCGCTGCTGGTTGGTCTCAAGAAGCAAGCAGTAGTGGATCACATTTGTGAAAAAACTTATTAGCCCTGATAAGAGCTGTTTGAACTCTGCTCAGAATGGCTGCTCCTGCTGCTGGTGGGTTCGGACAACATGACTGGTAGCGTCAGTCATAGCTCCCTGGGCAAGTTTTTTTTATTTATCATGAAAATTATATTACATTTTTTAAGGGCATACAACAAGTGCCAGGCAGGTGTTATATAATAAAAAATGATACAACTTTATGATTAGGCATGAAGCCATAAAGGAATGGGGGGGGGGATCGGAGGTCATCCACTGGTCTATTCCCTAAGACTAGTTGCAATCACCACAATACCGCATTCACTCTATGAACTTAAGCTATTTAAAATCTACCCAGATGAGATGAAAATGACATATTTACAATATTTACAATGTTAATATATATATGTTAACATATATATATATAAGGGATTTTTTTTTATATACAAAAGTTAGGTGATGTGTATGATATATGAGGTTGTGATGTGTATGAAATATGAAATGGTGAAGTAGTGATGTGTATGATATATGAGGATGAAGGGGGGGATGAAAGCCTTAAAACACCCCAAAATAAAGAAAAATAAACATGTACTTGAGCCTGTTTCGCGTGAATGCGGACAAACTAGCGGTGTGTATCCACCTCCGACTAAATACCGAGCGGGATAGCCTCCTTCTATCACATCTGATTTTGATTTTAAGTTGATGTTTAAAATGCGAAATCAGATAGTAATGAGAGATTGGATCCCCCCCCCCTCGCTCTATCTCTATGCGTGATGTCCACACAACTAGTCTAGCTACGCCTAAGATCACTAGGAACACCATTCGTTCCTCCCTAGGCCACAGCGGATCTGCATTGTAGACCACGGATGCCAAATCCAGGCATGTCACCTGGTCGGGAACAATGCGAGCCGTGACCTCGCTGGCATACGCCCAGTATTCTCGTAGCTTGGAGCACTCGAAAAAAGCATGCTCGACAGTTTCCTCGTGCTCCTCCTCGCACCGAGGACAATTTGGGTTGATCTCGTCGTTGTAACTGTGACGCCTGCCATTAAGGACAAGCGCATTCCTAACCAGTCGCCAGGTCAGGGAAAACTCGGAGTTATTGAGGTAACCCCGGCCTGGCGCCCAATTCCACAGAGAGCGCACCTCCCCGTCCGACAGCCGCAGCCGCTCCCCTAGTGGGTCTGACGCGGTTCCCCTCCACTAACTCGCTGTAAAATGCCCTTCTAGGCCGGACAAGGTCACTGGACCTCGGCAACACTCTGAGCGCCTCTCGGCATTCGTCGTAGAACCGCGGCTGGTTTCTCGGCTTGCGTCTACTTTCAACTGAGTGATCGGGAATGAGGTCGGGAAAAGCTCTACCGACAACAGGGCCCCACGCAGATTCTTCTACCAGAGTTCTACTCAGGAACGCCAGCGTCTCGGCACGTTTGTGTCTCATCAAATCTGGCATTCCCAACCCCCCATCAATCGGACGTTGAGTACAGACCAGCGGCTGCTGCACATTCCACAACAGAGAAAAGAGCAACAGGGTCAAAGCCACAAGACGATTCGCAGGCAGGGAAGTACAGCCAGCTTGTAAAGGATGAGTGGAAAGACGTATGTAGCACACACCTCCAATCTACTTTAGAGGGACAACCCCCTCCGAAGCCAAGTCCTCACTGACGCTCTGACCTTTGCCTGTACCTCCAACCAGTTTTTGTTGAGCTGGAGGCCCGGTCACAGCTCCATTGGACACCTTACATAGCCTACCCCTAGTTACCTGGCCCTGATACCGCTCGCTAGCCGAACAGTTCAGGTCCCCCTTGGCTAGTTCTATCTCTAGGGTGTCCACCCCACTGCCACCGCCCGGGCCAACCTATCCTCTAGACGCTTCTCTGCCTTGGCCTTATTTAGTGCGAAGCATTGGCCGTACTTGACAGAGAAGTCCCTACTGCTAGCTTTGCCACTAACCCACCACTTATTCCCGGTAAACCCCCCTCCACTAGCCCCTTCTTGATATGTTCGACCAGCTGTTCCCGGAAGTCGGCCAACTTCAGTAAGGAGGTGTTCAACATCCAGTACCCAGCCAGTTTGTGCTTCCTATCTAAGTTGATTCGAGCCACAAGTAGTTTGTGGTCGAAGTGACCTAACCAGTGGAACATGAGACAGGTAGTATAATCGAGGGTGCCTCCTCTAACTAACAACCGATCCAGATAGGTACCCAGACCGGAGGGCCTATTAGAGAGCCTAGTCCACATCTCCCGCCCCAGATGATCCACCCGGAATCTATCGACCAGATCGCACAAAGTCATCAAATCAGACAGACTGGTGTCACACCCATCCGTTCCGCTAGTCCCGCCCACCTTATCTACCCTGGGATCAAGGATGGCATTCCAATCACCCACTAGGACTAACCATTCCAAACCCCCGAGAAACACCTCCAACCGCAGAAAAATGGAAACCCGCTCTCCTGTGGTATTAGGCGCATAAACCGTGATGACTCGAAACGATCTATTTTCAATGACAACATCGGTCACGACCAGTCTGTCATCAGCATCCGCGTGCACAATGCTAACCGCTGCAGAAAGAGTGCGTCTTACTAGCAAGGCCACCCCTTTACTTTGACGGTCACCGAATGCTAAAAAGACATTGTAATGCCCCTCCAGCATCCGCTGATTATCAACTGAAATGAAGTGAGTTTCTTGCAGCGCGGCCACATCTATTTTCATGGACATGAGGTCCCTCAGTACCCTAGCGGCTTTGCTTCGGCA
The DNA here is from genome assembly GCF_053919585.1 of Euprymna scolopes. Taxonomy (NCBI): domain Eukaryota; kingdom Metazoa; phylum Mollusca; class Cephalopoda; order Sepiida; family Sepiolidae; genus Euprymna; species Euprymna scolopes. The sequence continues at coordinate 26,577,713 of NC_136521.1, forward strand.
CCTCATGCCCCTCACGTTCAAGCTAGCTAGGCTCAAATACGTAGCCATTATGCCTATTCAGTGTCAACCATCGGCTTGAAGTCTTTTGCAGTCAGGATGCTGCAGGATTGGGCGAGGTTACCTGAAAGCAACTTGGACGTGACTCCGTCCCTCTCGCGCAATTCCCCCGACATCTAGCAGAAAGGTTAACTTTATGGCCCAATAGAACGAAGGGTGGACATACAATGGGACCCTCCCTTCGCACCTATTCGCCAACTGTTTGAGGGAGTTGTGCACCTCCTCCACCAACTTTGTGTTCTTGATTGCCGTTTTCGCAGCCTCTATCATGTTCCACATGGCCTTGGTGCGTCCCACTCTCGTGTAACACACAAAGGTCATGAGTAGAGGAGTGTTTTTAAAATGAGTAGGATCCGCAGTCGATAGGCCGTCCACTGTCTCCAGCTTCTGGAGTGGCTTCAGGTGTCCCCTCTGCCTGGGGGTAATCTTATTGGCAGCATGGTGAGGATCGACCTCACAGATCCGGTCTCCGGGGAGGAAGGGGAGCTTTCTGGTTTTTTCTCTCCTTACAGGAAAGGCCGATGCTGCTCTGCTGTGTTACTGGCCTCTCCCTTGACAAGGAACGGGCGCCAGCTGGGGGTGTATCGAATAGGGGTGAGGATTTCGGTTCAGTAGAGGGGGTCTGGGATTCGGGGGGGGGGGGCTGAACCGTAGAGACAGTCTTCTCTAGATGCATAGCGGATGGGGAACGGGACCCAGAATCCTTGGCCTTTTTGGCCTTTTTCAGGTCTTGTTTTCAGCATTCCACAATGACTGCCGGACTGTTACTGACTACCTGCTCCCCCCTTCAGAATCTGATGAGGGGACCAGATTCTTCCTTTTCAAGGACGACGACTGCAGATCCTTTTTCATGTTTGGAGATTGCGGCTCTGTGCTCTTGGTGGAGGAGCCACGTGACGACCCTGAGGGAGTCTGCTTATGTTGTTCTTGCGGGGGCTGCTTTTTTGGTTTAGAGGGGGTCTTTACTGATCTTCTGGATACTACTTTGCTCCAGCCCTGTACCCCCTCTGGCTGGCTTTTCAGGGGTTGCTGGTGCCACTGTCTCAGTTGTTCTGGTTGTTTCAGTGGAAGCAGGGGCGCCCGTAGGAAATCTTTTGGGGCATTCCTTCATCATATGCCCCTGCTTCAAGCAATGCCAACAGCTTGGCCGCCAACCTTCAACAATGACGCTCATTGTCCGGGTCTCGCATCTGAGTACAGCGGGGATTTTTTCGAAGCTGTCACGGTCGACTCTCATTTTTAGTTTGTAGTCCCCCAATAACAGATTACGGGGACCACGCACTGGCACCACGGCTTCGACGTCTCCATACTGGCTCATCACAGCCCCGATCTGCTTTGAGTCGATGTAACAAGGGATGCCAAGAATGGAGACGTTGATGTGTCTCTTACTCAGATACTCCAGCTTGAGGCGCAAATGACCCCACCCCAAGTCAGTCCTGGGCAATCTCACTACATCTTTATCCGTGGGTAAAAGAAGATCCCATGTCCCATAGGCTCTTCTACAGATGTAGGTTGCTGGGATACTAAACTCCCCCAGCATCTGAGCCATTACTTCCCTCGAGACCCCAGTCAGTGATTTCCTCTTAATGTCAATGGTGACTAGAGATACTATCCTTCTCTCTAGTCTGGCTACTGTAGTTGGCAGCGGCTTGATGATGTTGCCTTCCGTCAGATCCTTATACGTTGTGTAGTATAACTGGCGGTAGTCCTCAGGTGCCAACTGAGACTGGGGCCCCTAGGTTCTCTCTTGAGTTACCGGTTGCACCGGCGTGTTTGGGGGTGTCCTACTAGACGGTGGCTGCGTTCGTTGTCCGGGAGCAATCGTGCTATCCAGGGATTCCTGGGTGTCCGGAAGCGCCAGCCAATCAGAAGGTTTCTCGGCTAGTGATGTCACAGTGGCCCCAACTGCCCCATTCTTATGTTCAGGGTGAGCGGCCCCCGCCTTCCTCCTCTTGGAGCGCGATCGTCTAGCTCCTGCCTGGGCAGCTGATCTCTTGCTCCTAATCTCATCGTCACCACTGTCATAATTGCTGCTGCTGCTGCCGCTGCTGCTCAGCTCCATATTCCTCTTCAGGGTCTGCGACGGCTCTAGGTCAAGGCTGATGATATTGTTGACAGCCTGCTCCCGGTCGTCGGGCACCGCATTCTTGAATGCCTGATCCGGGTCAGTGGTTCTCAAATGCGAGAATTCGAGCGAACCCAAATGTTTCAATCCCAGCCCCGGGAGTACGCTCCTCCTCTGGGTCGGGCGGGGGTTGGGGGCTGACAGTTAAAGCCCTGGGTCTCTCTCACCGAGCCGGATCACCTCTCCCAGCTGGCCTAGCCCTACTGCTGCTGGGGACGGCAACATCAAAAGTATCAGAGTAGCCTAAGGCTCTAAACTCTGCTTCTAGAGTGCAGGGGGACAGCACTCGTACTGGCCTTAGGGGCGTGGCTCTTTACGGAGCCTGTTCTGACGACCGTGTCAGGGACACGGGCGGCATAACCCAGGCTAGGCAGAGTAGCGTAGCCTGGACTGCAGGGAGTGGGTGGGACAGTTGTGGACCCTGGTCCAACGCTCAGATTTTACCGTGAAGGCCCCCTCTGAGAACCAGACCCCAGGCTAAGCATTGCTGCGCCTGAGTCTGGACCAGCTACCCTCCTCTTCCCGGCGCTAGACATGCCGATTTGAGCTAGAGGGTGATTCCGTTGGGTTTGACCCGCAACCACACCCTACGTAGCTTGGCCAGCTGCTTAAGTCAGCCCGAAAAGAGAACCCTAAAAACCTGTAAAAAATTTAAAAAAAAAGAGACAGTTAGTGGCCCCCAAAAAGGGGGGCAAGCAGACCAAGGAAGCAAGAGAGATACTTCCTCAAAGAAAACCAAAGAGAGGTAACACCGGACATGATAGTCTAATGGGGACCTCCTGGGAACAAATCCCTGAGCGAGTTTTTATTTATCATATAAATTATATTACATTTCTTAAGTGCCAAGCAGGTGTTATATAACAAAAAATGTTACAACTCTATGATTAGGCGTGAAGCCATAAAGGAATTGGGGGTGAGGGTTGTCGGGGGCCGTCCGTCCACTGGTCTATTCCCTAAAACTAGTTGCAATCACCACAATAACGCATTCATTCTTTGAACTTAAGCTATTTGAAATCTACGCAGATGAGATGAAAATGATATCTTTACAATATTTACAATGCTGTGTGTGTGTGTTTTTCCCCCGACTTGGCCAGAATGAGCTGTATTTATTTTACCGGCGTAAGATTAGTGAGTTTGGTCTCCATGAAAACAAACAAACGACTCTATTTAATTATTTAATTCTTGAACGAAATTTATGCACTCACGAGTAGATTGGGAGTTTGTTGATTCCATCTAAATTTATTTCGTCTAAAGGGTAAAAATTAAATCATCTGTTTTCTTGATGCTTTGTTCAGGCGTTTCACTCGTGTTTAGCCGCATGTTTAGCTCGTGTTTTCCCGAACGTTTCGGTTCACTCCTGGCTGGTGAATGCACTCGTGTTTGGAGAATGTTTCACTCGTGTTTGGCGAACGTTTCACTCGTGTTTAGCCGGTAAGAGAAGGGGTGGGGGAGAAAGAAAGAAGGAGAAAAAAAATGGAGGCGATGATTTGAAACCGCAACAGAGGCTTGAGAAATGAAAAATAGCAGATGCAAACATTGTCACGTGCCAGGAGATTGATAATTCCAAACAAGATACAAGCAGACACACAAAAGAAAAACAAACATATTAACAAAAGTCAAGATGGAATTACAACGAAACAAAAGCAAAAAAAAAAAAAAAATATTTTTCTTCCTTTGTTTCTTCTTCTTTCTCACTTATTTAAATAATAAATATTTAAAACAAGTTCAGAATCCGAAATTATTAACGCATTTTATAATATTCTCTTATTAAGCGACCTTGGAATACTCACTTATAAAACAATCTAAGAATAAATAAATCTCGGAATATTTGTAGTAGTAGTAGTAGTAGTAGTAGTGACTACACCAACAGCAGCTGCCATTTTACTCTCATAAAACAAATTCAGAATGCTTATAAATTAATCTCTAATTTTGGAGAAACTTTTGTTCATCCACAAGTCGGCAGTGTATTTTTCAATTTTTTTCATTGGTTTTCTTTGGTTTATTAACCGAATGCTTGTATTTCAAATGTTCCTCATTCTTCTGAGGATGATTTTTTTTCTTCACTTTGTGAGCTTCATTCAACTTAATCACAAATAACGCGTTTATACATAGAATTTCTTCACTTTATTTTCACGTCACTGAAGACATTCAGATACTAACGCATAAAGAAATATTTGAATATCAACTCATAAAGTAATATTAGAATACTAATTCATGAAGCAATATCAGAATACTAACTCATAAAGCAATATCAGATTATTATCCCCTAAAATAATATTAGAATACTAACTCATAAAGCAATAGTAACATACTAACACATAAAGTAATATTAGAATATTAGCTCATAAAGCAATATAAGAATACTAACACACAAAGAAATATTAGCATACTAACTAATAAAACAATATCAGAATACTAATTCATAAAGCAATATTAGAATACTAACACACAAAGCCATACCAGAATACTAACTCATAAAGGAATATCGGAATACTAACTCATAAAATAGAATACTACCTCATTAAGCAATATTAGAATACTAACCTATAAAGCAATATTCAAATACTAACTCATGAAGCAATATTAAAATACTAACTCATAAAGCAATATCAGAATACTTACTGATAAAACAATATTAGAATACTAACTCATAAAGCAATGTAAGAATACTTACTCATAAAGCTAAATTAGAATACTACATCATAAAGCAATATTAGAATACTAACTCATCAAACAATATTCAAATACTAACTCATCAAGAAATATGCGAATACCAATTCATAAAGCTATATTAGAATACTATCTCCTAATGTGATAGAATACTATCTCCTAAAATAATATTAGGATACTAACTCATAAAGCAATATTAGCATACTAACTCATAAAACAATATCAGAATATTAACTCAAAAAACAATATTAGAATATTAACACACAAAGCAATATCAGATTACCAACTCATAAACAATGTTAATACTAACTCATAAAATAATATTACAATACTAACTCATTAAGCAATATAAGAATAGTAACCTATAAAGCAATATTAGATTAATATCTACTAAAGTAATATTAGAATACTAACTCATAAAGCAATATTAGAATACTAACTTGTAAGGCAATATTAGAATACTAACAGATAAAGCAATATCAAAATACTAACTCTTTGTCAAGAACTTTGCAGCTAATTCTACCCTTTGCGACCAAGACCGCCAACCCCCAATATTTCCTCCTGTATCAGAAAACACGCTATGTGATATACGTATATCTGTACGTGATGTTGCGAAGCTAATCAAAAACCTTGATTCGAGTAAAGCAACTGGCCCTGACGGTATTCCAATTATAGTACTCAAAAAACTTCAACCTGAACTAGCGCCCATACTTACAAAACTGTTTAAACGTTGTCTTAAGGAGAATAGTTTCCCATCTCCCTGGAAAATCTCATCAGTATGCCCTGTATTTAAGAATTCAGGTGATCGCTCATCCCCCTCTCAGTACAGGCCAATAAGTCTCCTGTGCGTCATGAGTAAGTTGCTAGAATCTGTGTTAAATAGAGAAGTAATCAACCATCTCAACAAAAATAACCTTCTTAGTGACACTCAATATGGTTTCCGTTCTGCTAGATATACAGCAGATGTCCTTACAGTTATATCGCATAGGATTAGCAAATCTCTCGACGGTGGCAATCTTTCTAGGGCAATTGCTCTTGACATATCTAAAGCCTTTGATAGGGTATGGCATAAAGGTTTACTTCATAAGATCGCTAGCTATGATATAGCTGGAAAAGTCTTCTCAATTATTAAATCATTTCTTTCTGATAGGTTCATAAGAGTAGTAGTTGAGGGGCAAAAATCAGAAGCTCACAGTATTAATGCCGGTGTCCCTCAGGGATCCATCCTGGGCCCAACTCTTTTCCTGATCTACATTAATGATCTTCAAAATCATATCCTTACATTATTTGTAGACATTTATGCTGACGACACTACCATTTATGGTACCACATCTAAGACAGTAAACGACCAAGTTCTCTCCAATTCTCTCTCCTCTGATCTTGAGCACGTAGTACAATGGGGAAAGGAGTGGCTGGTTACTTTTAATGCATCTAAAACCAAGCTTTTCTCTTTACATCATCAACATTCTAATCCACATTTGGCATCAATTGAAATGAATGGCTCTCGTCTTCAGGAGGCCTCAAGTTTTGACAAGCTTCTGGGCTTGACCATTACTCCTGATCTTAAATGGAACACGTACATCAAATCTGTTGCCAAGGCTGCTGGAAAAATGGTGGGATCTTTCTATCGATCCGGTAGATATCTCACTGCTGATGCTATTCTCTATCTATATAAGAGCCAGGTACGTCCAAGGATGGAATACTGTTGCCACATCTGGGCAGGAGCTGCTAGAAAGGACTTGTCCTGCCTTGATAGAGTTCAAAATAGACTTCGTAGCCTCGTAGGAGATGTCCTTTTCTCCTCCTTGCAACCTCTATCTCACAGAAGAGATGTTGCGAGTTTGTCTCTGATGTATCGTTATTTTCATAGAAAGTGTTCAACTGAGCTTCAATCTATGGTCCCCCCTCGCCAAACTTTCACAAGAAACACTCATCTAGCTGTAAACACTATCAATAATTTCCCCCACTCTTTATCTGTGCCTAAACCTAAACGTAGATTCCATGAACAAAGCTTCTTTCTTAGAACTGCACGCCTGTGGAATTGTCTTCCGTTTTCCTGCTTTCCGGCTGACTACAATATGGTTGTGTTCAAGTCTAGAGTAAATAAGTTCTTGATGAGCCGTTCCATATAAGTTATCAAATTTACCAAATTTTCATTACTAATGATTACTATACTGTCCAGTTTCTGCTGTACACTCTTTAACCCTTATCCTTGAGTGGCCTCTGGGCCTTGATAATGTGGTGATGCCTATGTAAAAAAAAACAAAAAAAAAAAACTCATGAAGTAGTATTAGAATACTAACTGATAAAACAATATCAGAATGCTAACTCATAAACCAATATCATAATACCAACTAATAAAGCAATATTAAAATACTAGCACATATCAGAATACTAACTCATAAAATAATATTAGAATACTAACTCATTAAGCAATATTAGAATAGTAACTCATTAAACAATATTAGAATATCAACTCACACAGCCATATTAGAATACTAACTCATAAAGCATTATTAGAATGTGATAGCAACTTTCTGTCTAATAAGACAATGTCATTCCGCATCCAGTCTGGTGCACTACATCTGCCGTGCCTATACAGTTCGAAGCTTAAATTGGTTCTCTGGATGTAGGTTTGGGAGGGTGATAAGGAGCTTTTGCCTTTCCTAGTTACCAATGTCCCTCTCTCGACGTTGCAGACAATGTCCGACAGAAAGGCAAGCCAATACAGTCAGAGCCAATGGAGCTGCAAGAGTTGTCGGAAACATGTTGCCATGCTTCACCATCCAACACGGATTTTTTTTGTGGTTTTCTTCCTTAGACATCCACAAGGCAGTGGCACTATTTACCCATAGCTGGTGAAAATTTAGGAAATATTTCCAATTTTAACAAAAACAATGGAGATCTCATTGTAGTTATGCTCCGATCAAAATGAAAGCAAAATCCTTACATGATTCTTACTTACAAGAATCGAAAGAAACACAAATCCTTTAGCGGTGAAAATTTAGGAAATATTTCCAATTTTGACAAAAACAATGGAGATCCTCATTGTAGTTATAGTTGTATCAAAAGGTAAGCAAAATCATTGAATAATTCTTCCTAAAAAGAAACGTGAATTCTATAAGAGTGAAAATCAAGAAAGTAGTTTCAATTTTGACAAAAATAACTGATAAATCAGTATTCGAATACTAACTCATAAATCACTATTAGAATACTAACTCATCAAGCAATATTCAAATACTAATTCATGAATCAATATTAGAATACTAACTCGTAAAGCAATATTAGAATACTAACTTTAAGCAATCTCAGAGTTACAACTGTGGAAATATTAGAATACTACATTTTGCAATCTTAAATAAAACCCTCATACAATTGTAAAATAGTAACTCCTCAAACAATTTCAAAATACTCACTTAAAACGCCATCTCAGAATAATAACTGGTTAACAAATCTCAGAATACTAACTCATTTATTACTGCACTCTTAATTATAAATGAAATAAAGATTTATTTTCTCTTATGAATTAATGTCTCTGGCGATTTGTCTACACACTGACCAATCAGCTTGCAGGGCATATTTATGTCTGCAACAGAGTGATGAAACTTTCAGGTCATGATAACAATGCAATTTTACAAAAATAACTGATAAATCAATATTCGAATACTAACTTAGCAAGCCATATTCAAATACTAACTCATAAAGTAATATTAGAATACTAACTCATTAAGCAATATTCTAATATTAACTCATAAAGTAATATTAGAATACTAACTCATTAAGCAATATTCAAATACTAACTCATAAAGCAATAGTAAAATACTAACTCATAAAGCAATATTAGAATATTAACTCATTAAGCAATATTCAAATACTAACTCATAAAGTAATAGTAAAATACTAACTCATAAAGCAATATTAGAATACTAAAAGCAATCTCAGAGTTACAATTGTGGAAATATCAGAATACTTTATTTCACAATCTTAAAATACTTATACAATTGTAAAATATTAACTCCTCAAATGATTTCAAAATACTCACTTAAAACACCATCTCAGAATAATAATGGGTTAAGAAATTTCAGAATACTAACTCATTTATTAATCTGATCCATTGGGCTGAATAAAAATAAGAAGCATTACTTTTTGAATGCCCTCTGTATACATTAGAAGACTATCTATTCAAGGACAGATAAAATTAATTCCCTGAATTTTTTCTGCATCACTTTTGTGCCTCTCATAAAGATTGAAATCAAGATATAGTACTTCTATATCTTATGTCTAGAATAATTATTCCACTTGTAATCAAAATCCATCTTATCATTTTAATTCTAGAAAATGTCTAAAAGTTAAATGTAAGTCGTTTTAAGAAAGAATTAAAAATTCAAGGAATCTTGCTTGATTTGTGCCTAATGACGAAATATTTAAAATTTCCAATGGGAGTTTATGCTTCTTAAAAACCCTTTAAAACGCTTCAAAGAAACTGAAATTTGGAGAATATTTAGGAATTGTTGACTAATTGTTAACATTTCACAAAAAAATCAGAAATATCTGAACTTTCACAAATGGCTTCCACCTCCTTTTTACCTCATTGCATAATGTAAAATTCATAATGATCGTTTATTGATATTGTCTCCTCATCTTGGTTGTTATAGTCACAACGTTTCGGCCGTTTTGCCCTCCGGCCTTCATCAGGTGTTTTGTATCAAACTGGAGAACCGTTTGTTAGGAGTCTCGAACCCAACCCTTTATTATTATTACGGGGGTACCGTGTTCGGACTACAGCTAGGTTCTGGGACATAGTTGCTGATTCTCTGTTTTGAATGTTACTTTTCACTGCCTTCGTTCAGGATCGAACTCAACACCTTTGTAAACTTTGATACAACGTCTAGGACCACTTGGCCATATGTCAATTCTTAGTTGGTTTTTGTTAATGTTAAACCTATGTTGTTATTCAAGGTTTTCTCTCTCTATTAGAGGTGTCCAAATTGCATTCAGCTCTACGCTTGGCTTGCTCAGTAGGTTGTTATTTACAGTTACCCAAAGGTGCTCTAAAGGGTAAAAATTAAATCATCTGTTTTCTTGATGTTTTGTTCAGGCGTTTCACTCGTGCTTAGCCGCATGTTTAACTCGTGTTTTCCCGAACGTTTCGGTTCACTCCTGGCTGGTGAATGCACTCGTGTTTGGAGAATGTTTCACTCGTGTTTGGCGAACATTTCACTCGTGTTTAGCCGGTAAGAGAAGGGGTGGGGGCGAAGAAAGAAAGAAGGAGAAAAAAAATTGAGGCGATGATTTGAAACCGCAACTGTCGATTGGATGTGTGAATTTTATCGGGTTAGAAGAAGAGGAAAGAGATATAGCAACCTCTACATATGGCCGGAACAAATCTTCAGCAGAGACATTTTCATAGAAATCATTGTTTCAACTTCTACGGATATCAGAATACACAGGATTATAGCATCATAATTTGCCCAGCCGCACACATGCAATAAAGAAACTATGTTGTACTCCACGCACAGTGATACAACAAACAGACTGGAATATTCCAGAGCATCCATATGTAAGATTTTAGCCGCCAAAATTCAAACAGTCCAGGGTGCAGTTCTACAAGTAAACATCACCGCTGTGCATCCTCATATGCCGTCTATTCAGACATAAAACAGTTTCACCGAGAATGCCATGAAATATGTACCTTAATTCTCATCATGGAAAATTATCATGGAAGCACAGCGAACAAGAATAATTTCATCTTTTCAACAATGTTATCTGCTTTTTTATGTGATGAACACAAACATGCATGGTTTAATGACTTTCTTTACCCCTTAAAAACAACCACGTGTGTTCCGCTGTTCATAAAAATCAGTGATCTTAAACTTCATGCTCTTTTCACAAGACACTTATTTAGCTAAGCCTGTTTAATAGATTCTCATTGCAAAAAACTTAACGTTGAAACAATTCGAATTAATATTTCTTAAACATGTATATAAATATTGTTATTTGATTTCAATACAGTGATCTCAAATCCTTTATCAAACAACATTATTTTCCAGAGTTATTCACTTTTTAAAAAAAAATTTATGAGTGAGGATGTGGTCTGGAGGTTCGTTCATTTTGAATAAACATTACTGAATAAATAACGATGCTGAAATTCAGTAAATCATAACTCCAGCAGTTGGGGCGTCTCTGATGCGATCTCTAATGGCATCCCAGTCAGCCTTATTTTAGTACCTTGTCGTTTTGGGCAATGGCTCTTCAATTTTAGGTTGAGAGTTTGGAGTGATGTCTATTATTATTACAGCATGATCAGCATTCCCGAGTGGGCAATGAACATTTGTTACACAATCCTCAGGAACTGTTGTCAGAGATAGATCCAGAAGTGAGATTTGTTGGTCCTAACGATCTGGGAGATGGGTCAGGAATGTTACTGTCTGTGTCAAAGAATGGGATATAGCAAAGTTATGGATAATGCTACCAATTGTGTCAGTGTAGTTGGAGAAGCCAAGCCAATTTCTGTTGTGGGCATTAGAGTCACCAAATATATGTATTTGGGCGCTAGTGTCAAGGGAAAGTACTACATCCATGTTGTCAGAGACATGATTGATTATAGTAGAGTCCTGGATTGATGGAGAGTGATAAAGAAAATACAGGTAGCTAACGCTATGTTGTAAATTTAGTTTAAAACACATGAAGGCCTGGTCACCTGATTCTTGTTTAGATTCCTAGACATGGGAAGGGTGTTATGAATATAGACTCCAAGTCCGTGCCTGCCTGAGTCCTTACGACAAAGTGGAAGATCACCAGACATGTTAAAGATGTTAGAGGGGATGGAGGAGTGCAAGGTAGTGCTAAGATATCCGGGGAAAAATGATTCTACACAATCAAAGTTAGTTCCAAGTCCTCGGATATTTGTAAATGCAAGCCTCAAGGGAGGAGGCAAATTATTTGAGTGTGTGTCTGGTTTGAGCATTTTTTTGGATTGAGCTGTCATTTCATTTTATTTCGTAGTTTAAGATCTAGGGTGAGGTGCTAGGCAAAACGGATGTGCATAGCCATCATCATGCAACGAGTAGACTATCAGCCGGCTCCTCATCCACAGAAATGTGATCTCGGGAATGCCCATCAGAGATGAGTACAGGGTCTCTTTTCATGAGCAACATGCCACTACACACATCCCGATATTATACAACTGATGATAGAACAGATGCTCTAAATACTACCAAAGAGATAAGGTTCTTGTACTGTTAGTAGGAAACAGCAACCAGCAACTGTCAAACCGATACCCTCAAACCTGTCTGGCAGGAGTGGCCTAGTCCAATTATGTTAGCATATATGGTAAACAAGTACCCTCAAGATGCCCAGTTGTAGGAAAAGAGAATAAGGCAAATGTAGGGACGGCATTCATTGCCCTTGTCAAGAAATAAGGCTAAGCACTGGGCATCTCTAATGAGTCCTTGCGGCTGCACCTCTGCTCCTGGCTAATAGGCAAAGAAGGAGTATTGAAGCCGGGTGATAGGCAGAGCCTATCTACTTCTTAAGCAGTTTAGGTTTGCAAACTGGTGATTTGATCAAGTCTAGGGAGGTTGTCGTCCAGGAATGAGGAGGCCTTCCTTCCCCGTTTGGTGCCAAGACATATGAGGTCTGTGGAACAGGTTTACAAATCGGAGTTTTCCTTCTCCTAGATGGATGACCTGACCAGATCTACTGGTCCATCAGTGAGAGGGTTTTCCCTGCGACTGATTTCAAAGCCAGGTATTTCTATGCTCCCGCATGGATAGTTAGGATTAATAGAGTTAGTATCAAAGAATTAGTATCTGCTTTGAAGTTACACTCCTCAGAATAGGATTAAGATTGGAAGATGTTGTTACGTTTTTAAAGGAGGTGTGTATGAGTATGGGGTGTAGATTAAAGGTTAATATCTACTAGGGTTAAGAGGAAATCAAGCGTCCCCTTGGAACAGTTCACCGCCTGCCGCCTTCGGCCAGGGGAGACCGTGGATGAGTTTTTGACGGATTTGCAGCGGCTAGCACGTCTGGTAGGTGAAATGCCACCAGAGTGTTGGATAAAGGGAGCCTTCGTGAATGGATTGCCATGCCATGCAAAGGGATTTTTGCAAGCCTCAACCCGAATAGACAAGCTGTCATTGAAAGAGCTGCTTGAGAGGGCTCGTGCCGTGCTGATGGATACCAGAGATGAAGAGGTTGTCGCCACGATGCAACCTCAAGAAACCGCATGTGCACCTACACCACTGCCTACAGCTGGCGAGAACACCAGAAGTGTTAACTGCTTCAGATGTGGGGGGCCAAACCATTGAGCCCGTGATTGCCTTTCGTTGCGCTCAACAACTCAGAAGCCTAGCAGACCACGGTGTCACAAATGCAAAAGTCGGGGACACCTGGCTTGCGCCTGTCTGGGAAACGGGCTAGGAGAGAAAGTTACAGCGCTAGTCTTCTCCCCAGATTGTCATTAAACAAGGCGCTATCTGCGGTGAGTGTATGCATTAATGGTCATGAGTGCCATGCTCTTGTGGACACGGGTTGCCGCCAGACACATGTTTGCAAAGAACATTGTGACACTTGAAAAACGACAAGAACTCTGTTGCTGACTGTAGGTAGAAGCTTGTTGTCCTCTTGCGGAAATGTCATCCACATAAGCATCAATAGCAGGCTTGAAGTAGCCGTGCAAGCTCTGATTATGGATAGGGAGCTACTTGGGTACGATTTACTCTTAGGAACGGATGCAATTGTGCAGCTGGGCAGAATTGTAGTAGATGGAGCCGGCAACGTGACATTCTCCCAACGCGAAGGGTGCATTTGCGTGGCACTCACCCTAGATAAGCCTGATTTTCATGCGGAGTTTGACCAGTACACAAAGTCCTGGACTTTGGAAGTGGTCGGACGAACAACCGCCAGAGAATTTGTTCAATAGAGTGCCAGAGTAAAAGATTTCCCCTGGAGGCTTGCGTAGAGTATGATAGGGAACTACAGACCTGGATCGACAATGGATGGCTGGTTCCTTATCCTGAGAAGGCATTGGGGCCTCCAAAGTGTTTAATCCCACTAATAGCAGTCGTCCAGCCAAACAAACAAAAAGTGAGGCTGGTGCTTGATTATAGGGAGTTAAACAACCACGTGGACCCCTTTACGGCCTGCGCGGATGTGTGCGCTGATAAATTACGGGAATGTCGGTAAGCAGGGTCTAATGTGTGCGTGCTTTATCTCCGGAAGGAATACCTTCAAATGCATGTACACCAGTCACTATGGCCTTATCAGACAATTCTGGTTAAGGGGAAGAGATACTGCTTAACCCGTATGGGGTTCGGATTCATCGTGGCGCCATCAATTATGCAAACTATTGTTGACACCATTCTGGCTCAGGATAAGCACATAAGGCAGGTTTGACTCAACTTGTGACTAGCGAACCTCTGCTTGACATTTTAGCCAAAAAGTTTTGTTGCTTTGGGTTAGACAAAGACTTCTGATACAGAGGCAAAGTATTATTCCTTTAAATCAGACATGTACATACATCAGTAACAATATACATGTGGCCAGTATAGGCCTTATACATAAACATTGCACTTAGTCATAGAATGATAAATTATGATTTCCAAAAAGAGGAAAGCAGTATAAGTAAATAAGAGCAGGAAAACAGGTTTGGTGAATAAGCAATAACTTAATTGCTTCCTAAGCAGTGGTTTGCACAATTTAGCAGTTTTTGTATGGTTTTGCTTTTATTTTTGGATGTATCAAATTTTGTACTGTACAGTAATGCTTCTACTTCATCAAGATATTTCGGTCTATCGGATCTCTACAAATACTGTCTGAACAGCTGTTTTCGGTTTGGTTTTGACATCACACAAGATCAATGAAAGTTCTGTCTTTGAGTGGGATCACTGTGGATTACATCAGATTATAATCTGAAAGTTATCCAGTTCCTGAAACAAATGGAATTTGGCAATTAGATTAGTCCGGGATTGATCCGGAATTACAATCTTGTCCCCCCGCCCCCCAAAAAAATAATGGGCATAAATCATTAAGAAGCAACCCATGGCACTATAGACCTTTATAGCTTTTTCCTTTTTTTGTTACGTAGGAGTCATCACTTATCAAGACCCAAAGGTCACTCGAGGATAATGGTTAATGAGTGTACAGAAGTCAATGAGACAATATCATAGTAATCGTTAGCAGTGGAAATTTGGTAAATTGGATTACTTGAGGGGATGGCTCATCAAAAATTTGTTTATGTTGGACTTTAATATGACCATATTATAGTCAGATGAGAAGCAGGCAAATGGAAATGAGTTCCACAGGCGTGCAGTTCTAAGAAAGAAGCTTTGTTCATGGAATCTATGTTTAGGTTTAGGCACAGATAAAGAGTGGGTGAAATTATTGATAGCAGCTAGACGAGTTTTTCATGAAAGTTTGGCGAGGGGGGGGATTATAGATTATAGATTGGATCCCAGACAGGCACCTGCCATGAAAATAGTGATAAAGCAAAGACAGGCTCGTAACGTCTCTTTTGTGGAAAAGAGGTTGTAGGGAAGAGAAAAGGGCACCGCAACTAGGTTACAAAGTGTATTTTTAACTTTGTCGAGACAGGATAAGAGTTTTCTGCCCAGATGTGGCAACAATACTCCATCTTTAAATGTACCCGGTTCTTACCTAGGTACTAGGTAGAGAATTGCATCAGCAATGAGATATCTACTGGAGCGCTAGAAGGATTCCACCATTTTTCCAGCCCAGAAGCTTGTCAAAACATAGAGCCTCCCCAAAATGAGAGCCATTCATTTCAATCAATGCCAGATAGGGGATCAGAGCGTTAATGATATAAAGATAGAAGCTTGGTTTTAGATTCATTCAAATTAACCAGCCACTTCTTTCCCCATTGCACTACGTGTTCAAGATCAGAGGAGAGAGAATCAGAGAGAACTTGGTCATTTACGGCCTTTGATGTGTTGCCATAGATGGTAATATCATCAGCATAAATGTCTATGAATAATCTTAGGATATTATTTGGAAGGTCATTGATGTAGACCAGGAAGAGAGTTGGGCCCAAGATGGGCCCTTGAGGGACTCCAACATTAATACTGGGAGCTTCTGATTTCTGCCAATCAACCACTACTTTTATGAACCTATCAGAGAGAAATGGTTTAATAATTGAGAAAACATTTCCAGCTATACCGTAGCTGGAGATCTTATGAAGTAGGCCTTTATGCCATACCCTATCAAAGGTCTTTGATATGCCAAGAGCAATTGCCCTAGAAAGGAAACCTCCACTGAGAGATTTGCTAATCCTATGAGATATAACTGTAAGCACATCTGCTGTATATCTAGCAGAACGGAAACGATATTGCGTGTCAATAAGAAGGCTATTTTTGCTGAGGTGGTTTACTACTTCTCTATTTAACATGGATTCCAGCAACTTACTCATGACACACAGGAGACTTATTGGTCTGTACTGAGAGGAAGATGACTGATCACTTAAATTCTTAATCCAGGGCATACTGGTGAGGTTTTCAGGGTGTTGGGAAGCAATTCTCTTATTTACAATGCTTAAACAGCTTTATAAGTATGGGAACTAGTTCTAGTTGAAGCTATAATTGAAATGCCATCAGAGCTTGTTACTTTACTGGAATCAATTAGATATTTGTATGTCGCTTAGCGTTTTTTCTGATAAAAGAGGAAATATGGAGGTTGACGGCCTTGGTTGCATAGGGTATAATTAGTTTCAAAGTTTTTGGCAAGGCGCTTGGCTTTGTCTGATGCTGACGAGATTACATTAGGTCCATTGATGATGGTTGGGATAAAACACATCCAGGATCCTGTTTGCTATTTGCTAAAACTGGTGGCAACCAAGCTGCTACTCAGCTACTTTAGACTTAACTGATTGAGCATACAACTCTCTCGCATTCTTTATTACTCTTTTACAGTGGTTGCTGGCAGTCCTGGAATCGGCTTTAGTCTCAGTACAGCGTCATGTTTTTCCTTTGATCCTCTTTCCATAAAGGCAATATTATCTTTTAAAAAACTTCTCTGTATAATATGTCTTTATTCCCCTCTTCTTATGAGAAGCGTTTGGCTTCAAAATGCCATGGCCTAAAGAGGTTTCCCTATCCCAAAATATTGTAGTCCGTTTTGAACTGATAGCTTAATAAAATTTAATTGTAATTTTCTTTTTATCCCTTTGTTATTTTAACTTATTCTATAAACTTAGTTTGTGTTTTTAAATATATTTATAGTGTTTTTAAATATATTTATAGTGTTTTTAAATATATTTATAGTGTTTTTAAATATATTTATAGTGTACTTTTTTTAATCACATTTCCAAACTCTCATTCTTATCTGAATTTATTTTAACTGGCGAGTCTACTGTATCGAATTCAACTTCAATCGTCACCAACGCTCGCAATAGTAACACAATAACCTCGTGACTGTAAACGACGCTGTCCCATCCTCTCACTCAAGCTTTTTATGCAGTTTTTCACCTTGTCTCATTTGCATGTGTGTCCTCTGTTTTCTCGTGATCTCGCGATCTTGCAAGACCACAGTTTATAAAACACCAGGCGCCATCTTTTTTTCTCTTTTCCCACCTAACACTTCCGCGCGGCAAGTCCACCCCTCCTCCATCACGCCACCACTCACACGCACATCTACACAATGCACAAATACGCGGGCGCTTGCTACTCTGGTGAGTATTGCACTCCCCCCTGATCTGATGATCACACAGAGTGCACTGCAGGGTTGGTCTCCTAGTCTGCTTACTTCTGCAAAGGGGCACATTAATAGGTTCTGGTTCTGATTCAGATTCAGATTCAGATTCTGGTTCTGATTCAGATTCTGGTTCTGATTCAGATTCTGGTTCTGATTCAGATTCTGGTTCTGGTTTCGGGTCTGGTTCTGATTCTGTTTCTGCCGCCTCAGATGAATTATAATCATCACTCTCTGGTCTGTTGATTTCGTTCATCAATAGCTCATCACTTGAGGAATCATTGCTCTCCTCTGTAGTTGTATGATGCACCTCAGAAGCACATGGCGCGGGATTCTGTCAACTAGGATTGACTGCTGGCTGATCACCCCAGAGACTCGTCCTCGTTTGAATTTGATAATGCACCGGTTTCCAGGTGGTTTCACCCAAACTGGATCCCCTACTTCATATTTGGCATGTCTTTTCTGGTTAACTGACTGTGCAGTACCAATTCCCTTTAGTCTAACATGATATGTATATATGGCATTGGCCAACGCTGTTGTAGGTAATTGCCCATCCTTTGGTGTGATGTTATACCAGTATGTGGCCTCCGTAATGGTACATTGCTTTCTGGCAGCATTTCTCTTAATGCTACGATGGCTCCTTTCAGCAATGCCATTCCCTGATGGCACATGAGCACATCGCAGCCGTAGTCAGACACCCCATTCATCTAACAGCTGCCAAACTTGTTGGCTGCAAGAAGCACCATGGTTATCCATCAAGATCTCTTCCGGCGCACACCACTCAAAAAAGATGGCTGATAAGATGCAAACAACACTTGTCGAGTCCTGTCTAATCATGTGTCGCCATACCGCAAAATGTGTGGATCCACAATCGATAAGAGTTAGAAAGGGTTTACCACTGTAATGGGTAATGTCCATCGCCATCTGCTGCCACACCTTCTTGATGTCCAATTGTCCTTTTTGCCATTGCTCTGGTGCAGGATCAATAGATTGACATGCCTTACAATGCCTGACAATCTGCCTGACATCTGCCTTTGTCACTACTGGGTCCACACGCCTCGCAAAATACACTGTTCTCTTGACACCTGGATGTCCGCTCTGTGCATGAATCTTCTGTTTTTGGCATGGGCTAATCACGCCAATTGCAACTGCTCAAGATCGACCAGTGTGCTCCACACCCATCTTCATGGCTCCATACCATCTGTGAGGTATACGGGTTAGTTGGTTGGCACGATTACAATGTGATGTTACCAGCGTTACCCCCACTGATAGTCCATATTCAGAGACCAGACTCTTCAGCATGTCTTGTCTTTGCCGGATCAACATCTCGCTGGCTGTCTTAGTGCGGATTCCTGTCCGTCCTGAAAGCATGTCAGACACCCAGTGGTAGATGCAGAGAGAATCCGTGTACAGGTGCAGTTTCTTCGATTGACATTGCGGTGCGAGATTTATTCCCTTTACAACAGCGGCCAGCTCTGCTAAGTTGATGTGCTGAACATCACTCACAGGTCGCAGCCAACATGTGTCTTCAAACACATTCCCTCCTTGCCCCAATGTGATTCCAAATGCCAATGAAGTAGCGTCGACCCACACATTTATGTGGTCTGCATCAACACACCATTTTCCACGGGCGAGGTCCTCCTTGTTGACTCTCTCCAGAGTTAAAAGAGCATCGTCAAGCACATTGTCCCAACCTGTGGTTACCAAATTCACTCTGCGTTTGATGACACCCACAGCTACATGGAGCCAGCTACAGGCTGGTAAGTGTCCAACAAATTTTCCCACACCAGGAAAAAATGGTCCACCCTGTAACAATCCCACTGCCATGCCTCCATCATAGGGTGCTGTCTTCCAATACGCATGCTCCATTCAGACGTTCAGGATTCTTGCTCTGCAGACCAAACTGAGCCAATTTTTCCCTGACACACGATGCAGATTTTATGTCAATGTAGGCTGATGTTGCATCCTCAATGGTCTTTTCTTGAGACAACACCGCATTCACAATGGTCTTCATGATCTGTGGTGCCACATTCAGACCAAAGCCGAGTCGTATTAGACTGTACCTCTGACCCTGAAAACACACTGTCTGGAATGGCTACAGCATCTCATCTCCTCGCACCTGCAAATAGGCCTTTCTGGCGCCATTCCCTCAGTTTGCTGGCGCACATGTCAGCATCGCCAGTGTAAGCCTCAATGTACTGGTTGAGCTCACGATAATCCTACACTGGTCTTACTTTTGACTTGTTATGTTGGATAACCGCCATTAAGGGAATCAGACCCTTGGGCGGAACAAGCTTCTCAGGATAGGGGATCAGCCATCCATCTCAGATCCATGCCTCCAGCTCTTGCTCATACTCATCACGAGCCTCGTCAGGTATAGGGTATTCTGCAATGCGATTCTTTAATTCGGTTGGTGTCCACTTCCATGACACAGTCCAGGCCTGCTGGCTATAGTCATAACCCACCTTAAAGTCAGAGTGATCGATGTGGATTGCAGCACACACCAGGTTTTTTAAGAAGCGCACACTCCCGTCTCTTTCGATGATCACTCCCCCCAGTGCCTTGATAGCATCGTAGCCCAGCAGTACATTGAACCCCAACAAATCACCTCGCGTCATCAACACATTAATTGTTGCCTATTGTGGTGACTTTAATGTTCCTTTTAGTCCAGGTCCGACACAATCTGGCGCTCATAATGGTATGTGAGCAGCCGGAGTCAAGAAGAGCTGAGATGCGCGTTACTTAGATTTTGTCTGGGGAGCAGGGCAGCACTGACATCCTGCCCCCTGACGCATTTTCCACACAGTTTTGGGCTAAGTGCCCTATGCCACCACATTGAAAACAGCGCAGACACTCCCGCCCTTTGTCAGTGCAGCTTCTCACAAAATGACCTCGACAACCACAGCAGTAACATCTTCCATTAGTCGCGGGGCTCAGACTGGGAATGTCCCTGGCCTCTTTTTGGGCTGCCTTTGTCACCATCACAACTGGTTCCCCCAGGTCCTCCTCATCTCTGATGATGGCCCAGGCGCATCCCATCAAGTGCTCCATAGGCACTGCGGACACACTGATAGAAGCTCTGAATAAGTGCTTAACACGGATGGGAAGGCCGGCCACAAATGCATATGCCAATGTCCTCTCCGACACTCCATTGCCAAACAGCACAGCAAGTTTCTTCAATTCCGTAAAGAACACACCACGGTTTCTCCCGGCATGAGCTTCCTGAAGGCGAATCTTTCATAAGCCATTCAAGGATCCATTGCAAATGCCTTGTACAGCGCATTTTTTATAGCAGTCACATCAGCCTTCTCGGTGGCACTAAGCGCCCCCAGCCAATTTCAGGGGAATCACAGTGTGCACGCTCTTTACCTCACAGAGATTGCAGGTCAACTCGACCCTCTCAACCCAGTCAACAACAGATGTGGACCCATCAAACTCTGGAATCAGTTTCAGATCAAACTTTAAGTCGGTCATTTTTCACAGCAATAGCCGAAATAGCTTGTATCAAATTCAACTTCAATCTTCACCAACGCTCGCAATAGTAACACAATAACTTTGTGACTGTAAACACACTGTTCCCTCCTCTCACTTTTATGCAGTTTTTCACCGTCTCATTTGTATGTGTGCCCTCTGTTTTCTCGTAATCTCACGATCTCGTGAGACCATGTAGTGAACTACTACTATGATGCTGCTACGGTATGCTTCCCTTATTTCTTTCTTTCTCCCTACTCTTCTACTTTTCCCTTCCTTCCTTCTCTTAACGTCACCAGAGATTTCAGCCAATCGGAATAGAGGACTATCTCAGAGAAGAAATCTGTCTCAGACATGTGGAAACGATAGAAGCATCCACATGCCACAGACCAGTTTCCCTGAGTAAAGACTCTTATAAAACATCATCAATCCTAAAGTCTCGGCGCACTTAATTATAACCCGATGTTTTCTTTTCCACAACCGTTCTTTTTTAGCACTCTCGTTCTCTCTCTAATTTCGGAGATTTCTCAAAAAGGGGACCGATCGAAATGGTGACCCTTTTTCAAACGTCGTTAAAATTTATGGTACCCGCCATAATTTGGTGAACGCCCGACGTGCGTATATACACGCAATCTTCAATGAAAAATGAAAACGATGAGAACGTAACGGAGAAAAATAAAAGAAAAGAAGAAAAGGCCTTTCTAAAACTACAGTAAAACCTTACAAAAAAATAAAAGTATATATAAATCCGCTTTCCAAGAAATGCCGATAATATATATATATTTGCTATTTTTGTGAAAGGGTTTACGCTAAATAAGGCAAAAACAAACAAACAAGAAAATAAGCAGTAAAAAAAAAGAGAAAGAAAAACAAAACTTTTTACGTGATTCTCACCAGATAAATGACTGAAATAAAATCTGGTCTAAAAACTATTCTGTAACAACAAAAAAAGTGATTTTAAGAATCAATACAGAATCCCAAATTTCATTCTGAAACACACACACACCCGCACACAGAAAAAGGAACGTTCCAGACACATGCGTGTGAAGCCAATTTTGGAACATGTGTGTGCATCGACGAACTCAGTTTTTTTTTCTTTAAGAACATTGACTATATATTCACATACACACACACACACATATATATATATATATATATATATATATATATATATATATATATAGTAAGTTATAAAATGTATATGGCGATTAAGCTACACAGAATATTCCGCGTTTCATCCATTATAGGATTCTTCAGGCTTATGCGCATAAGAATCCTATGGTGGATGAAACACGGAATATTCAGTGTAGCTTAATCGCCATATACATTTTATAACTTACTAACTAGCTCTACCTACATATTGAGCACTTTTGAAGTAAATACTTAAAGTTTACGCATAAATCTATACTTTCGTATATTAATTTTATGTGAGTAAATTAAGTAGTTATATATATATATATATATATATATATATATATATACTAGCAAAAGTACCCGTCGTTGACTGAGTTTATAAACAGCCTACAGAAAATGGACTCTGATTTATGAAAGTATGGTAGGTTATGAAAAGGAAGGATTGTAAAGAGATCGCTTCGAATTTGGGGGTATCAAAACCAAAGCAAAATATGATGAAAGTAAAAATAGATAAACCCCATAATTTATTATACCATACCTGTTCACACTGAAACACTTATCACAATATTCTGTGGATCTATATTAAAACCCTTGTTATACTTTGTGACATATTTCCATTCTCTGGAGGTCAGGCACGAGCGAACACCCCATAATTTTATTATACCATATTTCTTCAAACTGAAACATAATTATCAGAGTATACATACGCAGATAGATATGAAAAGTCTTTATTAAAGTTTGTGCCTATTTCCATTCTATGGAGGCCAGGCGCGAACGCAGACCCCACAATTTTATTATGCCATTCCTATTTAAGTTGAAACATACTTATCAAAGTATTCTTATGTACATCTATATCAAAAACACTTGTAAACGTTTTCTTTTATTTTTAAATTTTTTATTTCCATACGAACGCAGACCCCACAATTTTAATGAACCATCGTTCTGCAGGATCAAACATACCCATTCCTGTGTCTCAATACATCTTCTATCATTATATGTAATCAGTTTTTTAAAATAGTCAACGATATAGGAGCTTATTCGTGACCACACACACACACACAGACATTCAGCTTTATATATATATATATATATATATATAAATTTTAATTGACGCTATTTCTCCAAGCACCTACTGAAATTAAACTTTAGTGAGTACTCGCTTTTCTCTCTTCTTGCTTAGCACACACCCAGCCATTTCCTTTAGTTGCAGCTACAAATAAATAATAATAATAAAAAAATAAAAATAATAATAATAATAGTAGCTAATAATAATCATAGGAATAATAATAATTAATAATAATAATAATAATAATAATAATAATTAATAGTAGTAATAATAGTAATAATAATACTTAATAATAATGATTAGTAATAATGATAATGGACGCACAGCAGGTTAGCATAAAACCCCCACAATTTATGGAGACAAGTGTTGAGGGATGGTTTTCGAATATAGAAGCTCAATTCCATCTCAGACACATTACAAGTGATGATACTAAGTTCTATACGGTTATCAGCGCATTGCCACCTGACATGGTAACAAATATACCTCCAGATGGGTCACATTGAGAGTGCGGTGATTTCCATGTGTTAAATAGCATTACAAAAAACAGACCACTACTCGGTACCAAATATAAATTCCTTCTGCACACAGTTAGCTAATAAACAATATTTTTCCAAAATCGATTTAACTGCAACATATCATCAGATTAAGGTACACCCTGAAGATGTGCCTAAGACAGAAGTAGTGACACCTTTTGGTTTGTTTGAGTTTAATTACATGCCATTTGGTTTAAAGAATGCTGCGGTTACATTTCAGCGTTTTATGGATAAAACATTTTTAAAGTTAAATTGCATATTTATATATTTAGACGACATACTAGTTTTTAGCGAAAGTGAGCAACAGCACAAGGAAGATTTAGATAGAGTATTTAGGATCCTTAGTGATAAAAATTTAAAGATTTCCTTAGATAAGTGTGTATTCGGAGTACCAGAGTTAGATTTCTTAGGTTTTCACGTAAGCAAAGAAGGCTTGTTGCCTACATTAAAGAAAATCAAAGAATTTGAAAATTTTCCGATACCTAAGGACTCAAAAAGCTTACATAGATTTCTGGGAATGACAGGTTTTTACCGCAAATTAGTCCCTAATTATGCATCCATAATTTTACCACTATCCAGATGGATGAGGTTGGATCCAGAAGCAAAGACCGAGCTTAATGAGGAAGAAGCTAACGCCTTCAAAACAATGATAAGCAAATTATCAGAAATTATGGTGTTAGCTCATCCACAGTCTTCAACTACAGAATACCACTTAGTTACAGATGCTAGTCAATGCGCCGCTGGTGATGGATTACACCAGTTGATAGATAAGAAACCAGTACCTATATGTTTCTTTTCCAAGAAATTTTCTCAAACCCAAGCCAAGTATTCCACGTTTGACAGAGAACTACTTGCAGCTTATTTTTCAGTGATACATTTCCACCACCTCATAGAAGGTTGTCACGTGACATTATTCACTGATCATAAGCCGTTATGCGGAGTCTTTTATAGTCAGACACCAGCAAAGTCAGATCGACAACAGCGACACTTATCAGTGCTTGCCGAATATATTGCTGACGTGGAGTACATTAAAGGAGCTTCGTCAAGCTATTTTCAACAGTTTACATAGCTTGGCGCATCCTGGTATGGGAGCATCTATAAAACTGGTCAAGTCCAGATATTTTGGGCCTAGTTCAGATAAACCGATAAAACAATTCTGTGCAGAATGTGTAATGTATCAACAATCAAAAGTTCACAGACACACAAAGTCTGCAGTCCAAGAATTTGAGTTACCATCTGCCTGTTTCCAGACGGTACATATCGATATCGTTGGCCCCTTGCCTTTAACATGTCCGACCCTTACCTGAGCCCTTACAAATATTTGCTTACCTGCATCGATCATGCAACTCGCTGGATTGAAGTACAGCCTATGACTGAGATAACTGCACAGTCGGTAGCAGAAGCATTTATCAATGCATGGATATCTCGATTTGGAGTCACACTGCATGTTGTAACTGACTTGTTCCAGGAATTAACCAAGGTAGTAGATTTTTACCGATTGAGAACAACATCATTCCTCAGCAGTTGATACACAAGCAAAGAGTAGGAGAAACTCCAGTTAATAACCAGTACATATGTAATTTGTGTGAATGGATGTCCCAAATTGATGTACTCAACAACGGAAAAGGATATATCCATAACAGTCCCAAAACATTTATACCGAAAGGTTTATCTTCCTGTGAAAAAGTATAGCTCAGAGTTGATCGAGTTAGGAAACCATTAGAAGCACCATACTCAGGTCCTTATAAAGTTTTGACTGATCAGATAAACATTATCAGATCGATATGAACGACAGTACTCATACACACGTATCAATAGATAGATTAAAGCCGTACATAGAACCAACTAGTACTAATAAAATTAGACCGACTGAGAAGGCACGGACAAATGACGGTACTACTAATGATAAACTTATTAAGACAGATGATACCGATAAGGTTGAAGATAAAATTGCTGACACATATAAGTCTAGATCTGGTAGGAAAGTAACATGGAAAAAGAAAAATGAGTACTTTTATTTTTAAACAAATTTAGGCAATATACATATTTAATAATTTTGTGGAGGGTACTTAACTCTGTTATTTGGAGGGGGACTCATGTAGTGAACTACTACTATGATGCTGCTACGGTAAATCTTTCTCAGACATGCGGGAACGATAGAAACATCCACATGTAACGGACCAGTTTCCCTAGGTAAAGACTTTTATCAAATAAATGTACCATCCTCTTTGTACCCCTATATCTTGGAAACTTTTATAAAACATCATCAATCCTAAAGTCTCGTCACACTTAATTATAACCTGATGTTTTCTTTTCCACAACCGTTCTTTTTCAGCACTCTCGTTCTCTCTCTAATTTCAGAGGTTCCCCAAAAAGGGGACCGATCGAAATGGTGACCCTTTTTTAAACGGCGTTAAAATTTATGGTAACCGCCATAACCACAGTTTATAAAACACCAGGCACCATCTTTTTTTCTCTTTTCCCACCCAACACTTCCCTAAATATTACTAAAAAATTAATTTATTTTATTGTATAATTTTATTCCATTTCTATATTCTGTGCTATCTACCCACTTGAAACTATTTCCCCAGATTTTTCTCGCATGTCATTTGTTTGCAATATATTAGTAATAGTTAGCAATATATGCATAGACACAAGGAATACAGGACAAAGATCCACTTGCAGAAGTCCAGATTAAAACCAGCGGCCTCTAGCACAAATCCCAGGAACCGATGGTCGACCCTATAGAACGCGGCTTCGGTATCTTCTTCTATTCCCTCTATGATCGTGTGGATCAAATGAAGATTGTCTTGAATCGATCTCCCCTTCACAGCATAGCTCAATCAAGTCAGTGATGACAACCTGCAAGCGATTCACAAGAATCTTTACCAAAATCTTTAACTCTGTGTTTAACAAAGTCAAGGCCCTAAAATCATCAAAGTTTTCCGCCCTACTATGCCGTTTACCTTTCCTCAGCAATGTGATCACTCCCTTGGTCACCTGTCCAGGGATGGAGCCCTGAGAAAACCAATGGTTGAACACATCCTTCAGAATAGGGACCAATATGGGCGACAGCCTCAAGTAAAATTTGTAGGGTAGACCATCAAGCCCAGGGGACTTGTTGCAGCCGACCTGCTTCAATGCAGTAATGACCTCATGTTCCGTAACAAGACCATCACAGCTAACCACCCGAGCTGCCGTGAGTCGGCCAAATACCTGCCAAACTCTTCGACCCTGAGTCTGAGTAGTTGGGTGAAGCACCTCAATAGATGTTCCCGAAACCCCTCGCAAATCTTCCGAGTTGACATGAGGGCGTGTCCTTCCAGGTTAGGTACTTTCCGACTGTACCTGTCCGAACCACGCCTTAGAGCAGCCTTACGCTTAACAGCGTCAACATTAACAGCTTTGTTAGAGACTTTTTTAACTAGCCCTAACTACTTGACCCTCATACCACTTGCTAGCCAAGCGGCTGAGGTATTGTTTAGCTAGTGCTATCTCTAGGGCCCCCCTCCTTCACCGCCCAGGTCAGCTTATTCTCTATATGCTTCTTTGCCTTGGCCTTATTTAACATGAGCCGTTGGACAGAGAAGCCTTAAGATTAACCGCCCCCACTAAAGTCTGCTGAATTAATTTGGTAACCTTCAACCAGTAGTCTTCCAGCTCCAACAAGGTGCGTTTGAACTTCCAGTATCCGGCTAGCTTAGGTTTAGCACTTAAGTTCAAACGGGCCATAACAAGTTTATGGTCCAAGTGTCCTAATAAGTGGAACGTGGGGCAAGATAGAAAGTCTACGTCACCTCTTTTAACTAACATGAGAAGGCACACTAGCATGCCACATCCACATCTCCTGCCCTGGATGATCCAGACGAAATCTGTCGACGAGGTCACACGAAGCTATCAGGTCGGATAGACTGCTGTCACACCATACCACCCCGCTAGTCCCCCCGACTTTATCTATATTGGGATCAAGGATGGCATTCCAATCACCCATTAAAACTACCCATTCTGGATCCTTGAGGAAGCCTTCCAACTGTCGAAAAAAGGATACCCTCTCTACAGCAGAATTGGGAGTATAAACAGCAACAATCCAAAAAACACTGCAATTAACGGCAACATCAACAATGATCGCCCGACGGTCCTCATCCGCGTGACCAATATTCATCGATGCTGACAGGGTGCAACTCACTAGCAAGGAGATTCCACGACTATAAGCATTGCCATATGCTGAGTAAGCATCAAAATCGCTTACCAGCACCTGACAATCCTCATCACAAACAAAGTGGATCTCCTGGATAGCGGCAATATCTACCTTGAGGGACACCAGATGTCGAAGCAAAGATCTCTCAGCACGCGCGTGGCTTTGCTTCAGCATGAGGCCCCTCACATTAAAAGTAGCCAAGTTTAAAGACATGGTCACCTACCTTATTCAGTGTCACACACAGGCCTGAAATCCTCGGGGTGAGGACGTGGTAGGCTTGACCAAGACTGCCGGTGAGGAGTTCTGCTGAGGGTTGTCTTTAGTCAATCCTCCCACGTCCAGGGAAATATTAGCTTCAAAGCCTTGTAGAAGGAAGGGTGGGTGTAAATAGGGATCCTTCACATTTAAATAATAATTGATTAAGCGAAGGGTGATCCATATCCACCATCTGCTGGCCTGGAATCGTGTCTTTCGTTGCTTCCATCATGGCCCAGAGGGCTTCAGTCCTTGTTAACTCTGATGAATGTGATCAACAAGGGAGTGTCCTAAAATTTGATTGGGCCGGTGACATTGTTACTACTGACATATAGATAGTTCTTGAGCTGGTTGTACCAGACCTTCTGTTGGCCTTTAAGCTCTGGCGTTGTTTGCTGAAGGTCCGGTTCACATATCCTTCCACCTGATAGGAAGGGGAGTCTTTTTGTCCGCTCCATGCAGACTGTTGTGGTTGGGGTTGATTTCTCCTTGGCTGGACGAGGAGTAGGGGTAGGAGAGGTAGGGGTAGGTGTGCCAGGTGTTGGAGTGTTTGGTGATGGTGGTAGTGATTTTTTGGGGTCGTTGTTCGACCCTTCTGATAAAGTTCTGGAGGATTTGGGGATGGTTGCTCTGGCTGCTTGGGGGTTGGGAGTGTGGGGAGTTCAGCCTCGGCTAGTTTTGTGTTGTCTTTGTGGGTGGGGGCGTCTCCCTTGGTTTTCCTACTTTTCCTCCTCTTTGTCTTCTTGTTGACTTCTGCTGCTGCTGTTGCTTCCATCTCTGTTGCTGTGACTTCTTCTTTTTCCGATGTGATCTCTTCTTCGGATTCTTGGAGCTTCCTTTTGTTTGAGGAAGAGGGTGCCTGGGTGTCCATCGGTATGATGTCAGGTTGGATTTTGGTCGCTATTTGCTTGGGCAAATTTTTGATGGGTTTGCCCTTCCTAGTGCCCATCGCCCAACCCGCTTTTGCTGCTGGGTTGGGGTTGACTGCGGCTGGGACTTCAGCTGGGGTTTTGTACCAGTATTGTGGTGGGGGCTTTCCCTTGGGTTGTAATTTTGGCTGGATGTCTTTTGGGACAGTCTTTGTCCACATGTCCCTGTTGCTGACAGTGCCAGCATCGGGGTCTTCTCCCCTATACGATTATGGTCATTGTCCAGCTGCCGAAATTGAGCATGGCTGGAATTTTGTTTGCGTTGACCGCGGCCGGGCGGTGCTGATATTTATGCGCCCGGTCGAAATGTCATCCCTGCTTGTATTTATTTGCTCCCCCACCGAGCAAATTAGGCACAAGGCCGATTTTTAATGTGAGGAGTGAAGGGAGGGGGAAGGGAAAAAGGGGACCAGCTCCCGAGAGGTGGGAAATGGGAGCTGGTTAATGGTCAGGCATGTGGGGTTGCCCCCACATCTGGTCTTTGCTAGTCATAGCTTGCAGTATCTGCCGAAACAGATCAGTCCCCCACCCCTAATTTCTGGCTCCCATCTTATCTCGCAATTACTTATAACGTCACCAACTAACCTTCGGAAGAAACCCCCCCCCCATCCGATTTTGTTTTATATCATAAGTTGCTTAAAACGTGATTAGTTAAAGTTCAGAATAAAATCACGCTTTCTCTTAACGGTTAATTTAAAAAAAAAAAATCTTCTGAACGCTATTAAAAGTTAAATTCTTCACTAGTTTGGAGACGGAATGCGTTGTTGTGATAAGTGATTTTCTCTATTAATTCGCACTTTTTATTTTAAGATTCAAATATTAATAACTACATTTTATTTCAGTATTTAATTTATGTATTTCTGTTGTATTAAATGCTAGCTTTAATTTTTTTTTTTTTTTTTTTTTTTTTTTTTTTTTTTTCTCGTCCATAAATGTTTATCTACCAAGTTGATCTTAAATATTGTATAATCAATCCATTATATTATCATTTTCAGTCCCCCACCCCTAATTTCTGGCTCCCATCTTATCTCGCAATTACTTATAACGTCACCAACTAACCTTCGGAAGAAACCCCCCCCCCCCATCCGATTTTATTTTATATCATAAGTTGCTTAAAACGTGATTAGTTAAAGTTCAGAATAAAATCACGCTTTCTCTTAACGGTTAATTTAAAAAAAAAAAATCTTCTGAACGCTATTAAAAGTTAAATTCTTCACTAGTTTGGAGACGGAATGCGTTGTTGTGATAAGTGATTTTCTCTATTAATTCGCACTTTTTATTTTAAGATTCAAATATTAATAACTACATTTTATTTCAGTATTTAATTTATGTATTTCTGTTGTATTAAATGCTAGCTTTAATTTTTTTTTTTTTTTCTCGTCCATAAATGTTTATCTACCAAGTTGATCTTAAATATTGTATAATCAATCCATTATATTATCATTTTCAGTCCCCCACCCCTAATTTCTGGCTCCCATCTTATCTCGCAATTACTTATAACGTCACCAACTAACCTTCGGAAGAAACCCCCCCCCCCATCCGATTTTGTTTTATATCATAAGTTGCTTAAAACGTGATTAGTTAAAGTTCAGAATAAAATCACGCTTTCTCTTAACGGTTAATTTAAAAAAAAAAATCTTCTGAACGCTATTAAAAGTTAAATTCTTCACTAGTTTGGAGACGGAATGCGTTGTTGTGATAAGTGATTTTCTCTATTAATTCGCACTTTTTATTTTAAGATTCAAATATTAATAACTACATTTTATTTCAGTATTTAATTTATGTATTTCTGTTGTATTAAATGCTAGCTTTAATTTTTTTTTTTTTTTTTTTTTTTTCTCGTCCATAAATGTTTATCTACCAAGTTGATCTTAAATATTGTATAATCAATCCATTATATTATCATTTTCAGTCCCCCACCCCTAATTTCTGGCTCCCATCTTATCTCGCAATTACTTATAACGTCACCAACTAACCTTCGGAAGAAACCCCCCCCCCATCCGATTTTGTTTTATATCATAAGTTGCTTAAAACGTGATTAGTTAAAGTTCAGAATAAAATCACGCTTTCTCTTAACGGTTAATTTAAAAAAAAAAAATCTTCTGAACGCTATTAAAAGTTAAATTCTTCACTAGTTTGGAGACGGAATGCGTTGTTGTGATAAGTGATTTTCTCTATTAATTCGCACTTTTTATTTTAAGATTCAAATATTAATAACTACATTTTATTTCAGTATTTAATTTATGTATTTCTGTTGTATTAAATGCTAGCTTTAATTTTTTTTTTTTTTTTTTTTTTTTTTTTTCTCGTCCATAAATGTTTATCTACCAAGTTGATCTTAAATATTGTATAATCAATCCATTATATTATCATTTTCAGTCCCCCACCCCTAATTTCTGGCTCCCATCTTATCTCGCAATTACTTATAACGTCACCAACTAACCTTCGGAAGAAACCCCCCCCCCATCCGATTTTGTTTTATATCATAAGTTGCTTAAAACGTGATTAGTTAAAGTTCAGAATAAAATCACGCTTTCTCTTAACGGTTAATTTAAAAAAAAAAAATCTTCTGAACGCTATTAAAAGTTAAATTCTTCACTAGTTTGGAGACGGAATGCGTTGTTGTGATAAGTGATTTTCTCTATTAATTCGCACTTTTTATTTTAAGATTCAAATATTAATAACTACATTTTATTTCAGTATTTAATTTATGTATTTCTGTTGTATTAAATGCTAGCTTTAATTTTTTTTTTTTTTTTTTTTTTCTCGTCCATAAATGTTTATCTACCAAGTTGATCTTAAATATTGTATAATCAATCCATTATATTATCATTTTCAGTCCCCCACCCCTAATTTCTGGCTCCCATCTTATCTCGCAATTACTTATAACGTCACCAACTAACCTTCGGAAGAACCCCCCCCCCCATCCGATTTTATTTTATATCATAAGTTGCTTAAAACGTGATTAGTTAAAGTTCAGAATAAAATCACGCTTTCTCTTAACGGTTAATTTAAAAAAAAAAAATCTTCTGAACGCTATTAAAAGTTAAATTCTTCACTAGTTTGGAGACGGAATGCGTTGTTGTGATAAGTGATTTTCTCTATTAATTCGCACTTTTTATTTTAAGATTCAAATATTAATAACTACATTTTATTTCAGTATTTAATTTATGTATTTCTGTTGTATTAAATGCTAGCTTTAATTTTTTTTTTTTTTTTTTTTTCTCGTCCATAAATGTTTATCTACCAAGTTGATCTTAAATATTGTATAATCAATCCATTATATTATCATTTTCAGTCCCCCACCCCTAATTTCTGGCTCCCATCTTATCTCGCAATTACTTATAACGTCACCAACTAACCTTCGGAAGAAACCCCCCCCCCATCCGATTTTGTTTTATATCATAAGTTGCTTAAAACGTGATTAGTTAAAGTTCAGAATAAAATCACGCTTTCTCTTAACGGTTAATTTAAAAAAAAAAATCTTCTGAACGCTATTAAAAGTTAAATTCTTCACTAGTTTGGAGACGGAATGCGTTGTTGTGATAAGTGATTTTCTCTATTAATTCGCACTTTTTATTTTAAGATTCAAATATTAATAACTACATTTTATTTCAGTATTTAATTTATGTATTTCTGTTGTATTAAATGCTAGCTTTAATTTTTTTTTTTTTTTTTTTTTTTTTTTTTCTCGTCCATAAATGTTTATCTACCAAGTTGATCTTAAATATTGTATAATCAATCCATTATATTATCATTTTCAGTCCCCCACCCCTAATTTCTGGCTCCCATCTTATCTCGCAATTACTTATAACGTCACCAACTAACCTTCGGAAGAAACCCCCCCCCCCATCCGATTTTATTTTATATCATAAGTTGCTTAAAACGTGATTAGTTAAAGTTCAGAATAAAATCACGCTTTCTCTTAACGGTTAATTTAAAAAAAAAAAATCTTCTGAACGCTATTAAAAGTTAAATTCTTCACTAGTTTGGAGACGGAATGCGTTGTTGTGATAAGTGATTTTCTCTATTAATTCGCACTTTTTATTTTAAGATTCAAATATTAATAACTACATTTTATTTCAGTATTTAATTTATGTATTTCTGTTGTATTAAATGCTAGCTTTAATTTTTTTTTTTTTTTTTTTTTTTTCTCGTCCATAAATGTTTATCTACCAAGTTGATCTTAAATATTGTATAATCAATCCATTATATTATCATTTTCAGTCCCCCACCCCTAATTTCTGGCTCCCATCTTATCTCGCAATTACTTATAACGTCACCAACTAACCTTCGGAAGAAACCCCCCCCCCCATCCGATTTTGTTTTATATCATAAGTTGCTTAAAACGTGATTAGTTAAAGTTCAGAATAAAATCACGCTTTCTCTTAACGGTTAATTTAAAAAAAAAAAATCTTCTGAACGCTATTAAAAGTTAAATTCTTCACTAGTTTGGAGACGGAATGCGTTGTTGTGATAAGTGATTTTCTCTATTAATTCGCACTTTTTATTTTAAGATTCAAATATTAATAACTACATTTTATTTCAGTATTTAATTTATGTATTTCTGTTGTATTAAATGCTAGCTTTAATTTTTTTTTTTTTTTTTTTTTTTTCTCGTCCATAAATGTTTATCTACCAAGTTGATCTTAAATATTGTATAATCAATCCATTATATTATCATTTTCAGTCCCCCACCCCTAATTTCTGGCTCCCATCTTATCTCGCAATTACTTATAACGTCACCAACTAACCTTCGGAAGAAACCCCCCCCCCCATCCGATTTTGTTTTATATCATAAGTTGCTTAAAACGTGATTAGTTAAAGTTCAGAATAAAATCACGCTTTCTCTTAACGGTTAATTTAAAAAAAAAAAATCTTCTGAACGCTATTAAAAGTTAAATTCTTCACTAGTTTGGAGACGGAATGCGTTGTTGTGATAAGTGATTTTCTCTATTAATTCGCACTTTTTATTTTAAGATTCAAATATTAATAACTACATTTTATTTCAGTATTTAATTTATGTATTTCTGTTGTATTAAATGCTAGCTTTAATTTTTTTTTTTTTTTTTTTTTTTTTTTTTTCACGTCCATAAATGTTTATTTATCTACCGAGTTGATTGCAAAAACAGATTACCTAATTGTACTCATTTTTAGTTCGTGGGAGGGGAATCTATCACCATACTTTCCCTTAAACAGGTCCGTTGGACTTTTATTAAGTACAATACTTAATAGTTATTTTTTATTTATTTATTTATTTTTTTTTTTTTTTTTAATGGAGAGTAGAAAACGCATTGTGGATGCGTTATCGGCAGCTCCTGTTACTCTCGCTTCTTCTTATTTGTCCCTCAGTCCTCATTTTTAAATGAGTGATTTTTCTGACAAAGGGAGAAGAAAAAGCTGTTTTCTAGGTTGGCAGTATTTTTGCGCGAACAGTTGGCAGAGTTGGTGGAAATTTTCTGTTTCTATGTCTATCCTTGTAGCCATGTCACTAGTAAGGGTGCTGGAGGTAAACGTTTTGTCTGGGCTGACGTTATCCGCCTGATAGTCAGGGACCCGAACCTTGGATTAACCACTAAGGAGGCTGTCCTATCAGCAGGTGCAAAGTACTGGGGCTGCTGTATTGCCATTTGGTGAATGGAATCTGGACCATGCAGTAGCTTCTGGTGGGGCCTCTCGATGCCATACTAGTGGGTAATTGTTACGGCTTTACCTTATCATGTGGTACAAAAAAAAAAAAAAAATTCTTCGTTTCTTTTTCTCTCTTAGTTTCCCCTCTCTGTCCTGCTCTAAGTAAATCTGTCGACCTAGTCCACAAATTCCAAAATTTCATCATGACAAGTTTCAAGAAAAAATACACGATTAAACCCGGTTCTCCAACTTCCAACGTAGACCCCTACTACCATGTCTCCTTCTCCAACATCAGGGGTCTACGTTCTAACCTTCCAGAGGTTGAAACCCAATTACAGGAGACTAAACCAGACCTTTTATTTTTAAGTGAAACTGGCATTGGACAGGCTATTTCCCTTGATGAGTTTGCAATTACAGGATACTCTAACTTAACTTCTAAATCTGACCCCCAAGATCGCCATGGGCATGGAATATGTGCCTATATTAAAGATAGCTTTCCATGTGGGAGGGACATCTCCAGGGAAGATCCTAACTTACCTTATATGTGCTTCCGGGTTGCTTTAGCTCACACTACTGCATTTATATTTACTCTCTATCGCCCCCACAACAGCGGAGTTACTATCTTTCAAAGCATATCTGAGAAAATTGACCAAGTCCTTTCTACTTATCCTTCAGCTAACATTCACGTATGTGGAGACTTCAATGTTCACAACGTCGAATGGTTGACCCACTCAAACAAGACCGATGATGAGGGGAGGTTCTGTCATGATTTCTCCATTGCCTATGACCTCACTCAGATTGTTCAGGAACCTACCCGTGTGCCCGATAATGACGGCCAGTATGCGAGCCTACTAGACCTTTTTCTCACAACTTGCCCTGAACTATGTTCAGTTTCTGTTCTGTCGCCTCTTGGATCTTCCGACCACTCTGTTGTATCAATTAAGATAAAAATGAAATGTAATAAGTCCCCAGACGTACCTCTTCATCGTACAGTATATCGATACACTAAGGCTGACTGGGATAGCTTCCGTACATTTATATCTGATCTACCTCTGCATTCCATGTTTAAAAAGGATGTGTCCTCTATAGTATTAGACCTAACTGAATGGTTAATTGTAGGTATTGACCATTTCATACCCTCTAAAAAATTTCAGCAAAAACCTAACAGCCAGCCATGGTTCTCTCCAGAATGTGCTGCTGCCATTGCGCACAGAAATCACTTTTTCCACTGCTTCAAACGTAATAGATGTATGGAAACTAAAGCCGTTTTCAGGACTGCCAGCAACCATTGTAAGAAAGTAATAAGGAACGCAAGAGAGTTGTATGCTCAATCTGTTAAGTCCAAAGTAGCTGAGCAGCGGCTTGGTTCCCACCAGTTTTGGCAAATAGCAAACAGAATCCTGAACAGAAGCGTGTGCTCCATCCCAACTATTATCAATGGATCTGAGGTAATCTCGTCAGCATCAGACAAAGCCAAACTCTTTGTCAAGAACTTTGCAGCTAATTCTACCCTTTGCGACCAAGACCGCCAACCCCCAATTTTTCCTCTTGTATCAGAAAACACGCTATGTGATATACGTATATCTGTACGTGATGTTGCCAAGCTAATCAAAAACCTTGATTCCAGTAAAGCAACTGGCCCTGATGGTATTCCAATTATAGTACTCAAAAAACTTCAACCTGAACTAGCGCCCATACTTACAAAACTGTTTAAACGTTGTCTTAAGGAGAATAGTTTCCCATCTCCCTGGAAAATCTCATCAGTATGCCCTGTATTTAAGAATTCAGGTGATCGCTCATCCCCCTCTCAGTACAGGCCAATAAGTCTCCTGTGCGTCAT
This sequence comes from Euprymna scolopes, assembly GCF_053919585.1. NCBI lineage: Eukaryota > Metazoa > Mollusca > Cephalopoda > Sepiida > Sepiolidae > Euprymna > Euprymna scolopes. The sequence goes on from NC_136521.1 coordinate 26,614,326, forward strand.
GAGTAAGTTGCTAGAATCTGTATTAAATACAGAAGTAATCAAACATCTCAACAAAAATAACCTTCTTAGTGACACTCAATATGGTTTCCGTTCTGCTAGATCTACAGCAGATGTCCTTACAGTTATATCGCATAGGATTAGCAAATCTCTCGACGGTGGCAATCTTTCTAGGGCAATTGCTCTTGACATATCTAAAGCCTTTGATAGGGTATGGCATAAAGGTTTACTTCATAAGATCGCTAGCTATGGTATAGCTGGAAAAGTCTTCTCAATTATTAAATCATTTCTTTCTGATAGATTCATAAGAGTAGTAGTTGAGGGGCAAAAATCAGAAGCTCACAATATTAATGCCGGTGTCCCTCAGGGATCCATCCTGGGCCCAACTCTTTTCCTGATCTACATTAATGATCTTCCAAATCATATCCTTACATCATTTGTAGACATTTATGCTGACGACACTACCATTTATGGTACCACATCTAAGACAGTAAACGACCAAGTTCTCTCCAATTCTCTCTCCTCTGATCTTGAGCACGTAGTACAATGGGGAAAGGAGTGGCTGGTTACTTTTAATGCATCTAAAACCAAGCTTCTCTCTTTACATCATCAACATTCTAATCCACATTTGTCATCAATTGAAATGAATGGCTCTCGTCTTCAGGAGGCCTCAAGTTTTGACAAGCTTCTGGGCTTGACCATTACTCCTGATCTTAAATGGAACACGTATATCAAATCTGTTGCCAAGGCCGCTGGAAAAATGGTGGGATCTTTCTATCGATCCAGTAGATATCTCACTGCTGATGCTATTCTCTATCTATATAAGAGCCAGGTACGTCCAAGGATGGAATACTGTTGCCACATCTGGGCAGGAGCTGCTAGAAAGAACTTGTCCTGCCTTGATAGAGTTCAAAATAGACTTCGTAGCCTCGTAGGAGATGTCCTTTTCTCCTCCTTGCAACCTCTATCTCACAGAAGAGATGTTGCGAGTTTGTCTCTGATGTATCGTTATTTTCATGGAAAGTGTTCAACTGAGCTTCAATCTATGGTCCCCCCTCGCCAAACTTTCACAAGAAACACTCGTCTAGCTGTAAACACTATCAATAATTTCCCCCACTCTTTATCTGTGCCTAAACCTAAACGTAGATTCCATGAACAAAGCTTCTTTCTTAGAACTGCACGCCTGTGGAATTGTCTTCCGTTTTCCTGCTTTCCGGCTGACTACAATATGGTTTTGTTCAAGTCTAAAGTAAATAAGTTCTTGATGAGCCGTTCCATATAAGTTATTAAATTTACCAAATTTTCATTACTAATGATTACTATATTGACCAACTTCTACTGTACACTCTTTAACCCTTATCCTTGAGTGGCCTCTGGGCCTTGATAATGTGGTGATGCCTTTGTAAAAAAAAAAAAAAAAAAAAAAAAAAAAAAAAAAAAGCAAAAATGTTAATTGTCTGTTTTGTGGCGTTTTATTGATATGTTTAAATTCCGACGTGCGTAGCGAAATTGATGATGGAAAAAGAAAAGGATGGTAGGTGAATGAATTCACTGAACCCGGATATGTTCACACATTAGCTCGCGTTTAGCCAATCGCGTCCTTTGTTCAAGTGAAGAGAAACTGCGGGGGTTGGGGGCGAAGAGAGAAAGAAAAAAAAATGGAGGCTGTGATTTTGAAACAAAAAAAAACGCACAACTCATATAGAAAAAAATAATAAAATTAGTTGACTACCCTAAAATGCTACAATGTCCGAGAGAGAGAGAGAGAGAGAGAGAGAGAGAGAGAGAGAGAGAGAGAGAGAGAGAGAGAGAGAGAGAGAGAGAGAGAGTGTGTGTGTGTGTGTGTGTGTGTGTGTGTGTGTGTGTGTGTGTGTGTGTGTAGGTCATTTTTATAAACTGTATATGCACAACTGATCCTTCCTTCACTCAAAATTAAAAATTTTTTTTCTTCTTCCTGGCAAGTTTTTCATGTTGTTTACATGTAATCGCGTAAAAAAAATAGAATCTCTCTCTTTTTTCTTTTTTTTTTTTTTTGCAGGGGAAGGATGGCTGGAGCGGAGGTTGCTCATGCTCGTCTACAACGATATCTAAATAAATCTATGAATAGATTAAAAAATAAATGAATAAAAAAAAGTAAACGTGGAGGTCATTGTTTAAACAGGAACGTTTTTTTTTAGTTTCACCGGGTGGTTATGTAACAGTAACACCGCTAATACTAATCAATCAACGTTTTCAAATTCATCGTTTTATATGATGTCTTCGAGAGGTAAAGTAAAAACATATAGTATGTTTTTAAAATTTTCATTACGTTTTTTCTTGTCTGAATGACGTTTTTTTTTTCTTCATCATAATAGTTTTATATATGTCTACTACGAAGAAACATCGCTGTAAAAGAAAACATTTTTCAGCAACAAAATTAGAAGAGACAAATTTTTTTATGCCCGTCACCAATGACAATCAAGGATTCTCACGTGACTTACATTAACCAATCAATGATAACCATTTGAAAATGAAGAAAAATCGCCTGCTTTGAATATTTTAAACTGTTAATTTTTTTTACGTCTGCTCTGAATATTTGCCGCTTTTACAAAATTTTTTCTTCTCGAGTTATATTGATTTTTTTTTTACTTTTCAAAATAGAATTATCGTTAAAGTGTAATATCTGTTCTGATACTATTAATATGCTTTATCTTTTCTATCCTCCGTCTGCGAAGAAGAAATTCTTCTTGACTGTGGCAATCCCATAGTAGAAGCCAACTAAGGCAAGTAACTAGAAATATTGTTGAATAAAAGATAAAACATGTTTTTCTTCACTGATCGAGGACAGAACAGATACTACACTTGGTGCTTCTACATTTTATTGCCGAAATTGGAGACGCCATTTTATTTCACGCACCTGCTGTCCAAATTTATTTATTAAATCGACTCAAAACGAGCGGACGTAGTACAGAGCACCCCACGTGATGTTTCCGTCCAATGGGATTTCTCCAAGGACATTTTTCTAAACTTTTCTTTTTAAGCTCGCTGAGAGCCGGTCCAAATAGTATTTAAGCACACACAAACATCAAATCTCTCTCTCTCAACCGCATTCTTATTCGGACGTTCCACGCGTGTTACTATCACTCTTCCATTTTCACCGCTTCGCGCGTTTCATACAATTTCACAGGCAAACATTACCTATGCCTCTCTTAACATGTTTAAGAATTGAACAGTTCAACAAAAAAAGACATTCTCCTTTTTTTTATACGAACACTTAAAAAGGACTTCTGAACTCATTATAAAGAGAATTATATTTTATTTGTTAATGGTTGGTTTCTGTGAATAAACCTCCGTTTGTTTTGCATGTAAGTCTTCTTCTTTTTATTTTTATTTATTTGTGGAGGAAGTTAGTTCCTAAAAAGGCATGACGACCCCCACAAAATGAAAGAAAACATATATCCGTAATTGTTTAATTGGAAATGTTTCAATTTAATTAATGAAAACGGGAAAGTTTTTCATGGAACATTTTTTTTTTTAATTAAAAACAGAAAATGAAATGACATATTCATAATGGTTTAAACTGGGCGAGCGCTAGGTGTGTCAGAAACTTAGTGAAAAATATTGAATAATTCGACCCCCTGTCTTTCCAAGCTTATAACTACTCGAAAAATGTAATTCAAACCCTAATATTTTTTCAATTAAAGGAGCAAGGAACAAGGTTTCATTCAAAAAAAAAAAAAAATAAATGAAAAAATACAAACAACGTGGTTTAAAAAAAAAAAAAGGTTTTAAACTTCGGACTTTACAGGTAAATTTCCAAAAAACTGTTCTTGTTTTTTTGTTTTAAATTAGAATATATTATCTATTGATCTTTTATTTGTGATATATAAAACTTTGGCACATAAATTATTTACTTTTTAATAGACATTTCAAAATGGGGGGGGGGGCGTGAATTAAAAAAAAACGTTTGTCAAAAATATTATATTCGGTTTATTGGAAAGAGCATAAAATTTCACATTGACCCTGAAAATATTGTAAAAATAGAATCAATAGAAAAATTTTGATAGATTTTTAAAGTTTAAAAATTGAAAAATGATGAACTCATAAAATTCAATTTCATTACTTTTTTTTTAAAAAATAAAAAATTAATAATATTTCTGTAAGAGTATCTTGTGTAGTTTCCGACGTGTAGGAGACGGGGAGTCTCGTCGTGGGCGACGAAGCGTTTCACTGAAGAACCACGGCAACACACAGCGAACCAACAAACAATGACAGCCACGGAGCGAAGGTAATTAACAAAGCTCAGCTGACTGCACGAATAGAAACGGAACCCAACGGTCACTAACGGAACCCAACGGTCACTGTACTGATCGCCACGAACGTCAGAACCCGACTGCCTCGCACCTCCAATGGACCGATTTTTATTCCTCAAGATGGCCTAGCTAATTTGCATCCCCGCGAGATCTTGCGCGATCCTGCGAGATTCCGTCTCTAATAAAAGCAGGCAGGCGCCATCTTGGAACTCTTTCTTCCGCTGCCCCAACCACAGGATCAGCCACCACCCCGCACGCCAGGCACACACGGACCCTCTTGCGCCGAGGGCTATGGTTAGTCTCACACTCCCCCCTGGTCTCCAGATCACATACGTGACACGGCGGACGTGGCCGTTTGATTCGAGCACTCCTGCGGAGGGGTATTGCCGGGACTTCCTCATCGGAGCTCTCAGAAGTGGCATCGGAAGCATCAGCATCAGCATTAGAGCTCGCAGTTGAGTCACCAGGTTCGTGGGGCACGGGTTGGATCCATCGCTCATCGTCGGATGACTCGCTACTTTCACTGCTCGCCGATTGGTCAGCGCTTAGAGTGGGCCGGACATCCCTTACGTGGCGCGGAGTATCATCGACTAGTATGGCCTGTTCACTGATGACGCCGGTGACCCGCCCCCTCCAAAAGCTGCTGGTGCACCGGCCGCCAGGTGGCTTCACCCAGACGGTGTCTCCCACTTGGTATGTCCTCTGGGGTTCTCGTTGGTCGGGTAGACACACTTCAACGTCCTTGACGCGCACGTGGTAGTGATGAATCGCATCAGCGGGCGCACTGCCGCCAGTCGCGGCGTCCTTAGGCGTTGTGTTGTATCTGTAAACCGCCTCCGCGATTGTACACTTCTTCCTGGCCGCGATCCTCTTCACGGTTCGGTGGCACCACTCCGCTCCGCTATGCCGTTGCCGCTCGGCACATACGCGCATCGGTGTCGAAGGCGGATCCCCCAGTTGTCCATAAAATGCCTGAATTCTCTGCTGCAGAACGCCGTGTCGTTATCCGTGAGGATCTCCTCAGGCGGCCCCCTTTTTGTAGAATATGGATTTCAATTCGTGGATGAAACTGGTGGAATCCTGCCTCGCTAATTGGCGCCAAATCGCGAACCTCGTTGGCCCGCAGTCTATCAGCGTAAGGAAGTGTTGGCTGCCGTAGTGGGTTATATCGATACCCAACCGACTCCAGGTCGCGTCCACTCCCAGCTGTCCTTTCCGCCATCTGGCTGGGGCGGGGTCGATGGACTGGCACGTTTGGCACTCCCTGACCACTGCTCTTACTGCGCTTTTTGGTATTGATGGTCTAGCCAACTTCACAAAGTAGTAGGTCCGTTGTATTTCGGGGTGCCCACTGTCGTGATGTATCTTCCTGATTTCGTCCTCCTCGACGGAGGCAGCACACAGAGGCAATGGCTTAGCTTCTTTCTTCATAGCCTCATACCATCTCCGTGGTACCCGAGTGAGCTTGTCGGCGAGGTTGTAGTCCGAGGTGACAAGCACTACGTCTACGGACAGGTTGTACTCTGCCACCAGTTTTTTCACAGTCTCCAGCCTCCGTCTTATCAGCATTTCGCTGGCTGCCTTGGTGCGTGCCCTGGCCTTGCTCGTGAGTGTGTCCGACACCCAGTGGTGCACGCAAAGTGAGTCAGTGTGCACATGCAGTTTCTTCACTTCCCATTGAAGTGCCAGGTTAATGCCCTTTATTACAGCGTCGAGTTCTGCAAGGTTGATATGGGCAGCATCATTCGCCGGTCGCAGCCAGCAGGCATCCTCAACTACGGCCCCATCTTTCTCCAAAACTACACCGATCGCTAGAGAACTTGCGTCCACCCACACGCTCAGTTCGTCTCCCTGCACGCACCAGTCCCCTGTGGCGGGGTCATTCTTTTTCACACTAGCGACGGTCTCCTTTAACATTTGAACCAATAGTTCGTCGGTTATCTCATCGTCCCAGCCTTTGGTGACCGCATTTGCCCTCTTTTTTATGACGCCTGTCGCCGCACGAACCCATCCGCATACTGGAAGTGCCTCACAAGTTTCCCGCACAGGGAGAACACGGCACGTCTTGTGTAAACGTCGGGTACGTCGGGAACTGCGGTTCCACGCCTCCACTTCAGGATCCCTCGCTCCTCTTGAACGCTCAAGCCCAATACACGGGCGCCATCCTCAAGCCGCTCAGAGTCCTTGCAGTTTAGACCAAACTCGGCAAGTTTGGATCTTACGCGCAAAGATGACACGATATCTTCGTTCACGTATATATCGTCAATGTACGCCGATGTTCCCTTTCTGATCCATTCTTCTTGTGACAACACGGCATTGACGATAGCCTTCATTATCTGGGGTGCTACGTTTAGCCCAAATCCGAGCCGCGTAAGACAGTATCTCTTCCCGGAAAACATCACTATCTGGAAAGGCCACATCGCCTCGCCGATCCGGACCTGCAAGTATGCTTTTCTCAAGTCCAGTAGGGACACATTGGACCCCTGCCGGCGCCACTCTCGCAGCTTGCTGGCACAGACGTCGGCGTCCGCTGTGAACGCATCAACGTGCGCATTCAACTCGCGGTAGTCCATTACCGGCCTCACCTTTGACTTGTTAGGTTGGGCAACTGCCATCAGCGGTATCAGGCCCTTGGGGGGTCCAAGTTTGTCGTAGGGGTATGGAATCAGCCAACCGTTCTTAATTCATTCACGGAGCTTGCTTTCGTATGCAGGCCTTATCTGGTCGGGCATATGGTACTCTGCCACTTTGTTTTGTAGTTTGGCCGGTTCCTTGTCTTCTGACCACCTCCAAGTGGCGGTCCACGCCTTCTGTTGGGTTGCATCTATGGTCCTGCAAGCTGGGAGCGACGAACACGGCCAGAAGTACATCACAAGTATGCTCCCGTGAACCAGGTTAGCGACGGATGCGGCCTGCCCCCGGACGAAGATAGGGGGTTATGGTTATAATATAATAGTAAAAACATTTATTGAAAAGTTTGCGTAAGAAAATATAATTTTAATAAAGCAATTTTGTAATGAAAGCAACATTGGATTTTTATAAAATAGTTTGTTGTTTTTTTTTGTTTTTTTTATTCTTTCCGGAAGTAATAAATGTTAATTTTAGGTAAATTTATTCTTTCCCTTTTAGGAAGCAATCGTTCTCCAGTTTAATTTTTTTTTTTGTTATTTATTTCATGCTTCAGCTATAGTTTATAATATAATAATTTCTCCCCTGGATTTGGACAGCAGGTGCTTGAAATAAAATAGCGTCTCCAATTTCGGCAATAAGGTGTAGAAGCACCCTACACTTCAACATAAAAAAAATAAAAAAATAAAATAAATATAAACTGAACAACATAAAAAAATAAAAAAATAAAATAAATATAAACTGAAAAGAAAAAATATTGTAAAATCAGCAAATATTTAAATCGAGGGTGGAGTTAGACACAAGGTCTGTTCATAATGTGAGGAAAATCTACTTCCCAAACCCATCTTAATGTAATGTTATGACCCTTTAGGCTGTGATCATAGCGTAGTATCTGTTAACTGTGGCAAGTGGGAGCAATGGTCAAAACATTATTATTATTGTTATTGTATTCTTATTAATTGATTTGAGCGACGGATGCTCACTGGATCAGTTATTATGATTAGAAGAATAAACAATTAAACTGGGGAAGAAATGATTGACGTGTGAATTGCAAAAGGAATGCGAAAATAGAAAATAGATGTAAACATTCTTTTGGATTTGGATAAACAAATAACTAGATGGAAACATTAGGTTCGTCTGAGACACGTAATTAGGTGACGTAAGAGAACACCTGATGTAGTTAGTTTTGGAGAGATTCAAAGAGTTGAGGATTGACCACGAGAGCAGACAGACGTCTAGACAAGGGTGGACAGACAGCTAGGAGCGAGCTGTATGAACAGAAAATGTAGACTAACTGCAGATCCTGTGAAAACCAATTGAGACAACTGTAATAAATTTATATTACAAAAATATAAAGAATTGTTTTAATGGTTTCACAAATAAGAACAGTTGTCTCAATTATATGGTGCTGATCACTTCATGGTTGTCACGGAGCAGCGGGAAGATACAGAAGAAATCTTGAAGAAAAAGGTATAAAGCATATATTATTCTTCTTATATATGAACTGTAAAGATATCCCATGTGATAAGTCTGATACAACATGACTCGGTTTACACGTCAATATCATGTCCTCTTGGCTAAACAACATACATACGATTTATACGTTTATTATTTGTCTGTTAAAAGAACAATATCTTACATCCACTAGATAACACATGACACATTTAATATATCATCTCCTATAATATAAACCAATATACAACATTAACTCTCTCACTAACTGTTATGGGGTTAAATGGTAATAAGAACGAAGGAACACAGGACTTTTAGGAACGAACATGTATTCACATTCATATTACAGGCAAAAGCAGATTGAGCAATACCATTCCTCAACTGTAGGGTGTTTGCCGCATGCCAATCTCTGACTCCCCAGCACCAGTACTCGTTACTGGAAGTGACGTCACTAGAGGAAGTGACATCATGAGATAGCCCATTAATCCCATGGAAGGGCGTCTCTAACACCCCCCCCTCCCAAGCTTTTAAAATATTGCAAAAAAAACTTTTCACTTCATTTGAAAAATGTCCAAATTTGCATAAGAATAAACCGTAGACAAGTTACAATTAGAAATTGTTCTCACGGTGAAATTGGGTCAACTTTTTTCTTTTTTTTTGTTGTTAGAACGTAATTTCCAGCCAAATTCTTAACTTGTAAATCCGAAATTCTTTTGAAGTCAAATTCATTTCATTCGTTTCCTCTTTTGTGGAGTTAACTTGTGTGAAAGTTGAATTCATATGATGTTCCCCTTGGTTATACCCCCAAAAAGGTGAGAAACTATTGAGTATTTAACACAATGGACATCTCCTATGAGGATACTGCAGAGTGAAGAATATTTGTGTTCTCTGGATTTCTATATTCAAAAGGTGAAGTAAAATCTGCCATTTTTTTTATTTTATTTGATATGTTGCTATTCTTCATAAATGTCTAACGTAAATATATGTGTTAATTGTAAATGGTTTTAGTTTTGTCTGTTATTCATTCTGATGATGAATCTGTTTAGAATATGTCTTTAAAATGTTGAGCAAATTGAATTGGTTAATATCTTCCTATTAGTTTCATCACTTCTTTCTTTCCGCAGATGAAGAAAATGGCATGCCTGTCTGCTCCCCTATTCAGACACTTGATAATTTACTTGAATGGAAATGTGGGCAAGACAGTCTGTGTCTTACAAGAGAGCCTTTACAACCACGTGCATCGCAGTCTGCTCGTCCGCTTACCCTTGTCTGTCATGACATGATGTCAGGGTATTTAGAAGACAGGTTTGTGATCTTATTTTTTATTTCCTTTTCAGTCATAATGTAAGTTTGAGTTGTTCTGTCAAACAAGTTGATATTTTCAAGTTTTTTTTAATACCAAAGCACAATCATCATCATCATCATCATCATCATCATCATCATCATCATCATCCAGGTTTGTTATTTTAGGAACTGCAAGTATCCTGAACACAAGATGAGTGACACCAAGCAATATCTCATGTCTGCTCTATGTGTAATCTGATCCAAAAGCTGGTAATTAGTTGCAAATCACTTCTTGCGCAGTCCATCCAGATCTTTCTTGGTCAACCACTCTTCCTACCACATTAATTGCCTGCTGTTTTCTGCTGACATCTTAATCTTAAGTCGCTGCCATCTATTTTGTTGCAGTGATGTCATTAATAGTCTGATCATGAAGCATGTCGCATGGAGGGAGAACTAATTAAGGAGAGTAAAAAGTCAATCTATCCGTCTCATACTTATTATTATTTTTGACCTTTATTTTATTTAAAGAGTTTTTTTTTAAACTCCTTAGATCAAGTGGCTTCTTGTTTTGTCCGTAGTGATTTTTATAAAAAAATTCTTGATGTAATCCTCTCTATCCCTCTGTCTGGATGGCACAAGCATGTCAAACAACTGAGGACCTAATCAACAACAATCAATGAGAAGTTGACTGAACTCTCAGGTGGTCAACTTTGATAGTGGAGTCACAATTGGCTAACAACCTCATGAAACCACCGTGCATGGGTTATCATGATTTGAGCTGTAGTGCAGGTCGGAGAAGAAACTGGCTTAATCTGACCAGAGTGATTGACCTTGTAAAAACAGCAACAATAAGTGAGGTCTTTCTTGATCTCCCATACTCCCTACCATATCTATTGGACCGCACATTATATCAAATGATTAAATATGCAACAATTGCATGGGGAGTTTTTTTATTTCTACGAGAAGGCTCGTAATTTTTTCATTCACATGTAAATGTGAAATGTCTCTCTGTAGTAGGCATGCTGTTTTTTTTTGTTTTTTTTTTTTGTTGATCTGCATTTTCTGGTCAACACCCGGTTGGGACAGTCAAATCATGTGGAAATCAGATGTTTGTATTGTCGAACATCAATTAAGACAAACTGATTTCGTTTCTTTGACACATACTTTCTCCCATGACGTAACTTCTGATACACTTTACCTCTAACTTATTTTCTGATGGAAAATTCTCTTTTTTTACGTATTTTAAACTTATATGGAAATTTCTGTTGTTAACACTATTTTTACACACTTGCATTAAATATAGTTATAAAAATAAGTGTCATGTTTCAGCATTAAATGCTCTAAACAACTTATGTAAAAAGTCTATTGTATAATGGGAGATATGAAAATGATGATGTAATTTAAAATAAACTCATGTGACCTCTATCGGTAGAAACAAAAAAAGGAAAGCTCAAATAAGATGAATCTTTACAAAGTGCATAATTGTTAAATATTCAAGCTGTGTATACTGAAAGACAGAAATCGGTGAACTTGGTGTCAACACACACAATAAAGATCTAACACAGGACGACACTACGGCAAGAGGAAACTGATTACAATATGATTTGTAGCGTCAATGTGACAATAATTATGTGCATTTGAAGCAAGAATGCCATGTAAGTATGTGATTTTATATTTTTTATATTTCATAATTACCTTATATTCAATAATTGCCTTTCTATAAATCTTACACAAATGAAGAGACACACAGTTAACATGACTATGAATGCTGGGTTCACCCATGCATGTAGCCTGGTGCACCAACCACTAGCCTCTCCCCCTCAGACAGGGTGCAATAAAAAATTTCTAACCTGATAGGTCTACCTTAGGTTAGAAACTTTTGTCGGCCAAACTCCTGCCACCCTTGCTGCATTGCTACGGAGTGGCATCACTCAGTCATAAATACTTTCTATTTTGATGAAATTATTACACTTGTACTTCGTCAACAAAAATACACCCGATCAATCCAACTAGTTGCTAAATCTCACCCCTTCACTGTAGATGTTCTTAGGTAGTAGAAAACCTTCTACTATAAAACCTTCTTTCTTTGAACCACTTTGGAATTCTCTCCTTGTTCCCTATTTTCCTAACAATACAGAAATTTAAATGTAATGTAAATATCTTTCCACCCAAGTCCCCATCCAAATTGCTCTCCTATAAATCTGAACCCTATCATAGTAACATTTTGTGCTTTAGTGTTAATATGTTTAGGGTGAATGATAAAAAATGAAATAAAAAATAATCAAAAAAGGTATGAACCCACATTTCCCTTGACTCTCAGCTAAACATAAAATATTAAGTTACTTTCAATAGATGATGTGATAAGGATAATTATGCAAAAAACCAAGTTTGAATCCACTCAGTTTCATAGCATCACTTTCACTGTGGATGTTGGCAACTTTCATGTGGTACCTCAGATAAAGTCATGCAAAATAAATGCCAACAACAAAATCAAGTCAGTCAAAAACGTCATACCACACTGATTCAAACATATTTGTTTAATAGATGTTGTAGTTTGGTATAAAAAAACCTGTTGAATCTTTGTTTAGGATAAAAGAATCATTGAAACTGTATTATAATTTTTACTCTACTTCCATTAATTTGTGCCGAAGTAAAGAGAGAACTAGGAGCAAATGCAGATTTTGATGCTCAGTCTATTTGACGTCAGAGAGAAAAGAAGTAAATATTAATATTTTCCTCTTCATGTATTTGATTAATTGACCTTTCAACTTGTTGGCTAAATTTTATTTGTGTACTGTATGACCTGTATATTCATATATTCTATCAATCTTTGTGGGTCAATCTCAGTTTTATTTTTATTACCTAACCCCACCCCAAAAGAGTCTATATGATATAAAATAAGCAAACCAAGCATATTCCAAAGATTTCCCACCACGTAACATTTTTTTCATTTCCATTTCCAGATATGTCCAGAGTGTTAATAAAGCAAATGGCTACCGATTTTTCAACTGGCAATATGTCGATCTTTTTATCTACTTCAGTCATCATTTCATCACGATACCACCATGTGGTTGGATTATATCTGCACACAGGAACCGAGTACCCATACTAGGTTAGTTTGATGACAAGGAAAACAAATACTATTTTTAATGTTTACAAGTGACTATCAGAAAAGCAGCTTATGACCTGATGTTCACGATAAAAAATCTTTGGCAAAAGTATTCTACCTGAATTTTTCAATCTATCAATGCATAAAAATGAGTACCTACCTATTTAGTGGTATGTTAACAGAATAGCATTTGTTTTCATATTTATGTATCACCATTTATCAAAAAGCCACTTGAGGGTAAGGATTAATGAGATCGTCCATTGGCAATGAATAACATCTTGAAAGAATTGAGACTGGTGGATAAAAAATGTCAGAATTTGATTCACTGGTCAACACTTTTTTTACTTTTTAAATGTTGTTTGGATTTCCAAAACTGATTTAAGGTATTTTTGCGCGGTTAAATCAGGAAATGGCACCTGTTTCTGTCCATCAGGTTAGGTTTTTGTGTAAAGTTGATTTGAACAAAAAAAATCGGATCTTGTGACAAAATCAGTTACATTTTTGTGGCATTATCAGCTGATTTTTGTTAACATATATCATCCTAAATATGTTTTTAAAATGTTTTGCTGACAAAATATATCGATTACCTGATAGAAACATCGATTACTGTAAACTGAATGGTAGGTATTGATAAAAGTAAGTACACATTAATTGCATGTTGCTTCATGATTGTTCAAACTTCAGGGTTTGACCTTCCATTTCTCCAAACTCCTGGAATGCTCAGCAGTAGGGAAGCTTCTCTTCAGATTCCAACAGTAATAATCCATCTGGACTACGTCCCAGTGACCCTGATACCTGGTCTCCATCTCTTTCAGGTCCTGATGAAACCTCTCCCCTGCTCATCATTCATTGAACACAGGTTCATATGTGAAAATTGGTAGTGCATCTTGATGCTCATGTTGCAACTCAGGTTTCTGAATGCATTTAGCATGTTGTTGACAAGTTCTGCATAGTTTCTGGCCTTATTGTTGCCAAGATAATTTTTCACTACCAGAACAAATGTCTTCAATGCTTCCAGTTCAACTTTGCTCATTGAGTTTTAAAACTCTGGTTTGTTCATGAGATGCCGGATCTGAGAACCATCAAAGATGCCAGCTTTCAACTTCATCATGGTCAATCTTGGAAAATCCTGGCACAAGTAAATGAAGCAGTCACCATCCTTGTCCAGAGCATTGGTGAACTGTTTGCTGAATGCAAGCTTAATGTGCAGTAGTGGAAAGAGTATTCTGTCTCTGTCCACTAAAAGGTCATTGATAATGTTCCTTTCTTTGCAAAGTACCAACTTTTTCTGTGCAGGCCAGCCCTTTTTAGTGTATACTGAGCACCGATTTTTTCTGCACAGGCCAGCTCTTCTTTGTGTACACTGAGCATCAATTTTTTCGGCACAGGCCAGCCCTTTTTCGTGTATACTGAGCACCAATTGTTTCTGCACAGGCCAGCCCTTCTTTGTGTATACTGAGCACCATTTTTTCTGCACAGGCCAGCCCTTCTTTGTGTATACTGAGCACCAATTATTTCTGCACGGGCCAGCCCTTCTTTGTGTATACTGAGCACCAATTGTTTCTGCACAGGCCAGCCCTTCTTTGTGTATACTGAGCACCAATTTTTTTTTGCACAGGCCAGCCCTTCTTTGTGTATACTGAGCACCATTTTTTCTGCATAGGCCAGCCCTTCTTTGTGTATACTGAGCACCAATTTTTGGAAGATTTTGAGGTTTTATGATTTCAAACTGATCCCTTTTCAACATAATCACCCAGAACTATTGAACCTGAATATTTCACGTCATTAAAACAATCATTTCCAATAAAAACAATTATTTGACATGGCATTTTACCCCCACCAACTTCTAAAATGCTTCACACATGCATACATGTGAACAAAAATGTAAAAACGAACATGTGATCACAGCTCAAAAACTTGACCCGATTGAGCAAAACCAATATGTTTTTTGGATATCAGATTCGTCTTAAATCAGCTGAAAAAAAAGCAGACAACAAATTTCTTGTTGACCAGTGAAACAAGAATTTATTCCCATTTGACTTAAAAATTATCAGCTGGGAAGCAGTCCTGTGGTATTGTATTTCATGGATGAGAAGTTTTTGGTAAAATAACTTTGTACATGGGAGTTTTATTTATACAGAGAATGAAAAGAAAATTCTTTACAGTGGTTGTAGCTAGACAAGTTGATGCTCTGAATCATAGCACTAATATATACAGCCTCCGAGGAGTTTAAATGTTTGGAATATTAACTAAATTCACATTAAGAACCTGTACAATCCAAAAAATAAAGAACAAAATCACATCAAATTAATATTTTGTTTCTGTTATTGGCAGAAACTTCTTTGAAATATTTGTCGGCTGATGTGCTTTTTTAATATGTCCTTCATATCAAATGCAGCGTTCAGTATAAATCTGCCACTCTTTGAAATGAAAGAACAAAGGCCATATCTTGGCCAATAATTGATATATTGTAAAAATTCAAAATTTTAGAGGCTCTTTTACTGAATATGCTGAACATAGTTCATTGAAAGAAGCCACCCTTAACTTCCATCGTGGTTTCTAGACAGGACTTGAGCCATGGTATTTGAAGACCAGTTTGATCCTGTAAATAGCTCGTCTTTGATGTTTCAGATGGTAACGTTGATATTTTTCCTAACTGCACCCCACCCATAGTTACCCATTTTTAAGCCCTGGCATTTCACTTTCTCGTTAAAAGAAGTCCTGGATTAATTAAATTGTTTACTTTTCTTTCTTTTTTTCTTTTTTTTTTTTGTCAGGCACAATGATTACAGAATGGGAAAAAGGGTCAAATATTTGCAGAGAGTTTCTGGCTTCACGAGTCAAATTTATGGCAGTTGCAGACAAAATGGTGGAAATTGCTGAGTATTATAACATAGACGGATGGTTGATTAACATTGAAAACATAATAGAAGTAAGTTTTAATGAAATTTTATATCTTTGCAATCGTTATCAATAACAAGTAGTTATATATATCATATATATATATATATATATATATATATATATATATATATATATATATATATATGAACAAATGATTAATAAAACATGTTAAAAGACATCTTGAAAAAGAGTTAAAAACATATTTAATTTTAAAAAGGAAGCACAAGATAAGTGGATAGTCCTTAATCCGCGGAGTTTCGAAGAAATACTCTTCTTCTCATCAGAGGGCAGGAATTAGCAAAATGCGGGATCGGATTTTGCATGTAAAAGTATTTAGTGAAACTACAAGTAAGTCACAGATCTTACTTGGTTAAAAAAAGGGTGAGGTAAGGGGAGTAGGAGGTAAAAAAAAAATGATAAAAAGACTTCACATGAATGGATAGTCCGGTGAAGGGTAAAAAATCCAAGAATGGTAAAATCCAAACACGGTAGAATTAAAAATATATATATATATATCAACATTCTTTTTATCCTTTTTGTCATTCCAAGGAAAAAAACAAAAACATTCCAAGTGTTTTCATTTGTCTCTGATAAGTTGTTTGGTGGGTTTCTGCTATTCAACAAAACACATGTAAGACATACTTTATAAAAAATTAAATACATCTTCTGGTTTTGGAATGATAACTCACAATTATATATATATATATATATATATATATATGTATATATATATATATATATATAATTTATATTATTTTAATAATAATATATATTATTTATTTTAATTTAGTCTTGCTTCAACAGTTGAGTTTTAAATTTCTTCCATTTTTTTACGCACATCTTATCTTTCTTTTAATAATATTATTGGAATCCATTCCCTTTTCTTTGTACCTATTTGTGAATTATTCCACGGATTTCTGCCTTTTGGATTATTGTGGACCATCTTCCAATTACGTGATTCCCTTGGATTTTACTTGTGCGAATGGAAATTTAACCAACTTTCTTGGATTCTGCATTTTTGGATTTTACCATCATTGGATACTTTATCTTTCACCAGACTATCCATTCACGTGAAATCACTTTTTTCTTCACCCTATTCCCTCTGCTCCACTTTTTGTTATCAAGTAAGATCTTTGACTTACTTGCAGTTTCATCAAATACTTTTGCTAGCAAAATCCGATCCCGCATTTTGCTAAATCCTACCCTCTGATGAGAAGGAAAGTATTTCTTCGAAACTCTGCGGATTAAGGACTATCCATTTATTCAGTGTTTCCTTTTTAAATTAAATATGTTTTTAACTCTTTTTCAAAGTGTTTTTTAACATGTCTTATTAACTACTTGCTCATATATATATATATATATATATATATATATATATATATATATATATATAATAAATTCCACAGCCAAACAACGTCACAGCCCACAAGAGCTGCGGCATTGTTTGGCTGGGGAATTTATTATATACAATCTCTCACATTCTGAAAATTATATATATATATATATATATATATATATATCGAAGCCCGATCTTTTCTTTTCTTTTTTTCAGTATCAAAAATGTAATTATCTGATTTAGATGCTTGAAAATACCATAAGGTTGAAATAAATTATTGCATCGACAATTATGTAATTTCCGTGTTATATTTTTTATTTTTATTTTATATATATATATATATATATATATATATATATATATATATATATATACACTGCATATAAAATTATAAACGAGTTTACATATTTCTTAATATTTAAGGAATGAGTGAATAAAAATCCATGAAACTTTGAGAAAGTGCTTACAATACTATTCAGCTACTTCAGTTAAAAAATAAAAGTATTTAAAGTAGTATTAGCGAAACTATAGCAGAAAATAGGAATATCTGTTGATTTCAGTGTGTCAAGTTATTAACGCGGTTGAGAAAAAAACACAATATACCCATAACTTGTTTATTGAAATAATTTTCAAACGTTAAACGAACTAGGAAAAATGCTTAGAACTAAATAACTACATCGCAATTTCTACGTTGACATAATTAATAGGGGATATGCGATCCTTTTTTATGAATGACTTGTGAAAGACTTTGTGACTTTTATGAAAGATGTTGATCCATAGAATTTTTTTTAGGAATGACTTGTGAAAGACTTTGTGACTTTTATGAAAGACGTTGATCCATAGAATTTTTTTTAGGAATGACTTGTGAAAGACTTTGTGACTTTTATGAAAGACGTTGATCCATAGAATTAGTCAAAGTTGTGATTTTGTCAACAGTTATTCCTTGCGATACCTCTTGGAGAGCATCCCACAACTCATCTTTGCACTTAAATTGGCATCCACTTGCATAGAGACGTCGCTTCATGATACTCCAAAGGTTCTCAATTGGGTTCAAATCTGGCGAATTCGTAGGCCACTCCATCTTCCATAGGCCAGAGAACCCCAGTTGTTGCAAATACTCTTTGCTTTTGTTTGCTGCATGCGAAAGAAGCATTATCCTGCATAAAAATAATAATTAATGGAGGCTTTGTCACAGGCTTAACAGACTTTGCCACTTCTTTCAGAAGGAAGTACTCACTTTTTGAGACATTCTTCAATCCAGCTTGGTACAAAGACTTCTTGATTTGTCTGCCCAGGGTTCTTAACAACTTCACGTTTAATTTGGAGTAGAGAACGGCATGAAACAACTCTAGATTTACCTTTATCAGCTCTCTTACGTACCTTTGTAGGGTCCTTGACAAAGTTCTTCACAGTTTGATGGTACCTTCCTATCATTTTTGATATTTCGAGGGTAGTTCTACTTTTTGCTAGCTGTTCTGTAATATTACTCTTTTTAAAATTACTCAAACCACCTTTATGACCTATTTTATTAACGAAACAAACTGCCTTGTTAATAATTTGGCACGCCTCAAATACCATGGATTCAGCAATTACGATGGCAAGTTGTTTACATTGTGTGGAACAGTACGAAAATTTCACAGGATGTGCAGATCAGCATTGCCAACGTTTCCAAAGCTTTTGATATGAAACTACTGGAAAAATGTTATCTCGTTAATAATTTGACATGCAGTGTATATATATATAAAATGCATGGAGATGTATAAAAATATTATAGCTATATAGGGAACAGGCAGTTAAATTTGTGTGACATAAACAAAAATTAACAAATAAATAATCTTCGTATGTCCATTTATTTAAAAAAAAAAAAGCAGTCACAAATACAAATCAGTAAAAATGGGCTTACTGTTTGAAATAACCGGGATGGTTGAAGTCTTTAATATTTCAAGAATATCATTTCTTTTTTAAAAAGAAAGAAACCAACAAGAAATACACACATGCATAGTTATCACATAATTTTATTACATTTTATTTTTTTACTTCTTTTTCCCTTTTGTTACCTACATGAGTTTGAGTTCTTTGTTTTTTGGTTGAAATCTGCATTTTTTAATAAGAAATCAGTTCAAACCCAGAGTTTGCCAGGCTATGAATCAAACCAATACTGAGCTCTTTAACTTCCAGATTTTCATGTTTCTTAACTTTCTTCTGTTTCATTGATTTGGAGAAAATGTTTGCTCTGACGTATGTTGCACTGCAAGCAGAGCTAACGTTTCAAGGGAAGGAGATTAAAAGATTATGAATTCGGATAAAGGAAGGCAGGAATTGGGCCAATGCAGTGTCAAAAAGCAACTCTGGATTGAACAGGCAAAGTTGGAGACACAAGGAAGATAAACATTGGGTATTATCTTTCAGACGCTTCTTCATGGATCAAAATCATTCAGCATGAACCAAAGGAAAAACTCATCGATATCCAAGGTATCCAAGGTATTGAGGTATGTAGGCATTTCCTAAGTGGTCACCTGCAAAATAGCATTTTACCAATGCAGATGTACTAGATGATTTGGCCATACGAAAAAAAATGGTCTGTATTTGTTGGTGTCTTATTAAACAGGCAGACCCTCAGTCCAGATCCATTACTCTTTAGATTCACCTCATCTAATTCTAGAAATTAGATTTGATGGAGCAAAAGATCTCCAGTAAATAACCTAAATAGAGAGAACAGAAATTGGGATGTAGGAAGTCACAAAGAAGGTTGTTCTCTTTTAATTCCATGTTGGCCACACAGAACCATGTATTCCTACTTGAACAGGAGTCACTGTAATGTGCAATTTGTCATCTCTCATGTACAATGAAGCACATTATAATAGATATTACAATTTGTCATCTCTCATGTACAATGAAGCACATTATAATAGATATTACAATTTGTCATCTCTCATGTACAATGAAGCACATTATAATAGATATTACAATTTGTCATCTCTCATGTACAATGAAGCACATTATAATAGATATTACAATTTGTCATCTCTCATGTACAATGAAGCACATTATAATAGATATTACAATTTTGACACCATGGATTGTTTGGACCCAGGATGGAACTTATAGTGTGTTTTTTGGAGACAGTGGAATGATATCTGCTACCAAAACAGTAACGGAAACTATGAAGCAAGTGGACAGCAAATGATATTGTTTTTGAAAGAAACAGCTTACTTTGTGGATTTACATATATGTTTATTGATTGTTTTCACTTGTGGAGCATTACATTTCAATTTTCAGATAATGCTGGATCATCAGAAGAGAATATGCACCATTTCATGCTTTTTCCGCATATTGGCTCTCTTTACTGATGTGAGGCTCCATTATGTAAATGGACTTATACCAAAAAATCTAATATTTATAAGCACAATAAACCAAATCAAACTCCTCTATGGATTAGATAGGTTTTATCAATTGCAAATATTTATTCAGAAAATATACACATACAAAAAAAGTTAATCTACAAATGATTTATATACAAAATAAAAATCTATTAAATATTTGAAAATATTAAGAACCTCAAATATAAAAATAAATGGATTTCGTATTAAGTGTAGTGAGAAAGTTTTTACTGGATACCGCTCATATTCTAATTTCCCGATTTTCATTTCATGGCACTGAAATACATTTTAGCTGTCCAATGACCAAAAGTTGTACGTCTCACAATATAAAGGCATCTATTATCACTAAATCACTTTTAACTGAATGAGTTGGATGCTAGAGATGTTCTGAGTTCTTATCAAGCTATTTAATCATCCATTTTATATGGAGTTGGAGTTACAAATGACAAATCATTTGTAACTCTTAGGTCAACAGTTTGAATCTGTAATAGAAGAAACTACTCACACAAGTGACAGTGCATTTGTTTGGCATGTCAGGTTCAAGAATTACAGAAAAAAAAAGAAGCAAAGAATTTGTGTTTGTAGTTGGATTTTTTTAATATGTGGCATTCATTTGCATATGAGGAGAATAGCTGCCTTAAGATATACAAATTGGGGAAGACAGAGAGTTGAGTGTTGAGCAGCTGAAAGAACACATTGAAGCTAAGATTTATTAGTGTGAATTATAGTGTTAGTGAACAATTTTCCTTTCAGAATTACAAAATCAGCCTGACTGCATGATACATTTTTGTTTGAAACTTTTTATGTACAGTATAGCCGATTTTTTTTTTTGTCATTTGCTTCAAAGGAATTTGCTTTGCCTATTATAAAAAGGGTTGATATATCATAAAACAATCAATTATTGAAACCTAATTACATTGAATTTTGTTATTTTCTTTCTTAGAAAAATCAAATTCCTCACCTTTGTGAATTCATTGTGTACCTTAAATCCAAGATGTCTGATTGTATTCCTCATTCCAAAATTATATGGTATGACAGTGTCACAAAAAAAGGAGAATTGTCTTGGCAAAACGAATTGAATGAAGAAAATATGTAAGTATCCATCTTATATCTGTTAGTATAAAATAAAAGATAATACAACTCGTTAGGCTGCAACCAATAACTACCCCTCCCCGATACTGGATAACTAATCATATAAATAAAAATAAAATATAAAAAGTATAAAATAAAAAATAATACAACCCGTTAGGCTGCAACCAATAACTACCCCTCCCCGATACTGGATAACTAATCATATAAATAAAAATAAAATATAAAAAGTATAAAATAAAAAATAATACAACCCGTTAGGCTGCAACCAATAACTACCCCTCCCCGATACTGGATAACTAATCATATAAATAAAAATAAAATATAAAAAGTATAAAATAATAGATAATACAACTCGTTAGGCTGCAACCAATAAATACTCCCCCCCCCATACTGGATAACTAATCATATAAATGAGGTCATTAGTAGAGAATGCTCTCTGTTTTAAAGCCTACGTTTCTACAGATTTTATGCGCACCACTTACCCTCACTGATTTGAGGTCCTTCTTCGTTCCTCTTGGAGCATGCCTTTTCAGTTCTTCTCCAGTAGCTGTGCTACTCAGCCATGGTCTCTGAACCTCTTCGGTCAATGCTATCTGTCCTCATGTCTTGCTTGCAGACATCCTTATAATTAGGACAAGTCTTCCTGCTGGTCCAAAACTTGTTAAGAATGTCCTTACAAATTCTCCCATCATCCATTCCCTTAGCATGGCACTCTTCATTAAGGTCAGATTTTTGGTGGCTTTATTCAAATTCAAATTGGAGAAAATATTCATTCATTTATGTTTTTGATAAAAGAAAACAAAAACAAATTACGTTCACTTTCATTGCCCATTCCTTGTCAAATGAAATCAATTCTGTGAATCAACGTCTTATCTTTGTCCACCTTTTTTCTCTTACTTTTAAACATATTTCAACTCAAATCTACTTTCTATTTTAGGCCATAGTATCTAAATCACCCCTCTACCCTGGACCATACTAATTCATACACAATATAAACAAAACTGAGTCTACTTCTAATTTCGATGTAAACCAACTATATATATTATGCTTTTTTTCTTTAACAACAACAAGAATAATACCAAAAAAATGGTCTATTCCTGTTTACATGCCTCCCCACGGTTTTTAATGTGGGTTCACATCTAGTTCCCCAAAAAGAGATATTTTAAATAATGATGATAACAATAGCCTCAGTTTAGAAGAATTTCTGATCCAAGAAAATAAAAAAATGAAATATCAGAGCAGATACTACATTTTGCTCTTAGCCAAAAAACAGGAGCCTGTTTTACAGCAAATCAATATTTTGGAGGTTATTTAATGGAGGAGCACAACAGCTACTGTAAAATGATTTATTGTATATTTTTATCAATATTGTTTAATGGATGCGTCTTAATACTCTTGGTTAAAAACTATTGAAGAAATCATGAGAATGGTCATCTAGTCTGAAATTGTGCTGTTTTCTTCAGTTGATGATAATTCTAATAAGTCAACACCAACAAATCTTTGTTGTTCACGTGGCATGACGTGAAACAAGAAAGAGAGAGTAAGCCTCAATTTACTTTATTTGAAGACGTCATTTTATATATTCTGCTTCGAATCACTTTCTCACTTACAAAATCATTTCTTTATCGATAATTTCTACTTTTGTGTTATACATTTGTCAAATTCATACATTTGTCAAATTCATACATTTCAAATTCATACATTTCAAATTCATACATTTCAAATTCATACATTTCAAATTCATACATTTGTCAAATTCATACATTTCAAATTCATACATTTGTCAAATTCATACATTTGTCAAATTCATACATTTCAAATTCATACATTTGTCAAATTCATACATTTGTCAAATTCATACATTTCAAATTCATACATTTGTCAAATTCATACATTTCAAATTCATACATTTCAAATTCATACATTTCAAATTCATACATTTGTCAAATTCATACATTTGTCAAATTCATACATTTCAAATTCATACATTTGTCAAATTCATACATTTGTCAAATTCATACATTTCAAATTCATACATTTCAAATTCATACATTTGTCAAATTCATACATTTGTCAAATTCATACATTTCAAATTCATACATTTCAAATTCATACATTTCAAATTCATACATTTCAAATTCATACATTTGTCAAATTCATACATTTCAAATTCATACATTTGTCAAATTCATACATTTGTCAAATTCATACATTTCAAATTCATACATTTGTCAAATTCATACATTTGTCAAATTCATACATTTCAAATTCATACATTTGTCAAATTCATACATTTCAAATTCATACATTTCAAATTCATACATTTCAAATTCATACATTTGTCAAATTCATACATTTGTCAAATTCATACATTTCAAATTCATACATTTCAAATTCATACATTTGTCAAACTTTGACAGACAACAACTTGTACCAGCTATCTTTAAATGCTTCTGAGTACATTCAATATATTACAGAAGGAAAATAACAATTATATTAATATAGTTGAAGTACCTGATCTTTGATCACAATTGTATATGTTTAATCAAACACAAGTTGCTATTTTACTCATCAGGAAAACATGAGGTTCATAAGTAGTAATTTGTAAATAGATCCAATCTGATTTGAAATTCTATTGACTTTAATAGTATTCATCAAGACAATTAGATACCACTATGGGTGCTGTGAAATGGGATGACAATACTAATTATTAATATCCATGAAAATGTTACAGATTGTCCTTATAAAAAATAGTCTAGAAACATGTTACAATAGAAACATGTTACAATAGAAACATGTTACAAAGAAACATGTTACAATAGAAGATAAAAGATACCCACAGTAGAGTGCAACCAGTCGATACTCCTGCATATCAGATAACATATAACAACATAGGTGGAGGTCATAATGGAAGTATGTGCTGTTTCAAGGCTGACTTTTTTACAAATTTTATCTGCACCGCTCATCCTCATTGATCTGAGGTCCCTGCTGATAAATCTACTGGTTAGTTCATGGAACGTTAAACTTTCCATTCAAGAATCATAGTGATTAATTCTTGACTTTTCTCGGTCAAGCTTGCCAATTCTGTAGCAGTAATCTTTTCACTGTAACTTATATCCTGAAAAAATTTGCTGTATTTTATGATCTGAGCATTCATATTGCCTTGGCTGCTTCTTGCGTAACTTTCTCTTGGTGTAGCTTGAGACCCTTTCTACATTATTCATCAATCACGGGACTTTCATTCACTGAAGTTAACGTTACAATCATTTTCATACCTGTAAGCTTGGTTGGAATTTCCCATGCCAATATAGTCTTTCCTATGATCAATCTGTTATTCCAAGCAGTAATCTTGTCTAATTCCAAGACATTATCTTTTCTATTCCAAGATG